>NC_042617.1:578505194-578805194 GCF_901001135.1 Rhinatrema bivittatum
TACCGGCCTATAGTCAGAATATATCAGCTTAGGTGTAAAGTTATTCGGCTAAAGCGAGTGTATTCAGCGGGTGGCTTCTCTCACTCAACATCGTTCACAACCACCCAGCTAACTTCAGCAGGAAAAACGTGCCTGCCCGCCAGCTCTCTGGAGACAGATCCTCTCGTTTTTACTGCACGCACAATGAACCGGTAGAAGCAGGGCGCTGCTTCTTAGAATTTCAAAACTACCCAAGAATACAATACATTTGAGATTAGAACGATCACGTTCTTTGAAACAAACGGAAAGGGACTCCTTCCCCACCAGACACAGTCCTCCTCTTACTCTCATCCTTGTACTTCATAGCAGGTTAGAACTTTACCGTCACCACCAAACCACCATTGTAATCCAATGGGCACTGGGGACAGGGAAAGGTCAGGGCATCTCGGACTTCTGAGGTATAAAGTTTTAATGTCAAGCGTGAATGATGCTGTTGTAGAATTATGATTTGATATCTTAGGGTTATTTGTTTCTTGTATGACGGGAGGGAGAGAAGTCGGATAGGGAGGGTAGAAACTGTGGGTGCTTTTGTTAGCAGGTTTTGGGATGGGATGGTCGCTGTACTGTAAACCATGAAATTGTATTGATTTTATACGCTGTAAGACATCTCAAGCAAAATTCTGCTTTCAAAATTCATGGATTGCCCTAGTGCATGCATACACATATGATCCAGGACGGGTGTAACTTCCTGCGTGTGCATTTACACGCATACCGTGCGTAAAAAGCTTTGCTCGCCCTAACTCCGCCCCCGAACACCTCTTCCTAATGCAGGTAAAAGTGCTCATGCAATGGGGTTTCACAACACCCCAACTGATTTTCAAAGTGCCACTCACGCACATAAAACAGGGTTTTATACACGTAAGTCACTTTGGAAATCAAGCCAAAAATGATCATCTTGTGTGCATGCTCATGAAACCCATTCTATTTGCTCAGCACGGTTTGCTTTCTTGTTTTGCTCATTTTAAGGTGAATTTTAAAAGAGGTGCACGCGTAAAAATGAGCACATCCGCGTGCAGAGACAGTAACTTTAAAACGAGCAGGCAGGTGCCCATATATGCGTGCATATGGGCGCGTGGCCACATAACGTTGAAATTTTATATCCTGCATGCAAGTAGGTACACATATTATAAAATAGGATTAGTGCATATATGTGTGCTCCTAATTGTAAGCATTTCCACGCACAGCAAAGAATTAATTGGCATTTACACACACCATTGAGGACATTTTACATCATATGTATGTGAAGGCAATAACCAGTTTAACCAGTTCATCCACCAGTTTGTCCAGTCAATCCCTAATCAAGACCCCCCCAAGCAGTTCATACATGACTATAAATAATTTTATTCAGACTTCCACATGATCAGCAGCAGAAGTACATTTCTGCTGAAAAGAACCGGACGCGCATCACATTTGTTTTGCTACATTTGCGCATCTCTCTTGGCCACGCCCCGGAACACTCAAGCCCCGCCCCATTCTGCCACTTTTTTCCCCAAATGTGAGATATTCGTGCTTCAGTTCTTGTTCACATTTGTAGCAGGTTTATAAACTCAGCCAGACGTGAATAAGCGATGGGCATACGTGCATCTCCCAGTTTTGGCACGCATTTTGCTTTTAAAATGAACCTTAAACAGCGCACATTGGCGTAAGTGCTATTTTTATAAACCTCAAACACGCTTATAACGGTGTGCGAATAAATTTGCTCATATAAGAAAGGGGCGGGCTAGGGGTGAGGCCAACATTTACGTGTATAAGTTGCTATTTTATAACCTGCGAAAGCAACACACGCATGGCTGGCTGTAACCTGCGCATATTTACACCTGCTAATTATCTGGTATAAGTCTGAAAAAAATTCTTTATAGCTAAATACTGACTGGGTGAGGGGCCTGAGTAAACTGGGGGAAGTTTAGGCTGAAGAACTACGGGGGCCTTGATGACCTAGAGATAGAGCGGGCAAACTGGTGGACTAACTGGTAAAACTGGGAATTTCCTTCATGCTCGTGTCATAAAACTGGATGATTTGCAAGCATAAAAGCTGATAAGTGCTAAGGAAAATCATGAGTTACATTTCCTTGTGTAAATGATTAAAATTAGGAGCACAAACGTGTGTGCACACGTTTGAGCATAGCAGATGTTTGCCATTTATGGAATACGCAAGAGCCGGAAACGTTTTCAAATGCTAGTTATCTGGCTCTCTTACTTATATAAGTAGTGCTTTTCCTTTACTTATTTGACTCTCTTACTTACCCCTAGATTTATGAACATGCTATAATATCGCATGCATAATGCCCGCGGTAAGAGAGAGGGGTGTGTTTAGGCGCTCTCCATAGGTAGTATCGTGTGGTGCGGGAAAGGTTTTGCACCCCTCACTACTTCTATTTCACAGCTCACAAAGTGCCCAGACAACCTATGAGAGAGAGAGGGAGAGGGAGACTATTTATAAGGCCTGTGTAGTAGTCAACTATTTATATCTCTATAGAAGGGCCAGCTAATAGCTCAAGGTGAGGTGTTGGTAATGGTGGTTTAGGGGGCCAGGTTTTCATGCAGAGTATAAACTGCACAGTACACCTCGGTGAAGATTTGACATCATTTGGAGTGAGGAAAGTCTCACAAGGATGAGATTTCTACTATGTTCTCTCACCCTAGCTTGATAGACTCACCATCAAGCTAGGGCTATTTATTAAGCAAGTGCTACCAGAAACTAAATTTAACTCACCCCAAAACATATCTACATTAACAAAAATATCGTGTAGCACACCAGCCTCCACGGGGCAGGCACTGCGGACATGGAAAGGACTTGTACGGCCAAAATAGGAACCAGGAAAGCACTGAAAATCCCACCAGTCTCCCTTCCAAATTTTAGAACAAAGGAGGAGGGGGAATCCGTCACGATGGATCAGTTCCCTCTGAGTACAAGTGCGGAGAAAGGGAGAAGGTGTAATGTGGGCAGCCGGCTCAGTAACCTTGGCTGCCGCATGTGACTGTCTGATCTCCATCACTGCTGCTGCTCTCAGCAATGAGAATCCGTCACATCTGATGCTCAGTGCATGCTCTCCCCATCTCACTCAGCCTCGTGACAAGACAAAGGTTAGAAGGGTTCAGACCGGGAAGATGTGGAGGTGCAATGTGCATTTTGTGTGCTGCATAAAGTGGGTCCCGGCTATCCATGCCCGCCGTGCAGCCTACTAATTATCACACTCCGGGTCTCATGCTGTAACACAGAAACATAATGGCAGAAAAAGACCATATTGTCCAACTAGCCTGCCAGCTGTCTTATTTAACTAGCCCGTACAATTCCCATCACCTCCTCAGAGATCCCCTGCATTTATCCCATGCTTTCTTGAATTCAGATACCATTTTTGCCTCTACCAACTCCACTGGGAGGCTGCCCATTGCATCCACAACCTTCTCCGTAAAGAAATATTTCCTTAGATTAGCCCCAAGTCTATTCCCTTTCACCCTTGTCTCATGATGCCTTGTTCCACGGTTTCCTTTGCATTGAAAGAGGCTCATCTCCTGTGCAAGGAAACCTCTGACATATTTAAATGTCTCTAACATATCTCCTCTAGGGTATGCATGCTTAGATCTTTAAGTCTATCTCCGTATGCTTTCGAACGAAGATCACTGATCATTTTAACACCCACCCTCTGGACCGACTCCATCCTGTTTACATTCTTCTGAAGATGGGGTCTCCAGAACTGTACACAGTATTCCAAATGAGGTCCCACCAGGGATCTGTACAGAGGCAATATCACCTCCCGTTTTCTGCTGATCATTCTTCTCCTAATGCAGCCAAGCGTCTTCCAAAACTACCTATGGAGAGCGCCTCCTGTTTGGCCACCTTAAGATCATCAGACACAATTAGCCCCATAACTCACTCCTCTCTTGTGCTTAGAAGAATTTTGCTTCCAAAACTTGTACCTCTTCCCTTGGGTTTTTGCAGCCTGAATGCATTACTTTGAATTTTTTTTAGCATTAAATCTTAGCTGTCAGGCTCTAGACCAATCCTTGAGCTTCGCTAGATCCCTCCCCATGTTTTTCACAACTTCCTGGCTGTCTACCCCGTTGCAGATTTTGATGTCACTGATAAAAAGACCATCCTCTCCTGACAATCCTTCTGCCATGTCGCTCACAAAAATGTTGAAAAGAACCAGTCCTAGGACTGACCATGAGGCATGCCATTAGTAACACCCCCTTCTCAGAGTATTTATTTATTTATTTGTGGCTTTTATATACCGAACTTCGTAAAGTAACATCAGCTCGGTTTACAGTAAAGCTTCAAAATCAGCAAACAAGGGCTTTACATAGAACTTATAAGAAAACAGTGATTAAGAACTATAAAATTAGTAACGAGGCTTAATAACGAAACTTAAATAGAAGTTATTGGAAAACAGAGATAACATTGCGAGAAATGTTTGGGGGCGGAAGCAGGAAGGAAAGAAAGGGGGGGGGGGAAGAGGAGTTGCATAGGTTGCATAAGGGAGGGGAGAGAGGAATTGGAAAGGTTGCAGGGATCTATTTACACAGAATACATTGGAGTGGTAATATAGCATAGGTTGTAAGGATCTATTTACACAAAAGTACACTGTGTGGTTATATAAATAGTAAAATAAAGGTGAAGTTACAAGATAGTAGCGACTATGAGAGATAGTCATTAAATGCGAGACCATAAAGTTAGAAATGGGGGATGTGTCAGGAGCAGGGACGTGGGAAGGGGGAGCATTGAGGGACAGAGGCGAGGGGCTAATGGGGGGTGTTAAGGGGGTCTGGAGGTGAGCTGAGAGGAGGTGACGAAGGAAAAACATTGTGTGTGCGGGGGGGGGGGGGGGGGGAGAGAATACAGTCATCAAGAGGATTGTGTTGAGAGTATATTTTGGTGATGAGTACTATGTGAATGCCTTAGTGAAGAGCCATGTTTTGAGTTTTCGTTTGAATGTTGTATGGCAGACCTCTTGGCGCAGATCTACTGGCATAGTGTTCCAAAGGGTTGGCCCAGATACTGAGAGTAGACGAGCTCTGGTGGATGCCAGTTTAGTGGTTTTGTCTTGGCTTGGTGGAATTTAAGGGAGCCATTAAGCCAATACATTTCAGGGTTGTAGAGGGCTTTGTGAATGAGAGAGAGGGATTTGTACTGAATGCGTGAAATAATAGGGAGCCAGTGAAGGTTCATGAGTACAGGGGTTATGTGCTCATTTCTGCGTACATTGGTTATAATTCGAGCGGTGGTGTTTTGGAGAATTTGTAAGGGTTGAGTGACATTTTTAGGTAACTCCAGGAGGAGGGAGTTACAGTAATCAAGTTTGGATAGAATCGAAGCTTGAAGTACGGTGCGAAAGTCAGGGGGGTGCAGAAGAGGTTTCAATTTTTTGAGGGTTTGCAGTTTGAGGAAACCATCCCTTAGGGTATTGCTGATGAACTTCTTTAGATTAAAGTGATTGTCAAGGATAACTCCTAAATCTCTGGCTTGTTGGGAGAGCTGTAAGGAGGGGGGTTGGGGAGATGAGAGGGGGGGCGTGATAGTAAACTCCATTTACCACTATCCTTTAGGACGCTCAATTCATTTATAAATCTTCTATGCAGAGCCGTGTCAAAGGCCTTACTGAAATCCAACTGCGAAACCTCTAGTGCTCTCCCTTGATCCAGCTCTCTGGTCACCCAATCACAGAAACCGAACACATTCGTCGGACCGGATTGAACTCTAGTAAAACCATGCTGCCTTGAATCTTGTAATCCACTGGAGTCCAGAAACTGCCCCATCCTCTGTTTTAGCAGTGCTTCCATTAATTTGCTCAGACTAACCGGCCTCGGCTTTCCCAGCCTCCTCCTCACTTCCACTTTTGTGAACAGGAACCACATCATCTGCTCAGGGCCGGTGCTAGGTTTTGGTTTTTTTTGCTGCCCCGTACTGCGCTTCCCCCATCCCCCACCCTCGCGCCCCTGAGGGTCCCACGGCTCTCCCCACACTCGCCTTTCACCAAACTCCTTCCGCTGCTGAAGCCACTGCTCACAAAGCAGGAGGCACCATTATCACAACGTGCTGGCCACGTATCAGCGACATCGCTAGCCATGCTGCACAAAAACCCCTAGCCAGTTTAAGCCACCTAGTAAAACTATAACTAAAAATGATTAGACAGCATCAATTAATAAACTTCTTCCATATGGGAGTGAAGTCTGGGGTCTATACAGGATGGGACAAAATGACAAGAGGCAGGTGGCACCTTATAGACTTAACCAATTTACTGAGCCATCAGCTTCCCAGGGCAGAGTCCATTCTGTCCGCCGCACTCTGTCCTCAATAAATGTGCCACACCAGACTAACAGGCTATCCCTCTGAAGATTTTCACAGGATAGGACAGAATCCCACTATAAACCCTACACCTGCGTTCCTGGAAACTCCCCCCAACAAAGGGTGCAGAGCAGAACAAGGACATTTCCCATCTGCACACTCCATATAAAAATAATATTCAAAATACACCACCTATTAGGAAAACAGAACAAACCAGGCTGCAACAGATCCCTGCACAGAAAGTATGCGCGAGCAGAATACCTCACCTCTGTCAAAAATGTACAGCACAGAGACGCTCACCAAATGCACAATAAACAGACCAAAAAAATACAAATAGACTATATTCACTAATTAAGAGTAATTTGATTTTTGGCGCGCAAAATCACCTTGGGTATCGCGAGAGTTTTTATAAATACCGCCACCGGCGGCGTTCTGGATTGGTATTAGCTTGTTCGTGCGAATGTAAGTATCTTTTCATTTTCGGTAGCTATCTGAGAGTCGTCATAACGTTTGCAGATACAGAAGTCATTGACGTCTGGTAGGGAGATTTTATTTTGAAGAATAGAGTTCTGTAAGTACTTTAACTGACGGCAGCTCTAGTAGTTAGTCAATGCACCATCACTCGCAGACATAATAAATGAAGAACAGTTTTAAATGTTCATTGGTTCTGCTACATTATCCATAAGTTAATGTTGGCATAACATTAAATACAATTAAGCCGGTTTTGTGACATTATTTCTGTGAGGGACATAACAGTATGGTTTAACAATGCACTGTATATTTATTTTTTTCTTGAAACAAAATGCTTAGTTTGTTGAGTAATTTAATTCTGACATAAGAGAACTGCCATTCGAGCTGTCACAAGGTTTCTAAATACGGAGGTTATTAATGTTCTTTAGCAAATATTAGACAATAGAACATTTGTGAGTAGTTGTACCGACGGCGACTCCAGTGGTTAAGTAATGGAGTATTACATATATAAGTAAAGAGCAGTTTTTAGATATTCATTTGGTCCGGTATTCACCGTTCTTTTGTAATCTTCCTGCCGGCATTTTTTTTGCGTATGAGTAACGGAGTCAGTGTTAAAAAACGGCATTGAGCATGAAATAGCCAGTTCTGGAAGTAATAGCATTGTGGTTAAATATTAAACATACATCACACTTTTTTTGTTTTTTCTGCCGTCCCAAATACCACATTGAGCATGGCTAAGTCGATTTTGGGATTAACAGCATTATGGTGAAATATGAATATGTACTACACTCCTTTGAATTATAACGCTGTGCTTGCTTCATTGAGCAACTTGACACTGATATAAAACAGATAATGCACGTTGTTATTGTATAATTAAATCATCCATACTTTTTGTTCATTACAGTTGCAATTTGACACCTGACATTAACATAAAACAGACAATGCACGCTGTTATTGTGCAAATAATATCATCAATACTTTTTATTCATTACAGTTGCAATCTATTGAATATTATTGTCTTCACTGTTGATCTCACATGGCAATGCTGTGTGGATAAGAAAGAAGCTCTTCTGATTTGATACGAACTCAACCACGTTGGAGGTAGTCCTTTATAAATTTTCATCAATCACATTTTTTACATTTTTTTATTTTCATTTTGTTCATTTTTTCATTTTTCTTCATTATTTTATTTTTAATTATCATATTCACTTTAGGTTTTTGTTGGATGTAGGAATATCATTGCGATACCATCAATGTTAACCAATCCAAGTTCTGGTTCAATCAAGTAAGCATCATGCTTAATGTTATTGTTATTACTAAGATTTCATAATTTTTTCCCCACTGGTTGGTTTCTAACCATTATTGACTCCATTATTGATTAATATGTTTTCATTTGTTTATGACACAAAGTCGGCCCCTCCAATCTGTTTGCTCTGATCCAACTTCTGTACCATTTTGATGTCTGCCATATATATATGTTGTCTTTTTATTTATCACATTTGTACACTTACATATGAAGTTGTTTTTAAGTTTTGATTTATTTTAGTTGTTTTGAGACATGACTATTTTATGACATATATATATGTTTTATTTTATGTACTATATACATTTATATATGTTATTTATTTTGTTTTTAATTATTTATATGTCTATTTTTAGTTGCCCCTGAGGCAGCTCTGTACAAAAGAGCGAAACTCGGCCAGAGTCGGGCATTCTTAATAAAGGGCTTGCTTTTCATCATCCGATTCCTATTGTCTTCACTGTTACACAGCCTACTGGATCGGCTACCGCTTTGTTTTTTGGGTCCATCAGATTCTGTATGCAGTGCAGCAATGGAGAAACAGAATCATCACTATATTTCATAAAACATCAAACACAAAGAAGAAAATATAAAAACAATAAATATACCAAAACAGCTGATGAATCGAATAACATCCAATAATTTAAAAAAAACTCACTGCAATTAAAAAAAATTTCCCAAACACCTTCAAAACTGCAGACCTCAAATAAAACCAAATAATTAAAATAAAATAATAGGGATAAAAAATATTCTCTGCACTTCATAGCTGCGATCTTTTGATTTCCACTCACCCTAAGACTGTTGTGGATTAGTGAGGGAAGAAGAGGGTATGCAAATTTTATTCTCTTTCATACACACATACACACACACTCACTCTCAAACTTACCAGCTCTCTCCCTCACATATACAAAGATAAACTCACACTTATTGGCTCTCTCTCTCTCACACAAACCCACATACACACTTGCACAGGTGCTCTCACACCCACAGGTTCTCTCTCTCTCTCTCACATGTACACTCGTACATATGAACAAGCTCTCACATAGTCGGCTTTCTCTCCCATACACACAAGCTCTATGATAGGCTCTGTCTTATTCCAGGCCTCTTCTTCAACCTCTACCAGAGGGGATATGCCGGGCCTTGCTAGGCCTCTTGTTGTTCACAGTAGGTGGGAGAGGAGATGCTGGCAGCCTGCTGTGTCTCTCATTGTTTGGCCACAGCAGGAGGGTATGCGGGAGGCACATGAAGTGCCAGAGCTCCGCTGGGCCTGTTGCTATTCATCGCGGGCAGGAGAGATGTGCTGGAGGTGAAGTGCCAGGACCCTATTGGGCCTCTCGCTATTTGGCCGCAGCAGAAGGAGAGGTACCAGAGCCCCACAGGGCCTGTTGCTGTTCACTGCAAGCAGAAGGGAAAATGCAGGGGCCACGCTGGGCCTCATCTTCGGCTACCAATGGGAAGGAATCCATCGACGGCCATAAAAGCAGAAGTGCTTGCGTTTTGGGGGCAGTTCCCCCACCCAAGCCAGCCAATGTTTCCGGATCCGAGGTCAATTCTGCTAGCTGTTGTCGCTTTCGGCCTGGTTATTGTTGTGCGGCAGTGCAGAACCAAGAACTTAAAAAATATATATATTGCTTGCATGAATTGTAGCCACTCTGCTTAGTGGGAGCAACTTTGCTCTCCTTCGAGGATACTGCAGCAGCCCAGCCCAGCCCTCATCCTCTTACATTTACACCACTGTCTGTAGGGCAGGCTCTGAACCAGCTGATCCTGAAATCTCCCCTGCTGCACCCTCCTGTGTGTCACGCCATGCAATTGCGCGGTATGCACACCCAGTAGTGTTGGGCCTACATCTGTTCCCCTCAGTCCTCTGGAATTACTCCTGACTCTAAAGAAGCACTGAAAAGGTTTGCCAACGGAGTTGCCAGGACTTCTCTAAGTTCCCTCAATACCCTCAGATGGGCTATATCTGGCCCCATTGCCTTATCTACTTGGTTTAGTTAGCTCCTCATGAATAGACTGCTCTGAAAATCAGTTGAGTTTTACCTCACTTCTAATCGTATTGGTGTAGCTACGAAGAAGATAAGAAGGCATGAATGATCAGACATGTTCTCAGAAAGGAGCTTCTACATGTTTAAGAGCCACCACTGGTGCCTCTTGTTGCTACGAGGTGCTGAGAGCAGAGCCCAGGTACTGAGCAGCAGGAAGTGGTAATTTTTCTGTGGCAAACCTGATCAGGTCTGAAGGCACAATAGTGGGCCATGGTGCACTGGTTGGGGAAACAATGAGTTAATTGATAGAGAGAGGGTATGCCCTAAGTTCCCGCCCCCATCCAATATAGAATCCTCCAGCTCTGGCATAACACTGATTCTCAGTGCCGCTTCACTCTTAGATCACATATTGTGAATGTGTGGGTCAAAGTTGAAGTGGCAATGAGAGCTACCATATCAGCATCAAAGTAGTAAGAGGCGGGAGAGTTGATGGATTTCAGGAGTTCCTGTGGGGATTGATAAGGGGTCTTTGGAAGGGGATCTGGTCATGGGAGAGGGACTTGAAGGGTAGTGGGCTGGGACAGGAGGTCTTGATGTTGGTCAATGGGTCAGTTTTGATCTTGATGTTGCCCCAGGGATGCTAGCAAAGGCTGAGGCAATGGGGAGGTCTAACCAGTCCATTAACTTTGGAACAGTCAGTACGGGAGAACTTAAAAACATCATTTTAAGCAAAGATTGCAAATTCAAAAGGCCATGCTTACTTTGATGCGGCCGTTGGATCACATGCATATAATAATGGTAGCAAATGTCATGCTAAATGGAGAAATTACTTACTTGATAATTTTGTTTTCTTTAGTGTAGACAGATGGACTCAGGACCAGTGGGTTTATGCTCCCCCACCAGCAGATGGAGACAGAGCAAGCTAACCTCACAGTATATATAACCCTGCAATAACCCCACCCTACCAGTATTCTCTTCAAAAGCAACTGTGGACATTCTAGCAAAAAACTTGGATTAAAAACATGATTAAAAACAGATAACCAGAACTGTACTCAACCAACCATAAACATTGAGAAGCTCATGAAGGTTCACCACCCGAGCCCGCTCCTCCCTTGGGCTGCCGGGGACGAAAGGACTGAGACCTACCAAAAGGCCTAGTCTGTTGCAAAGTCATCCCTCTGCAGGGATGAAAACACCTGGAACCCTGGAAATGACCCCTCATACCAAAGGGACGCTGTAATTGTTTCTTATCCTCCGGCAACTGAGGCACCGGAGATTCGCCCCACTTACTGGCCAGTTTCTCCAACTTGCTCCCAAGCAAGCCTTTAAAGGGCATCTTGGTAAGATTGGCTTTGGAAGCTGTGTCAGCTGACCAATTTCACAACCAGAATTGACGTCTGGCTGCTATCACCAAAGCCACTCCTCTGGCTGAGGTCTGGATCAAATCACAGCCTGCATCTGCTAAAAAGGTAAAAACAACAATGAGACAACCTTATGCCGTGGAAAGATTTATTATTTGTATTACAGAGCCCGACTCCGGCCGAGTTTCGCCAATTAAGGTTGCATCAGGGGCTAAAATTAAAAAACATTTTTTTATTTATTTAGAACAATAGTAAAAAAAAGGCCATATCTATACAATTCTCTTAAAAAATTATTTAAAAAACTCACATGATTTCTGATGTCAAATAGAACTACATAGGTAGATTCTTTTGTCAAATTTCAATCTAAAATCAAGAGTTATAAAGAACTGTAAAAAAATCTTACACAATTAATCAGAACTCAATTATACCAGATACCGAATATGCACTATTCTAAAGCCTATTAGTTAAAGCTATAGTCGAGTTAACAAAGTATCATTATACAATGAAATTATATCCGGATACCATAACTCCAAAAAAGATTTTACTATATTGATACTTAGTTTCAAAAACAATGTTTATATATATATATATAAATATATATATCTGTCAGAAATCACTTAAACTTCATGGCAATATTCACTAGATTGATGTATATTTCATAAAGAACAGCGGGACACTTCAAAAATTTACTTTAATCCTGCATATCGCGGTCTGTCAACGTGTCACTCTTAAAATTGTATTGAACAAGGCAAAGAACAGATCGATGCGTCTAAAATCTAAAACAATATATCAGAATCATCTAATTACTTAAAAACTTCCATGACGCGGTGGCACTGTATACCTATTATATATAATCGAACTCAGTCAATTGTAGTGCTAAAAAATCTCTTATCCTTAACTATCAGGAACAGCTTAAACTCCTTTCATAGAAACAGAGGGGATTCTTAGTTTATGTATTAATCCTGCATTTTAATATACTGACTTTGTACTCACATTTTGTATCATCTCAAAAAGCATCGGAACAGGTCCTCGTATCGCTAAAAATCCGTCTCTGTTCTTGACTCTGTTTATATATATTTCTTTTAAGAAAACCGCGCGAAAAAGAGTCTGACATCAGACCTTCGTCATTTCAACACAACTTTATTGTCAATGAACAGTCTAAACAGACATTATTATGGACTGGGATAAATATATTACAGAAATAAAAAGACAACTTTCAGACACATCATTTTATAAAAAAATAGGAAATGACCCAACTAACTCAATTAAAGAAGAGATAGATGAAATCTTGGATGTCGCTAAATCTACCATCTGTCTAACAAAGAAGGAGATAGAATTTCTTACTGTTTCAAAACCAGTCACACCAACCATATATGTATTACCAAAAGTACATAAATCATTGACTTCGCCCCCAGGCAGACCGATAGTTTCGGCTATAGGGTCTCTTTTGGAACCACTTTCAAAGTTCACTGACAAATTTTTAAGACCTCAGGTTTCACAAATGACTTCCTATGTTAAAGATTCAAGCGATATTATTACCACATTAGAAAGTTTAAATATAGAAGAGCCAGACATTACAATGGTTTGCTTGGATATCGAATCCTTATATACCAATATACCACAGCTGGAAGCATTGGCTATTGTAGAAGAAATTGTACTCTTAAGAGAAAATTACAAACTGATTCCTTCCTGGATCATCTTAGAATTAGCTCGTATAGCTATCACAAAAAATTTTTTTAAATTTGGGAATGATTATTATTTTCAATCCAAAGGGGTAGCTATGGGTGCATCTATGGCCCCCTCAATAGCCAACCTGTATGTTGACAAATTTGAGACAAAAATGAAAGAGACCCAAAATATATGCATAACATATTGCTCTGGCGGAGATATATAGACGATGTTTTTATGTTATGGAAAGGTGATATCAGTGAACTAGATTATATTATTTAGCCAATTCAAAAAATTGACACCAATTTGAAATTTACCATGTCATATTCGAAAGAAACTATTCCATATTTAGATATCCAGATTTCACTTCAAGACGGCAAATTTAGTATGGATTTATACAGAAAACCCACAGACACTAATAAACTTGGATTATACAAGCTGCCATAATAGGTCAATGAAGAATAATTTACCATATTCACAATTCCTTAGGATACGACGGCTGTGCACTAAAGAAGAAACTTTTCAAGAAAGAGCCAAAGAATTAAAATTGAGGTTCACACAGAAGAATTACCCTATGACACATATAAATATAGGTTATACAAGAGCAAAGACACAGGACAGACAGATTTTATTAAAACCAAAAGAAAGAAAGAAAGAAGACATCATTGTTTTTCCATTAACATATAATCATATGTCACACAGAATCATTAAAACTATTAAAAAACATTGGTTTATTCTACAGAATTTGGAATATTTTAGCAATAGTAAACTAATTATTGCTAACAGACTTGAACAGAACTTAAAAGATCTTTTGGTTCCTTCTGCATTACCTCAGGGTCATTACCCATGCAGATCTTGTTCCGTATGTTCGGTAAATCGCAAAACCAAACAAATTCTATTTAATAATCAATCAAAACCATTTCATCTGACACAATTTACAAATTGTAAAAGCGAAGGTGTAATATATGTAGCTTATTGTTCCTGTAAAAAACACTACATTGGCAAAACTATTCGCCCACTGAATAAACGGTTAATTGAACATAGAAGTTCAATAAACAGAAGAATTGAGGGTAAACCAATGGTTGAACATTCCATTACAGCTAATCATAAATTTGAAGACTACACCTTTTGTGTATTATGCAAACCAAAACTGAATTGGAGAGGAGGCGATTTGGATAGAGTATTGTTACGTATAGAACAAAAACTTATATTTAAATTCAACACTATGGAACCCTTTGGTCTTAATCAAGAAATAGACTACTCAGTGTTTTTATAAGTGGAAATTTTTTAATATGGCTTTCCTTGTTCAGGATGTAATTTATTAATAACTTTAGAAAGATGTAACTGGAAGAATTTTTCTGTACATATACCCCTCCATTTTTAAAATATATTTTTAATATATTTATTTGTCAGATAATCCTT
Source organism: Rhinatrema bivittatum (assembly GCF_901001135.1). Taxonomy (NCBI): domain Eukaryota; kingdom Metazoa; phylum Chordata; class Amphibia; order Gymnophiona; family Rhinatrematidae; genus Rhinatrema; species Rhinatrema bivittatum. The sequence goes on from NC_042617.1 coordinate 578,519,727, forward strand.
ATGGCAATATTTCTATAGAATTATTTTTTTTGAAGAATTTTTCTAAAGAAGAAGTCTTTTTAAAGACCTTTTTTTAAATTTATAGTTGGCTTTCACATTATTTATGATTTATTTTTAGCAGGTGTAAGCATATTTTAGTAAGTATTGTTATGAAATAGGTTTTAGAGAAAATGGCGAGCAATCTTAATACACAATAATTTGTTATGAAGTAGTTTTTAGAGAAAACAGCGAGCAATCCCGATACACAATAATTTATAAAGTGAAAAATTTTTTACCCATTTAAAAATTTTTTTATACATTGGTAAATTAAATAATGTCCCATCGCACCCTAAGAGCAGCAGAGAGAGGTGTCCTTATTTAACAAAAATTGGTGCTATGTAGTTTGTTTATAAACTCACTACTAAAGATCACAATGTCTGTTTAGACTGTTCATTGACAATAAAGTTGTGTTGAAATGACGAAGGTCTGACGTCAGACTCTTTTTCGCGCGGTTTTCTTAAAAGAAATATATATAAACAGAGTCAAGAACAGAGACGGATTTTTAGCGATACGAGGACCTGTCCCGATGCTTTTTGAGATGATACAAAATGTGAGTACAAAGTCAGTATATTAAAATGCAGGATTAATACATAAACTAAGAATCCCCTCTGTTTCTATGAAAGGAGTTTAAGCTGTTCCTGATAGTTAAGGATAAGAGATTTTTTAGCGCTACAATCGACTGAGTTCGATATATATAACAAGCCGTTAAGCCCGTTAAAACGGGCTACATCCCTCTGTCTCTCACCTCCCCCTCATTCTCTCTCCCCTCCCTCCACCCCCTACCTCCCTCCCTCTCACCCACATCCTCCCCACTCCTCTCTCTCCCTCCCTCTCACTCAGTCCCACTCCCTCCACTCCCTACCTCCAGTCTACCCCACTCCTCGCCACTCATCCTCCCTCCCACTCAGTCTCAACTCCCTCCCTCCCGTCCCCTCAGTCCCCACTCCCTCGCCTCCCTCAGTCCCACTCCCTCCCGACCGTCCTTCTCTCGTCCCACTCACTCTCCCTCCAGTCCCACACTGACCTTCCGTCCCACTCCCTCCCCCCACTCACCGCAGTCCCCACTCCGCTCTCTCGTCACTCCCCTCTCACTCAGTCCCTCACTCTCGCGTCCTCCATCGCTGGCCACCCGGGCCGTTAAGCCTTAAAAAGGGCTACAATCCTTACATCCCTCTGTCTCTCACCTCCCCCTCATTCTCTCTCCCCTCCAACCCCCCTACCTCCCACCCACTGCCTCCCTCTCCTCCCACTCATTCACTCCCTCCCCCACTCAGTCTGCACTTCCCTCCCCCCTCTCCCCTCCCTCCCCCTCCCCCAGGTCCCACTCCCTCCCCCCTCTCCCCCAGTCCCACTCCCTCCCCCTCTCCCTCAGTCCCACTCCCTCCCTCTGTCCCACTTCCCTCCCCCCCTCCCTCTATGTCCCACTCTCCCTCAGTCCCACTCCCTCTCTATCTCCCTCCCCCCCTCACTCAGTCCCCCCCTCTCCCTCCGTCCCACTCACTCCCTCCCACTCACTCAGTCCCACTCCCTCTCCCTCAGTCCCACTCCCTCTCTCTCCTCCCCTCTCACTCAGTCCCTCCCTCTCTGTCAGTCCCTCCTTCTCTCTCTCCTCCCTCGCTGCCGCCGCCGCCGCTGCCACCGGACGCCACCGCCACCCAACGCCGCCGCCGCTGGACGCCGCCGCCGCTACCACCGGACGCCGCCACCACCCAACGCCGCCGCGCCGCTGCCACCCGCCGCCGCTACCACCGGACGCCGCCACCCAACGCCGCCGCCGCTGCCACTGGACGCCGCCACCCAACGCCGCCGCCGCTGCCACTGGACGCCGCCACCCAACGCCGCTGCCACTGGACGCCGCCATTGTTTTTTCTTTTTTTCTGACGCTGGCTCAGAGCGACGTGCTCGCCCGCACATGCGCGGTAGAGCTGGTCTCTACTGCGCATTTGCGGGCCGTCGGTCACAGGCCATTTATAAGGTAGATAGGTATACAGTGCCACCACGTCATGGAAGTTTTTAAGTAATTAGATGATTCTGATATATTGTGTTAGATTTTAGACGCCTTGTTCAATACAATTTTAAGAGTGACACATTGACAGACCGCGATATGCAGGATTTAAGGTAAATTTTTGAAGTGTCCCGCTGTTCTTTATGAAATATACATCAATCTAGTGCATATTGCCATGAAGTTTAAGTGATTTCTGACAGATATATATATTTATATATATGTATAAACATTGTTTTTGAAACTAAGTATCAATATAGTAAAATCTTTTTTGGAGTTATGGTATCCGGATATAATTTCATTGTATAATGATACTTTGTTAACTCGACTATAGCTTTAACTAATAGGCTTTAGAATAGTGCATATTCGGTATCTGGTATAATTGAGTTTTGATTAATTGTGTAAGATTTTTTTACAGTTCTTTATAACTCTTGATTTTAGATTGAAATTTGACAAAAGAATCTACCTATGTAGTTCTATTTGACATCAGAAATCATGTGAGTTTTTTAAATAATTTTTTAAGAGAATTGTATAGATATGGCCTTTTTTTTACTATTGTTCTAAATAAATAAAAAAATGTTTTTTAATTTTAGCCCCTGATGCAACCTTAATTGGCGAAACTCGACTGGAGTCGGGCTCTGTAATACAAATAATAAATCTTTCCACGGCATAAGGTTGTCTCATTGTTGTTTTTGCCTTGGCTACGTGGGACCGCCTTCCGATTTGTTTTATTGGATCTGCTAAAAAGGTGACAGCAGGCCCCATAACTGCTCTGGAATTCCCTCCAGACTCATCTACCTCCTGAACGAGAAGCAGACAAGATCTCACTACTAGGGTGCAACAGGAGCCACTCTGTAAATTCATCGCCACTGCCTCAAAGGCTTGTTTAAGAATAACCTCAATCCTTCTATTATGTACATCCTTTAAGGCCACTCCTCCCTTTACAGGGATGGTTGTCCGCTTAGACATGGCACATACCAGAGCATCCACTTTGGGAAAACGCAAATGCTCTCTCTCTGTTTGGATGGATTCTTGGGTACTGTGGCAGATGACCACACCCACGGGGAGGGGCCCCGTGGGGAGCCACAGTACTGGGCTAGACTCAGTTCGCACAAACACAGAATTTGATCTTTTATTGTACATCTTGATGTATACCACCAGAGGTGGCAGTAGTGAGGTAGTCTGGATGTAGCAGTCTCAGGAACCTTGGCAGAAGGGATCCTTCTCACCCCATTGATATAGGGGAATTCCGGTGTAGGTTTCCCAGCAAGGCAAAGCTGTAGATGAGATAGACTGAGAATTAGATTACTCACTGGATGGTAGCTGTAGGTATGCGATTCCACCAGGCTGAAGTAGATGGTACAGGCACCGAGGCAGGGAGAGCAGGCCCTCGAGGAGCAAGTACCTGATCCCTGTAAGGCACCTGAAAGCAGAGGGCCCCCGATGAGCGAGTACCAAGGTTAGTCAATACCCCGAAGGGCAGAGAAAGAGCTTCCAGCGGCAGAGTAGCTTAGACCAGCCGAGACCAATCCGAATCTAGTCCTTGCTAACTCGATTAGCTAGCATGTAAGGGCAGGGTAAATACCCGGATGGCGTGTCGTCACATGAGGGGGACGCCCCCGAGGTTCGCGCCAATGTTGGAATAAAGATGAGGGTTGTGCGCACCCTAGTAGACCCTTGGGAGGAGCATGGCGGGAGGCAGCACCATAGCCATTCCAGGGATGCCGGAGAGGGCGGCTTGCAGAAGCGGGGTAGCCATTTTCCCAAAGTAAGCAGGAGGAGCCGTGAACAAGGTGAGGCAAACGGGGCGAAGCCGTCTAGGACCGACAGACGCAACATTGAAGAACTCGGGAGACATCTCAGCGATGACTTTGAAGGTCTTGCGAGAAGACTAGAATGTCATCAAGATATATGACGACACATTGGTACATCATATATCTCTGAAAACTTTGTTCAACAAGTTTTGAAATAACGCGGGTGAGTTGCACAAGCCGAATGGCATCACAAGGTATTCAAAGTGGCCGTCGCATGTGTTAAAGGCGGTTTTCCACCCATCACCCTCCCGGGTCCGGACCAGATTATAGGCTCCACAGAGATCCAACTTTGAAAAAATCTTGGCCCCTTGAAGCCTGTCAAAGAGCTCCGAAATGAGTTGCAAAGGGTAGCGATCCTTGACGGTAATCTCGTTTAAACCTTGGTAGTCTATGCAGGGAGCCATCTTTTTTTCCCCACAAAGAAAAACCCTGTCCCTGCCGGAGACTTGGAGGGCCGGATGAACCCTTTGGCCAGGTTTTCACGAATGTATTCCGACATGGCTTGGGTCTATGTCTGTGAGCGAGGATAGGTCCTACCCCGTGGAGGCTCTTTATTGGGCAGTAAATTAATCGCACAATCATACGAGTGATGAAGTGGTAAGATGTCTACGGCCTTTTTAGAGAAGACGTCAGAGAAAGAAGCAAATTGCAGTGGGAGGCCGGGCAGAGAGGGTACGGTCGTCATGCAAGGCAATGGTGAGACGGGTTCCAGGCAATTCTGGTGACAGGACGAGCCCCACTGGGAAAGCTGTAGGGTAGCCCAGTCAAACTGTGGAGTGTGCTGCTGAAGCCAGGGTAATCCCAAAGCAACGGGGTGGATGGTCTTGTGGAATGAGATGGTCTCTACGTGCAAGGCTCCAGTGCGTAGCTGGATGGGAGCGGTGGTGTGCGTGACCTCACCAGGCAGAGGTTCCCCATGGATAGACAAGAGCAGCAAGGGAACCGGAGAGCGAATGGTGGGGATCTGCAGGTGCTCAGTGAGCTGCTTCAAGATGAAGTTCCCTCCAGCCCCGGAGTCCACCAAGGCTAAGGTGTGGAATTCCTGGTTGTTCATCCGAATGGAAAGGGGGATGGTCAATGGAGGAGACTGCGAGGTCAGGCCTAGGAGAAGTCCTCCAGCAGAACCTAGGCCCGACAGTTTTCTGGACAGACTGGCCACGAGGCAATGGCATGCCCGGCCTGACCACAGTACAAGCAAAGGCCAGACTGCTGTCAATGACAATGTTCCTTGGGAGAGAGTCTACTCCTACCCATTTGCATGGGTTCTTCCTCCGTAGGGTTAGGCAGAGTGGTCAGTCTAGGAGAAGATGAACGTCGAGCTCGGGAAGATCCTGAAGCTGGTTTCCAGGAGACTCTGTACTCGAGAGAGCATTCTTGTAATCGACGGTTGATGCGCCCAGTGAGGTCAATGAGAGAGTCCAAGGAGGTGGGCAATTCGCGAGCAGCCAACTCATCCTTTATGCGAGGACTCAACCCTTCCAGGAAGATGGAGCACAGACAGTCGGGAGTCCCAAGCAACTCTGATGTGAGTTAGAAATTCAATGACGTAGTCCATGTTATGCTCCTGCCCGCAAAGAGCGTGGGCAGGCTCTTACCTTCTCACAGCCACAGCCAGTCGGGCTGCTGACGCTGCTTGCTTTCTCCCTGAATCAGCTGGGGCTGTCCCCGCAGCTGTTCCCATGCGGTCGGATCCTCTGTTCCTGCCTTCTCCCGACGTGCTGCTGCGATCCCGGGCCCTTCAGTCAGCAGGCCGTCTCTGCTGGTGCCTGCTACAGCCCAGGTCCTTGCCTGGCTGGGAAGCCGTCCCTGCCAGTGCCTGCAGCCTGCTACAGCTCTACTCTGCCTGCAGTCTTACCTCTCCTCCTGGGGCTGTCTTCACGGCATGGAGCCGTTCCTGCAGTCAGCCCTTCTCCTGCTTCAGTCCTTGCAGCCCTCTGTTCTCTCTGCCGGTGCCTGCAGCCAGCCTTACCTCTCTCTGCTACTTCCTGCTTCTGTCCTTGCAGCTGGGAGCTGCTCCACTGACCTGCCTTCACCCAGCTCCAGCCCAGGGCTGCTCCACTGCTTCCCTGGCCTTCCACGTGGCTGAGGATGCCACCAGCTTCCAGCTCTTCTCTCCAGCTCCCTAGGGCGCGGGCGCGCTCCTCTCTGTTCCTCTTCTAGGGCCAGCCAGGTGTGGCCCCCTGCTGACCCCTCCCTGGGCGTTGTCCACCTCAGCTCTACAAAGGGATTCAACGTTCAGTCTGTCTTTGCCTTCGCAAGGAGTTGGTCACTCCTGAGATCCTTCGCTCCAGGAAGTCGTCCGTGTTCCAGCACTTCTGCAGGTCCCGTGTTTCATGTTCTCTGTCGGAGCTCCTTGTCCAGTTGTTCCAGTCCTGATGTTCCTCTCCTGATGTTTCCAGCCCAGATGATGCAAACCTTGTTCCTGTATTCGCCTGAAAGCTAAGTACCTTGTTCTTGAATCTCCTGTAAGCTAGCACCTTGTTCCTGCATTGGTTAATGTCCTGGTACCTCGCGGCCAGCCATGTTGTGGTCCGTGACCAGCCCTCGGGGCGGGCTGAGTAGGGCGCTTCGTGATGCAAGCCATGTACCTCGTTTCTGAATCTCTGAGAAGTATTTACCTTGTTCCTGAATCTCCTGAAAGCTAGCACTTCGTTCCTGTATCTTCAAAATGTCCTGGTGCCTCACGGCAAGCCATGTCGTGGTCCGTGACCAGCCCCACGGGCGGAGCTGAGTAGGGCGCTTCGTGATGCAAGCCATGCACCTCGTTTCTAAGTCCGTGAGAATGCCTTACCTTGTTCCTGAACCTGCTGAAAGCCTGGTATCCTGCGGCAACTCCAGTCGTGGTCCGTGACCAGCCCCATGGGCGGGCTGTGTAGGGCGCTTCTTGTTGCCAGTCTCGTACCTAGCCCTTGAGTCTACTGTATGCATCATACCTCGTTCCTGACTCCACGTCTCTTCGTCCAATACCACGTTCCTGAGTCTACGTCTGCACTTCCAGTACCACGCTCCTGAGTCTACGTCTGAATCTATGTTCTAGTCATCGCTGTCCTGGCCTCCATCCGGCCTGCCGCTTCGTGCCGTACCCTGCGGCAGGTCCGAAAGGGCTGGGAACGGTCAGAGGACTGTTCACAAGACCAACATTGCGTTGTTGGGTCTTCCGAAGCGTGCAGGTCCAGAGGAGGGCCTGTCTTCCATGTCACTCCAGCCCTGCTCCCGTCCAGCCCATGCTCGGGCATGCCACGCCTCCCGCGGCACCTCTTCAGAGCCCTCTGGGGTCGAGCCATGGCCCAAGGACACACATCACCCAGGAGTGGGATCGCTCTCCTAGCGCTCCACAACAGTCCATTAAAGGGCGAGAGCCCTGCTGAAGATGAAGAAGAGTCAACCTGGAGACAGCACGCCGGCAGGGGTCTTCAAAGACGGACCAAAACAGGGCTAGGAACCCTGGAAGGTCCCGAAGGACGGGATCTGCTTGCTCCCAGAGGGGTGATGCCCAGGCCAGGGCCTTACCTTCCAGAAGAGCCAAAATATATGTGGTCTTGGTGATCACATCTGGAAAGTATGCGGGTTGCAAGCAGAAATGCATATTGCATGGATTTAGGAAACCCCGACACATGAGAGGATTTCTGAGGAGCGTGGTGGTGCCAGCAATGGCACGGTCAGCCGAGGAGCCGATGAAGAGGTAGAGGTATTGAGCTTGATAGACGTACTAGTGGCAGTCACAGTGGCATCTAAACGAAAGCTCATGTTGTCTATGGCAGCGGCCAGGCACTCCAAGATTTTTCGTTGTTCGCTGATCCATTGTGCCAGGCCAGGAATGGTCTGGAGAGCCGAGACCTCTGCCGGGTCCATGGACTTGGCAATCTGTTATGGTTTGTGGGTATGTGGATCCTTGGCCTGAGGTGAGAGTTGTTGCAGCCCGTGGGGAGGAGCCCCACGGGTCTGAACCATCAGGAGGCAAGGTAGAGGCACAGCGGGGAGCTCTGGGCACAGTAATGGAGAGATCCCCAGGGACCAGGAGGTGACCTCCATAGGGTGACAGACCGTTGGTAGTACCTGGAGTGAGACCCGGAAGAGAGAGGCGCCAGAGACTGCGGCGCGGTAGGCGCAGGATTAGCCATGCAGAAGGTTCTCCGGGAGGACAGCCCCAAGGGGCGCAGCTGCAGCATAGTGGGCATAGACTTGGAGGTGCAGGCCAACCCACGAGGCAGGGAAGCCTGGGGCCGGTTTCAGCTGCTGACATAGGTAGGAACCCGGAGAGCGAAGGAGTGCCAGCAGTCTAGTAGAGAAGTAGGCCCGAGGAGTGGGACAGCTGACAGTCGTTGAATAAACCGGAGCAAGCCCTGTGGAACAGGGAGGCTCTAGGTAGTCTCTTGAGTAGAGAGCGTGGCCCGAGGAGCGGGAGAGCACAGACAGTCTTGCTAGGACACAGGCGCAACCCTAAGGAGCGGGGAAGGCTAGCCAAGGAACTCACAGCTTGCCTCAGTGTTCCAAGGGAGACCCGAGTGGCAGGAGCTTGTTGCTGAGTAGGAACCAAGAGACGCAGAGCCAGCCCAAGGAGCGGGGTAGGCCAGAGGAGCAAGTCCCCGCAGGAGCGCACACTGACCCCCGAGGAGCGGGTGCCAGGGTCCAGGAGTAAGGCACATTTCAGGCGACGTCTCAGGAACATGAGGCAGGAGTTGAGGACTCGTACGGAACTTGTTGCCAAGTCAGCTAGCTGAGGGCGAAGGTGGAGCTTAAGTACAGGAGTCCGATGAAGAGGCTTCAAAGGCGGGGCCTGTGATGCGCGCGCGTGCGCGCCTAGGAAGGCCCAACATCAAAGTAGGAAGTGCCACCACGAAGAGTCCCGAGGAATGCGGCTGTGTAGGCAGGTCCGCACTGCTAGCAGACCCGGGGAGGGCAGGAGAGTGGTGCAAGAAGTGAGTACTTGCGGTCGCAGCCATCTGCGACTGACAGGCGTAACACAGGTCAGGCTGAGAAGTCTTAATATGACAGACAACACAAATAGGAAGACGTTTAGGCCTCTTGCTCATCAGCTCCATCGCTGTGGTAAACGTGTGTTGGAATGGCTTGCGCTCAAAAATGAAATGCACTCAAAAAATAAGCGCCTAGAAAAAAAGTGCAGCAAGGTGCATGCACAACCTGTGCGCCAAGTTAAGCATGTAAAAAGATTTGTGGCCATAAAAAGCGCACCCAAAAATCGAGCACACGTGTGCGCAAACCCAACACACTGTGCACACCGACGGCCTATAGAGGGCAGCACAATGCGCACAAGAGCACACAAAAACAGCCGCTGTGACCTACCATGCAGTGTGCAAGAAAAAAGCCTAAGGGCAGGGCCCAGAACACCAGGGGCCACTAAACCCGCCAGGCTACCCAGTTCCCCAAACCCCAATGGGAGCAGGAGCGAACGTCGGCACAGCGTGCCGAGAATAGAGACCGGAGGAAATCCTGAAGCCCCTCTGTTTCTGATTCAAGTAAAACTTTCTCCTATTTTTTTTAAACCTTACCTGAGCTCAGCGCTTACTGGCTGAGTACAAAGACGGTCTTTGGCTGTGGGGGGGGGGGGGGGAGGTAAGAGGGCATCTGCCATCACTGCTGCTTTCAGCCTTCTGCACCTGCTAACCTTTCAGCTGAACTAGCAGCTAAGTCCACGCCGGGAAACTCAGCTACCGAACCAAGGCACACTCTGAGGGACCACGGAAATCACCTTAGGAATTCTCAACTGGAGGAGAGTCCTTTAGGTATAACCGCAGGAGAGTGGGGCTTTCTTTTCCTGAATTTAGAGTTTCAAATTTCTCCTGCCAAAAAAATCAATGCAATCCCCGAAGGGAGATGCACGTCCACCATCTGCTGGAGACGGAGAATACTGGCAGGCTGGGGTCACTGTAGGGTTATGTATACTGTGATGTCAGCTTGCTCTGTCTCCATCTGCTGGCAAAGGAGCATAAACCCACTGGTCCAGAGTCCGTCTGTCTACACGCTAGGAAATCCTGTTTTAGTGTGCATTCCAAAAAAGTATGTGCTAACATCAAATGCCCTACAATATTTGAATGCATTTAGTGCATAAGTCCTAATTTCAGCAGAAAAGTAACTTATTGATAGGAGTGTGAGGAAGTGAGAGAGAGACAGATTTCTGGCTTAAGAAGCCTGCGAGTGGGGCTGGTGAGCTGTACTGACACATATGGACTTTGGATTTAAATGATGTGACCAGAATGACTAATGCTGAACGTATCTGACATGTGATATAAAATAGATGTATTTTATATACTTTTAGATTATCTTGTTTCACTGCCAAATTATTATAGATTTTGTTAACTTAAGTTTAGATAGGAAGCTTTGGGACTGAAGTATTAGATTTAAAGTGTTTTCCATGACCTATAGGTGTGACTCCCCCACTATGGTCCAGATTTAAGATTTAGGTACATGTAGGGCAAAAAGTCTGCAAATGACTTTGCTTGAACAGTTTCGAAATAACATATTCTTGGCGGGACCAAGATGGCTGACTGACCAGCATAGCGCTGAGACGTCTGCATCGGGCCGGGCTTTTTCCTGATTCGATATGCCCCATTCGGGCAGGAAACGCCGGGCAAGGGAACATGTTGTAGTACCTGAATCTTTGCAGCCATTGATTTCAGGCCCGATGGACGCCCACGTGCCGACCTAGGGCACGGGGAGGAGGCTCGCTGGAGGAACGCCGAGAGGAAGAGGCACTTGGTGACCTCCTTGCGCTAATGACATCTTTTTCCCCGGCTCAGCGGGACGCTTCGGGAAACCCAGCTGAGACCAGAGCTACCTCAATGATTCGAGAGTCGGCGGTATCAAACGCTGTGGAAACTCAACGTCCGCAGTCTCAGCTTGGTGAGACTTCGGGAGGAGAGGTGGAGATGTGCGAAGCCCTTAAGAGATCCCGGGGAATATACCAGCATTGCTGCAGTGGGGGCAATTCGAGAGGAATTTTCCTGGAAACGTTGGAAAGGAGTCTTCTGAACTGCTAAGACCTGCATTAATTTACCTTGGAATTGATCTGGGAAGCCATACAGGAACTGAATAAAAATATTGCTAAACAAAGAAGTCCTATAATTACTTCTTTGGGTCTGTTAGACCATCGTTTAAAGTTGGTTGAAAATGGGACATCCAATAATAAGAAAGACTGCTCAAATCTCAAATTGGAGTTTGGAAAAATCTCTGAATCCCAGCAAAATGATTGTTAAAGGAAATCAAGCTCGAACAGCTGGAGAATCAGATGAGAGGGAAAAATCTTTGAGTCATTAACTTTCCAAAAGATCCTACAATAACCCCGAAGGTTATGTGGAAAACATATTTACTGGAAGTTTTTAAGATCCCAGAGCCAACTCTGCCTTTAATGTCCAGAGTGTATTATATTCCACAGTCTAAAAAAGTCCCCTTAGACCAAAAGGGATTGGTTACTATTCCACCAGTGGAGTTACCGTCGATGGATCTTACTAACCTATTGGAGACAACTCAGAAAGATATGATTACCCCCGGCAACACTTATGGTTGTTGGAATCTGATCGGGACTGGATATTATAATTATTTTTTCATAATTGTTTAGCTGCCTTTTTCGATTTCAAGATAAATATATACCCAGATTTAGCAAGACAGACACAAAAGAGAAGGAAACAGGTTTTGATTCTCAGGCCGAAGGTCCCGGAAATAGGAGCATAATTTTTCCTAAAGTTTCCCTGTAAATGCTTAATCAAGAATCAGAATGCCTCTTATATTTTCTTCATACCTTCTCAACTTACAGCATTTTTGTCTGATAAGATTATATTACCTACTATCTTATCTTCTTCTCCTGCTGCCGAGGACTGAGCAAAGAGGCTGCTACAGATTCTGCTGAGTAAGTGAAAGATCCCCGTCTAACCAGTTGGATCTTATTTAATTTCCTGAGGTAGTGAAAAGATCCCTGAAATGAGTCAAACATTTTATATTATTTCTTTTTTCTTTAGAAGATAACTGTGCAATAATTTGTCTCTGAGATTACAACGCGTGTATTTTTTCTTGAATGTAATTGGTAAAATTCAATATATAAAAAAAATGAAATAACATTTTTCTCCATTTACTGCAACTCCAAATATTGTACTATTTGTTCTATTTGTATATATTTCATGCATTAACCTATTGTAATTATTTTATTACTATTACTACTGTTTTACATTGCCATATACCTTCTTTCAGTTGCTCTATTTTAGCATTGTTATATTTTTCTAATGGTCCTTCCTTAGTTGAACGTTAATTGTAAAGCACTGTTGCTACTTTCTAATTGTTCTAGCACTGCTGCTGAAACTTTGTTGTATGTGAACCGTCGTGATGTTACTAAACGAATGGCGGTATATAAAGAACCTCAAATAAATAAATACATAAAATAAATAAACTCCAGTAAGGTAAAAAGCAATCCACAGCAGAAGCTTGCAAACACAAAGATTGCCTGCAGCTCTTCTGCTGAAGAATCAGACAGAAGTCCCACATGATCTTTTGCATACTTTTTTGCTTCCACAATTTATTTTTTTTTAACATGGAATTTTTTTTCCTTCTAGATGTTGCAGGAAGTTAAATCCTTTAGCAAAAGATGGGATGTTTCAAAGTTGTGCAAGTGAACTGTTATGCAGATTTTGATGCATATTTCTTTTTTTTGAGCTGCTTAAATCTGACCCTATACCATACAAACTTGGTCTACTGAAGCAATGAAGAAAATGCTATGAAGCAAAATGCTAATACTGTTCTGGTGATGGATTGGACTCTGGCAAGCAGCTGTGCTTCCAATCTGAATTCAACATGTTAGAACATAAGAACATATGGTAACTCAACACTAGGGATATCTGAAAAATGATATTCTCTAGAACATCCTAATCAATCTCCACATAGAGAAATCTAATTATTTTATAATAAATTGTGCAAAAAAGTTTTATTCACAAATATTGTAAACAATGACATCTATAAAATCAACACACCCATACTCACATTCATTCTTTAAAAACCAACACACTATTGACACATCAGATTTTATACAAAGTTTCCAAAAAGTGCAAAAACAGCATAAAAAATAATCATGTGTGATAGAAATACTTTTCTTCATTCAGTTTCCAATCTTTTAACGGGGTACATTACTCATGTATACCCTACAATATTCTTGTAAGTGTCCTTCAAATAAATTAGCATAAAAGATTGTTTATTTGCTAAATTGTTTGTTTCCCACGGAAACAAACAATTTAGCAAATAAACAATCTTTTATGCTAATTTATTTGAAGGACACTTACAAGAATATTGTAGGGTATACATGAGTAATGTACCCCGTTAAAAGATTGGAAACTGAATGAAGAAAAGTATTTCTATCACATATGATAATTATTTTTTATGCTGTTTTTGCACTTTTTGGAAACTTTGTATAAAATCTGATGTGTCAATAGTGTGTTGGTTTTTAAAGAATGAATGTGAGTATGGGTGTGTTGATTTTATAGATGTCATTGTTTACAATATTTGTGAATAAAACTTTTTTGCACAATTTATTATAAAATAATTAGATTTCTCTATGTGGAGATTGATTAGAACATAAGAACATGCCATACTGGGTCAGACCAAGGGTCCATCAAGCCCAGCATCCTGTTTCCAATAGTGGCCAATCCAGGCCACAAGAACCTGGCAAGTACCCAAAAACTAAGTCTATTCCATGTAACCATTGCTAATGGCAGTGGCTATTCTCTAAGTGAACTTAATACAACTTAATAGTTCTCCTCCAAGAACTTATCCAATCCTTTTTTAAACACAGCTATACTAACTGCACGAACCACATTCTCTGGCAACAAATTCCAGAGTTTAATTGTGCGTTGAGTAAAAAAGAACTTTCTCCGATTAGTTTTAAATGTGCCCCATGCTAACTTCATGGAGTGCCCCCTAGTCTTTCTACTATCCGAAAGAGTAAATAACCGATTCACATCTACCCGTTCTAGACCTCTCATGATCTTAAACACCTCTATCATATCCCCCCTCAGCCGTCTCTTCTCCAAGCTGAAAAGTCCTAACCTCTTTAGTCTTTCCTGTAAAGTCTTACTGTACCGTTCTTTATTTAAAGGGTAATGCTCTTAATGAAACAAGCCCTTAGCACGTTTTCATCAAAGATTTATATATTTTCACAAGGTCTGCCTTAATAAAGCCAAAGTGTGCTTTTGGGGAGTAATTTTATAACAGTCTGCTTAAATTAAGCAGCAAATATGCATGCGAGTTACACCAATTTTCAAAGCAGACTTACAAACTACAAAGTTCACTTTGAAAATGATCCCATCAAATTTACCCTGATGTTATGTACGCTGAACATCTAGGGGAATGTTTACATGCGGGCTTTTGAAAATGCAAAAGTGTGCATGTGAGTCCAAACTCCTCCCGCAACTCTCCCTCCCCCAGCACCGCCTCCGCCCAGTACAGATAAACTTATGCACATAAAGAACATGCATGTGTAAGTTTGCCCGCATGGCAAGTAAGACATTTTATAACAAGCCATTTCTGCAGATAAAGTACCGTTTCATCTGTGGAAATAGCCTTTCAAAACGACTCTCACTGTGTAGCAGGCTGGCACTTCTTCTTCCCTGGTGAGGGCCTTGCTCTGTTGATGTTGCCTCCTGGTTCTATTGTTCATTTTTTATTAAGCATTCTTGCCTACTGTACAATTTACTGAATCCTGTTTTATTTCTGTTACTAATCCTCTACAAACTAAACCGTGTGAAATACTGGCTCCAGCCCAGCATACATTTTTTAAATCTTTGTCAACAATTAAGCAAAGAGCTGTGTAATTACATTTCAACCACTGTAAAGCTGACTTACCATGAAAAGAAGTTAATACCGTTATCAATGCAAGAAAAAAAAAAAAAAGATCTGTGAATACTTACTTGGTCCGAGACCTATGGAAAAAGCAGCAACAAAAGCAAGCAAGCTTGCCAAGCATGTCCACTTTAAAACAGCTGGAACTGGAGTGTCTTTCTTTACTGACTCAGGATGCTCGGTTTGTTTTATTGCAGATGTACGGACTACTGCAGTTCTCCAGTTCCAGCCTTCTGTCTTGGTAGTTTCCAAGTTTTCTGGTGTTATGTGCAGAAAACTGTTAGGTGCAGTTATACCAACCAACTCAGCTTTGAGGGAATCACTGCTGGTCAAGTTTCTTGCGTCATGAAACAGCGCACCTTCCCGTGACTGGTTGGGTTGAGCATGGCTTCTACAAATACTACTGAAATTTATGTCTATTTTCAGACTTACAACTCCCATAGTGATCAATGACACGGCCATGACTGCAGACCCAATGCAAAGAAAAGGTTTGCTTCCAACTTTATCCACAAAAAAGATTGCTGGGATTGTGCCAATTACTTTAACGACCCCGACTCCAGTGGAAGCCAGGCTAGCCGCTTCATTGCTGTCAAATCCAACTGACTTCAGAACAGTAGAAGCATAAAATACAATGTTAGGCTGACCCGTAACTTGCACAAAAAATACTAGTGTGAGGCCTATCAACATTCGGGCCCTCATGTTGTCCTTGGAACGAAATAAGTCCAGGAAGCTGTACTGGTGTTCTGCTTTCAGGGAATCCTTAACAGCAGCAAGCTCTTCAGTAGTGTCGGTAGCTGGCCTTAGCCTTTGCAGGACTCTGCGAGCTTTGGCATCATGACCTTTCTTAAGTAGAAATCGAGGACTTTTTGGAAGGAAATACATGGCAATACCTTGCAAAGTAGCTAATGGAATAATGAGGCCAAACATGTATTTCCAGCCATGGGAAATAGCAGCAAAGACATAATTTGAAACGTAGGCAAGAAGAATGCCCACGACAAACATCAGTTCATTTAAGGATACCAGTAGACCTCTTTTATGTTGTGGTGCAATCTCAGCAATATAAACGCATGTTGCAATCGCAGACAGTGATATGGCAACTCCTATGATGGCACGTCCTATAATGAGAACTTCGTATGTTATAACAGATATCAAGAGTAGATTTGCCAGGACAAGTAAACATGATGATATGATGATAGTAGTTTTTCTTCCATAATGGTCTATCAGGAAACCACCAGTAAGTGATGCTAATAAAGCTCCTGTCAAAAGCGAGCTTACCACTAGTTCCTGTTGTGAGCAGGTAAGCTCTAGCAAACTATGGAGCTGAAGAAGGGCTCCAGAGATTATCCCTAGCTCGTAGCCCACCAGAAGTCCACTTA
The DNA here is from genome assembly GCF_901001135.1 of Rhinatrema bivittatum. Classification (NCBI taxonomy): domain Eukaryota; kingdom Metazoa; phylum Chordata; class Amphibia; order Gymnophiona; family Rhinatrematidae; genus Rhinatrema; species Rhinatrema bivittatum. Next base: position 578,535,794 of record NC_042617.1, read on the forward strand.
CAGAAGCAATAACAGATGAAAGAAGAGTAAACGTTCCACATCCTAGAGTTGAAGAAAAGAGAAAAAAAAAAACGGTTACAAAATGAACATTTATAGAATATTGACTTGTAAGATATTTATTTATTTAACACTTTTATATACCGACATTCATGAAAAAAGATAACCTTGCGGTATTAAAGAAACTAAAAACATAAGAAATTCCATGCTGGATCAGATCAAAATCCATTGAGCCAAGCATCCTGTCTCGGACAGTGGCCAATCCAGGTCACAAGTACCTGGCAGATACCAAAAAGTAGATCTAATTCTTGTTATTCACTCCCAGGGATAGCAATAGCTTTCTTTAGTCTACCTACCTAAAAATGTGCTAGGGACGTTTCCATTTACACCCTGCCTGGTACGTTAGTCACCTTGATCACGTCTTCTGGCAATAGATTCCACAGCTAGGTTGTGCGCTGAATGAACATGTACCTTCTCTGACTTGTTTTAACTCAGTGTACCCTTGTTTTAGTATTATTTGAAAAGGAAAACCACCCTTTATTTACCCATTCCATCATGATGTTATAAACTTCTATCATGTCCCCTCTCAGCCGTCTCATTTCCAAGGTGAAGAGCCTATGTAGTCTGTCATCCTAGGGGAGCTGTTTCATCCCCTGTATCATTTTTTGTTGCCCTCCTCTGTACCTTTTCCAGTTCCGTTATGTCTTTTTCAAGATGGGACAACCGGAAATGCAAAGAGAGCTCAAGATGCAGTCATACCATGGCTCAATACAGAGGCAATATGATATTTTCTGTTTTATTATTCATTCCCCTTCAGATCATCCCTAACGATCTATTGGCTATTTTGACCTCCACTGCACACTGAGCTAAGAATTTCAATGTATTGTCCATACGGATTACAGGGGTCCTTTTCCTACTGATTCCCAGTACGGAACACGGTGCTGTGTACCTGTAGTTGGCACTGTTTTTACCTATGTGCATGACTTTGTACATCTCCACATTCTATTTAATCTGCCATTTCTTTCTAAGCCATTTAATTTTGTTTCAGATAATAAAATCAAATGAACAGGTTGGCACAATGGTATACCAACAGCACTGCCATGCAGTTTGATTCCAGGAACCAGGTCTTGCTCTGCAGGTGGGACTGGGATACAGCATTCCTATACCTTAGGAGGGCTGGATGGGTGGGAGCATAAAATACCACAGCACTGTAGCAAAGTTAGGATAGATTCCAACTGGGTGAGAAGCTCAAATAAGCAGGAAGAAACTGCTAGGTCAAAAAAAAAAAATCAAAAAGGTACAACACAATGAACAAGTAAAGAAAATGAGAACATTTTGATGCATCAATGATTTGACAAGGTAACTGGAGCTATCAAAGTATCCAGATCAATACACTTGAGAAAATAAGGAAAACCTTTATTCTAAAAACAAGATTAAAGTTCATTTATTTTAACTGTGCATGGCAATTGGATATAGTGTCACATGAGAAAAGGTTCAGAGTAGTTAAATCACAAGCAGATTGTGATAAATTGCAGGAAGACCTTGTGAGACTGGAAAATTGGGCATCCAAATGGTAGATGAAATGTAATGTGGATAAGTGCAAGGTGATGCATATAGGGAAAAATAACCCATGCTATAATTACACAATGTTGGGTTCCATATTAGGTGCTACAACCCAATAAAGAGATCTAGGTGTCATAGTGGATAACACATTGAAATTGTCGGTGCAGTGTGCTGCGGCAGTCAAAAAAGCAAACAGAATGTTGGGAATTATTAGAAAGGGAATGGTGAATAAAACGGAAAATGTCATAATGCCTCTGTATCGCTCCATGGTGAGACCGCACCTTGAATACTGTGTACAATTCTGGTCGCCGCATCTCAAAAAAGATATAATTGCGATGGAGAAGGTACAGAGAAGGGCTACCAAAATGATAAGGGGAATGGAACAGCTCCCCTATGAGGAAAGACTAAAGAGATTAGGACTTTTCAGCTTGGAGAAGAGACGACAGAGGGGGGATATGATAGAGGTGTTTAAAATCATGAGAGGTCTAGAACAGATAGATGTGAATCGGTTATTTACTCTTTCGGATAGTAGAAAGACTAGGGGGCACTCCATGAAGTTAGCATGGGGCACATTTAAAACTAAATCGGAGAAAGTTCTTTTTTACTCAACGCACAATTAAACTCTGGAATTTGTTGCCAGAGGATGTGGTTAGTGCAGTTAGTATAGCTGTGTTTAAAAAAGGATTGGATAAGTTCTTGGTGGAGAAGTCCATTACCTGCTATTAAGTTCACTTAGAGAATAGCCACTGCCATTAGCAATGGTAACATGGAATAGACTTAGTTTTTGGGTAATTGCCAGGTTCTTATGGCCTGGATTGGCCACTGTTGGAAACAGGATGCTGGGCTTTATGGACCCTTGGTCTGACCCAGTATGGCATTTTCTTATGTTAAATGTTGCGGACAAAGACCCTTGGATTGAAATGGAGTTGATGAAACCTGCAGGGTGGAGCCCTGCAGTTCCCCAACATCAGCTGGCGGAGCTAGGTTCGGCAGAGGCCCAACTAGAGCTTCACCCATACCAGCCCTCGTTTTCCTTAGGTTGGCAGGACTTAGGCGTGGGCCTCTGTTGACGAGGTGGAAGTCCGTGGAGATGGGCGAGTCACAGGCGAGGTTCCGGGGCAGGGTAGGTACAGATGAGATCGGAGACAAGAAGCGGTCAAGGCAGGTAGAGGTCAATCGTAGTCGAGAGTCATGTGGTAGTCAGTGGTAGGCGGAGTTCAATTTTAGATGATAATCAGGCAGTGGTCAGTGGCAGGCGGAGTTCAGTCGTAGTCAAGGGTTGAGCAAGCCGAGGTCAAAACCAGAGATCCATCCGAGGGAAGACGGAGTGGAAAGGCAGGCAGGGAGATGAGGAATAGCACAAGCGGGCAGGAGAAGACACTGAAGAATGGAAGACTGACCACAGGACGAATACAAAGAACACAGGAACGAAGACCAGGAACACTGAGGCAACTAGCTCTACCAACAGTAATCAATCTATTGCCGAGGCAAGGATGAGCTGCTTAAGTGGATTTTTATAGGCCCATGCTAGAGAGATGTCATCATCGGGCACTGCTGGCCTTTTCCCACCGCGGGCCCTTTAAGAGGGGCAAGGTCAGATACGCACGCGCCTTAGGCGAGCCCAGGGAAGCAGCGGCGTCAGAGGCAGGCTGAACGCAGCAGCCTACCACGCTTCCACGCTGGGTCCTCATCAGTGTCAGCGGCAACATCAGGACAGCCAAACGCGGCAGCTTGCCGCGTCTCTATTAGGGGGCTTTCCCCGGTGCCAGAAGAGGTTGCGTTGGCCTCGCGGCTGGAGGTAAGGATGGCAGAACACGGGCCTGCCCGCAGACTGTGAATGCAACATTAAAATGTGCATTTGAAAAAGAATGCGCTTATTGTATGTGAATTGACTTTAAAAATTTCCAGAGATAGATAATCAGTGACAGAATCTCTGACTGATAATGTTATTGCCTCTGTATAGGTCCCTGGTGAGACGTTACTTGTAATACTGTGTACAATTCTGTAAATCACACCTTCAAAAGGATATAAAGAGCATGGAGTCGGTCCATAGAGTGGCTACTAAAATGGTCAGTAGTCTTCATTCTAAAGCATATGGGGATAGCCTTAAAGATATAAACATTATACCCTAGAGGAAAGGTGAGATAGGGAGATATGATAGAGACATTAAAAAATCTCAAAGGTTTTCCATGCACAGGAGGTGAGCTTTTTTCAATGGAAAAGAGGCTCTAGAATGAGGAGTCATGCGATTAGAATGAAAGGGGGTAGACTCTAGAGTAATCTTAGGAAATATTTCTTTACAGAGAGGGTAGTGGATGTGTGGAACAGCCTCCCAGTGGAGGTGTTGGAGACAAAACCAGTATCTGAATTCAAGAAAGCATGGGATAATTATAGGGGATTTCTAAGGAAGTGAGGAGAATTATAATGCTAAATTCATTGGATGGGTGAGCAGGCTGGAAGGACTATACTGTCTATTTTTACTGTCATGTTTCTAAGTTTCTAGAGTGTGGAGCAAATGTAAGACACAGCCTTAATAGCTTTAATAACAATTAATTAAATACATGCCCTACTACAGAGATAGTATGGTACAGGCCAGTGCATTTTCAGGGTGGGAGATGGAGTCATGGTGCATGGGATACAGTTAGGAGAGCCACCTATTTGAAAAAAGTAAGGGAACACTATTCCAAATGATCCCCCGACACACACAGATTACCACCCAATAACCCTCTGGCCATACAGAGACCCTCAGCTGATGGGATCTTTAGGATAAGGTCAGCTTAGAACCAGTATCCAGAAGTTTCCAGGGGTTATGCAGTTTTGGGAGAAAGGAGATACTGGTCAGGTAATTTTATCTAACTCAATGGACTGGAGTAAATGGGAATTGCTCAACACTGGAAAGAGACTCCTATATAATCCTGGGAATTCAAGGAGATGCCAGTTCATCACTGGATGGAATATAGACTGAAAAGAGGTAATTTTCAAAAAGGATTTATGTGCAAAAAACTATTTTTACTTCAATGATTGAAAAGAATATTTTAAAAAAAAACCATAGGGGGTTATTTTCAAACAGTACATTTTATCCACAGACTTTAGCAGGAATTTTCAACGTGAATTTGTGCGCATATATCTGCTTTGAAAATTCATGGGGGGTTGTGGGTAACTGGTGCTGACATGCACACACAGCTTGGGAGCAGGTATAACTCTTTGCATGTATACTTGTGGGCATTCTTTTGAAAAATTTAAAATAGACGACATGTCAGTTTGCTCCCTTTCCCCAGGAATGCCTCTCTGCAGTAGCGCATAAAATTATGCCCCACATCACTTCTGTGTGCACGTCCCATCGAGCAATTTTCAAAAGTTCATTTACATGCATAAAATTGGAGTTTGGGAACGTCAGCCAGTGGCGATGTATTTTATTCGAGAAGAGCAGTTCACAGTCCTCCACCAGTAGGGCTTTGAAGAACAAGCTTCTCCTCCATCGTCAGCTGTGGGAAAGAACCCATCAGCCCAGCTCATGTGCAAATGAGTGCCTGGGATACGTAAGCATAAGGCTACCGTGAGTGATTACTTCTTAATGAGTCATTTGGAAATGGGTCTGAAGAAGGATTTTTAAACTGGGACTTCAGATTCAATTGAGATTTTGAATGATTGGTGCCGATCCAAGGATTTGGGTCAAGAAAGAATCTGTAAACATGGAACACATTAGTTTCATTTCCAACGTGTATTTTGTCCTCCTTTAGATCTTCTCGAGCCCATCATTGCACAAACATGCGTAATTTAAAGAAGTTTGAACTCAATGGGCATATATCTATGTGGCACACAAGCGGTCAAGGACTTGCACACAGCCAGAGGAATCACTCTCGGACTCTGCTGTAACCTCATTGTGTTTATTTACAGTGCTACACTCAACACAGTTACAAACCACAAAGCCTACTCTCTAGTCTCAGCTAACCAGGTACTTCCCAGAAGTCTACCTGTCCTCCACTCTCAGTAAGTTACACACTAAGCATTTCCCAGAAGACCTTCACAGTATCTCTTATTTATTTATTTATTTCGGATTTTTATATACCGACATTCTCAATACAAGTATCGAATCAGGTCGGTTTACATAGAACAAAACTTTCGCACAAAAGGCGTTACATGGAACAGTGTTTCTTAACATATAACGTATAACATCTAGCAGATAACCTATAACATATAATTATTAATAATAAATTAAATATTACATAGATAATAATAGTAGTAACTCTTCCACAGGACGTAGGTAAATGTTTGGTATGTTTATAGCGAGAATAAATATCTAGAAAAAATTAAAGGGTAGACTAAATTGTGGTATGAGAGTATATAGACCATGTTGATGTGCAAAATATGCGAGAAATGCATGAGTTAAGGATGACTGATGAATCAGAGAAGTCTTAAACAGGTGAGAAGATCAGATCTGACGTGGTTGGGTCTTGAAGGGGGTATAGGTGAAACTAGGATCTGGTGTTTAGGCACTTCCCAGAAATTTGCCTACCTCTCTCCCAGAGAGAGGTCTGGAGCTCCTACTCTCAGACAGACCTGGAGCTCTTAATCCCAGATCCACAGGGCCCATTCTCTCCCTGCTGGCCCAGCAACTTATCCTCCCCTGCACTGGGCCCAAACATCCGAGCATCTCCCACCCGGCAGGGTCCCGCCCATAGACATACTCCAGGCTCCCAGCCTGGTCCTGCACCTGCTCACAAGGAGGACACTAGGGGGCGCTGCCTCGCAATCTACTTTCATAAAATCTCACTTCTTAGTTACGGAAAGCCTGTAAAGGCAAAAAGAAAGAGCTTGCAATTGGTGAGTTGGCTTGTGTGCTCACTGCATCCTCATGAGAATCATAATGGTAAAAGGATTTTTCAAAAGTGCTCTCCATTGCAACTTTTCAATTGCTGCCAAGTGTGGTGTATGAGTTTGTGGAGAGTAAACAGAGAATCTCACTGCTTAAAGAGGAAGTAAATCCAGCAATAGCATTATGTGTGGCTGTAGGGGAGATGTGGGTTTGTGTATTGAACCTAAGGAAGCTGAGAGAATGCTAAGACATAGATTGCATAGTTCCAATGGATGAAAGGCCTGAGCAAACGCATATGTCTGACCAACTGTTCTGCACTACCAACGGATGGGCCAAATGCAATCTCTGAAGCTCTATTTAAAGGAATATGGCCAAGCCTAGGATCCTGTCACCGCGCAAGGCGTTCAGTCCGGTGAGTTTATTGCCCCTGCCCTCATATAACTTCCACGACGGGAAAAGGTGTGCCACAAGACTTGGATATAGGATCACTGAGCTGCACAGAGATCTAACAGCCTCACGCAGGTTAAGAGGAAGTCTGGGGGAAAAAAAATCATCTAATTTCTGACTGGCCTAGTGTGTCTCTTCTCCCTATTACAAAAAAACCTTACACTGAATCAAGTAAGAAAATGTCATTCAGTTCACCCGGTCTGGCCTAACCTTGTTTGTAGGAATGATATTATTCAGAAAGTTGTTGTGTGGACTTATTTTATTTATTTATTTATTTAATTTTATATACCGGCAACCGTTTGCACATCGTGCCGGTTTACAGATAACTTAAAACAAGGATATATATAGGCAAAGCCTTTACAAGGAACATTGTGTAACCTAGAACATAGTAACAGATCAATAACTAAATAAATAGGGGAGGGAGGGGAGGGGCTGGTCGAGACAAAGGGGGGGGCAGGGGGGGGTGAAGACGGAAACGTGAGGAGAAAGTATGTACAGGGGGGGTGAAGACGGAAACGTGAGGAGAAAGTATGTACAGGGAAACAATGAACAAGTGGTATGTACATAGGTTGTGTGCAACATTTGAAAATGCGCAAGGGCAACAGTGAAAGGGGTAAAAAGATATGTACGGTGCTAATAAGAGATAGATTATTGTGTGGATGATAAGTGAGGGGTTTGTGGTTGTCTTGAGGGGATGGGTGTAGGTCCTGTGGTAGGGGTGTTAGTACTAGTACTAGATGGAGGTTGGGTTAAGGTGTTTATAGGTGGTGAAGGTGATTGGGGGTATGCTTGGAGGAAGAGCCAGGTTTTGAGTTTCTTTTTAAAGGTGGGTGTGGAGGTTTCGGTGCGAAGGTCAAGTGGCAGGATCATGAGTTGGTTAAGAGAGGACATACAACTCTCAGTATGGCAAAATACACAGAGAATTTTGCACCATCGCAGCGTACCCCTTGGTATTACTCTCCTATCCTAAATGTTTTATCCATGGACCATATTTATGAATTCTAAAAACATAAGTCCAGCCATGCTGGGTCATATCAATGATCCACTAAGTCCAGTATCTTATTATTATTATTTATTATTTTTATAAACCGACATTCAATTTGAGTTGTCACATCGGTTTACATTCAGGTACTGTAGGTATTTCCCTATCCCCAGAGGGCTTACAATCTAAGTATATCCAACCGTGGCCAATCCAAGCCACCTGGCAATAGCTGGCAGATCCCAATGGGGAGATTATTTCACGTTGCTCACTCCCAGACGTAAGAGAGAACAAATCTGGCTAATAATTGTTTGCAGACCTGCCCTCCAGGAACTTATCTAACTTTTTTTTTTTTTTTTTAAAGCCAGCTATATTATTTGCCTTGGCTACATCCTTTGGCAACAAATTCCACAGTGTAATTATCCTCTGACTGAATTAGATTTGTTTTCAATGTGTTACCCATAAATTTTACGGCGTGTCTTCTGGTCCTGGTACTATTTGAAAGGATAAATAGCAGTTCCCTATTATCTTGTTCCACACCACCCATGATTTTATAAACCTCTATCGTGCCTGCTCTTTGTTATCTCTTCCCCATGCGAGCTGAGGAACCCTAAATAATTCGGCCTCTCTCTGTACCTATTCCAATTCTGCCATATCCGTCAACACTTCTAAAATGCGAGCGCTCGGACCACGGTCGGATCGGTGCAGCCTATGAGTCGTATGAGCACGGACTACGCCCCGACAGGCGGTGGCCGATGTGTTGTAGGCCGCAGACATGTCGGGTAGGCATAGACGAGGAGGAAAGCAGGGGTGGGGGTCAGGACAGGAAGCAAGCAAAGCAACGTCAAAAGGGCCAGGGCGGGTCACTAACAAGAAATCAATCCGAAGGAGAAGCAAAGCCAGGGCTAAACAGAAACCAGGATAAGCAAGGAGCAGTGCAAGGTGGGTAAACAGCAAGGACTGGGGCGGAGCCAGGATCAGGTAAAGAGGCTGGGATAGAGGAGCTGGAGACAGGAACAGGAGCAACACCACCACCACCCTGGCAGAGGAATCCCAGAAGGACCTGTTGCTGAGGCACTGGCTAGGTGCATCGAGCTTTTCTTATATCTCAAGGCAGTAATAATGTCATCAGTCGGCGTCACAGGAAGTCTCGGCCGCAGGGCCTATAAGGCTCAGGGATTGTGGTTTGCCTCCTAGTCAGAGCCACTGGATACCGCATGTTGCAGGGGGCTATGTCGGAGGAGCCTGTGGCCAGAGGGTGCCGCCGGGGAGATATGGAGTTGGTCTCCCATTTCGGTGCATTAACCTTAACTAGGGCTGCTACGGGTTCAGGTCCAAATCTGGACAGGGAGAAAGAGATCTTTCAGGGCCCCTGGCACTGTTAATCACAGTCTCCATTAAAACTCACACTCTAGGTATAGATTTTCCAATATGTGCCAAATTGACCAGTTTAGGATCAAGGAAGCCAAAACTAATAACAGGGTAAATGCCAAGATTCAAACCAGTGCCCATCCATACAGTTCTTTCACTGTCAGTAACAGGAAAAAAAATCAGGAATCCCAAACTGGTGTTCAAAATAAAGTCTTTACTGTAACTTAATCACAAAAATCAAAATCAGCATCCAACAGATCACCAAAATAAAGCAGATTGTTTCCTTGTCAACTGTAGATGCTCTCATCACTCTCCTATCCCTTGTACTATAAAGTATACCTGTAAGGACCCTTCAACCCTTTGCCTTTCTAAATTTAAACAAAAACTGAATCCATTTCAGAGACAGACAATTAACTTCTGCCTACAGATGTATCCCATGAGATAGGGACATAAACACCCAGAACCATTTCCTCCTAGCTCAAAAGTTAGAAACAAAGGCAAGAAACTGAAGGGAAAGAGCAGAATGGGTCAGTAAGATGAACCTGAGTTTAACTGCTCCAGATATCAAAATTAATATAGCAGAGTACGATTTGCCAGCAGGAAGCTCACAGAGAGACATGAGACATGTACAAGATTTCAGCATAACACCAGAAGATTCCAAGCAACTACTTACAGATATAAACTCAGGAACGTACTGAGGACATTTTGTTAAACAGACCATGATTGCGATTAAGGTCCAGCATGGACAGCCTTGCCATCCAATCAGATTTGAAATGAACTCTAGCCAATTGGTAACGACGTGCTGACATTGTAGAGTGTCCCTCTGATTGTCATAGGGCTCATGAGCTTTCTGGAAAGCCAATAATTCAGTTGTCTATGAACTGGCTAACTAATGAAAAAAAGACCTAACACCAGACATCAGCCACTTATGATCCAGATACAAATGGTGACGAGCTAACTCTGCCTATGATGACCACATGAAAACTATCAGTACAGAAGTGTAAACCAAGAAGATAACAACGGACATCAGGAAGTGCTGGGAGCACATGACATTGCAGAGACCTGGCAGCACAGCAGCATTCCCTGCTAAAGACTTCAATTTGGCTACACTTTTGAAGCAGCTAAACTTCAGGTAACATAAATCTTAGATGGGGGTAGCAACTTTAGGGTAATAAATTTTAGTAGTAAGCTTTGTTAATAAATTTTGGGTGAATTTCTGTTTTTAAGTGATAACCTGGAGCTGATAGAGTTATTGGAAAGAGTGAGGTCACATAGCCTATAATTGATCTGTACATAAATTCAGAAACTGGAAAGGAGTGTGTGTGGGGGGGGGCACTAAGAGCTGGCCCATTTGTACATTACAATTATAGATAATTAGACTGGAGATTAATTGGGGGCAATAGGAAGCCAAAATTTTGAGATTAGGTTTGTGATTTGCATGTTTTCACAAAGTTGTCTAGAAAAGAATGGAAAATTAATGAGCAACAACTGGATAAACTAATAAACAACTGAGGAAGGAGACAGAAAATCTTTGTACCCAGAAAATGACAGAAAGAATATACAAGTTATTAAACTCACAGAATAATTTTTGTACATGTGTCTTTTTTTTTCAGGGAGGGGTAGCAGGTCACCCGGGCAAAAAGATTTGCATGCACTAACTCTATTGTATGCAGACCCAGTTCATGCATATTCATTGTGAATATCCTGAAAATCTGACTGGCTAGGTGTGTTCCAAGGACTGGGTTGAGAACCCCTGCTCTGGAATCTTCTGCTGGAGCTGCTGGGAGAAGTATGCAGCTGAGCCTTCCGGTCCTCTGCTGCAGACAGACACCAATTCCTCGTAAGCACATTATATATAGATTGTTTTCTAGGACTCCAAGGTCCTTTACCTAATATGGACCCCAGCACTGTATGCATATAATGGGGAATATTTTTCTCTGTGTGTGCCTAACTTTGCCCGTGTGCACATTTAATTTTAACTGCCATTTAGACGACCCATTTCCCAGTCTCACAAGGTCCTCCTGAAATTTTTCAGTCTGCTCATGCGTTAACTACTTTGAATAGTTTTGTGTTTTCTGCAAAAATGTGATCACCTCACTCATTTGACCTTTTTCTAGATCATCAATGAATAAGTTAAACACTGGTCCCAGTACAGATCCCTATTTACTTCTCCATTGTGCTGTGCGGAGAGGGGGGGTGGAGCTTCCACAGCAAAAAACAAGATTATAATATCTCTCACTCGCTCAAATTACATATATTCAACATATAGGCCAGACTTGTTAAGAAGTTCCCCTACGGCAGTGACCTTTTCACGCCCAAGGCACACCTCCATTAACAGGAATGTTGTGTGGCACGCCAACCTCCACAGTGCAGGCAGTGCAAATACAGAGAGGACTCATTGGGCCAAAAGAAGAGCTAAAGACGTACTGAAAGCCCCACCAAACTTCAGAACAAAGGGAGAGGGAGAATCTGTCATGATGGATCAACCCCCTCTATGTACAAGAGCAGAGGAAGGGAGAAGTTGATGCTCAGTTACCTTGGCTGCCGCACACGACTGTCAGAGCTCCCTCACTGCGGCTGCTGTCCAGGAAGATGAGAAGGTACTGTGAGCTACACAAAGCCAGTCCCCACTCTCCATGCCCTGCATGCCGCCCATTAACTACCACACTCTGGGGCTCATGCTGAGGCTGGGAAGAGGCATGCACGATCACACACACACATACACACACACGTTCTCAGGAAGGAGCTCCTACGTGTTTAAGAGACACCGCTGGTGACTCTTGTTACTATGAGGTGCTGGTCTAGACCCAAGCATCAGAGAGTGGCGACTCTTCCATGGCACACCTGATCAGGTCTGAAGGCACACTAGTGTGCCATGGCACAGGGGTTGGAAAACACTGCCCTTCAGACCCAAAATGGGAGAGACTCTCTTAGTGTAATAGGACCTATATATGCTGGGGTTACAAAATTTTGGCAAATCTTCCATGGGTGATAAGAACGCAGTAAAGAACAGATAAGCTGTTTCTATGTTCTAGAATCCAAGACAAGCCTTGTGATTCTTGAGATTTTTTTTTTAATACAGCATTCTTTATGCTTGAGAATTGCTACAATACAATATTGGAGCCTTGCGCTATCTACACTGTTGTTGCATATGAATCTGATCTCTTTGGAGATCTTGGAATATTTTGCATGAGTCTGTCAAAACCTCTACAGCTGTTTTATTACGTCATTCCGGAAATGACATGAGAACATTAACTGGGGTTGCCAACTGGATGTATTTCTAGCCTGGTTTCCTTTGGGAAACTGATACATGACAATCATATCTGTGTTGTCTGTTTCCTGCCCCCATGACCACGTACACACATGCAAATGTGCCTGATCATTCAAATCTGTGCCACAGATAGTGAAGCGCCTACTAACCCAGCTCGTGTTTTTTTATGGAAATCTCAGAGGCCAAAGCACACTGTGATGTCATCAAGCATTTATCGACTAGCTTTGCTCACCAGTTGATTCAATTACTTGTCTAGTTCCCTAGAGGGGAAAAACTGGTCTCTAATGCCTACTACAGTCTTGCCCACTTCTGGGCTTCACTATTTACTTATAAAAGGCTTGCTAGGGAGCACAGCAACCAAAAGTGTACATGAGGTTGCCATAGGCTAGGATGGGGCATTGAGGCTGACCTCAAGAATTACAGCGTTACACATGCTTCCAATATTTTGCTCTGACTGTCCACCTTGTTACTGTACCCGTACCCATGCACGAAGTTGAACCGTCTCCTGCAAGATAGACTACCTTTCTGAAATGGCATCAATGAAACTTAATCCTTTTGGGATTCAGTCCCAGTTAGTTCACAAAATGAAGTATTTGCCCCTTTAGTTACAAAAATAGCACTGCTGATGGTAAGCGTAGCATCCAAGACTCCTGCCCTCTTGGAGAGATTGGCTACAAAATGCTGACACTCCAGCACTGCCCGAGGAGCAGAGGTGAGCTCTGGATCTCTTACGGAGCAGCGCATTACTCCGCCACTGGATTAGTAAACCAGCTCACTTTTATTGCACATAATTCTCTCAGATTCCCAATAATCTATAGTACATTCTGCAAGCAATTTTCTCCACAAAATTCATACATGCATTGTAAGAACTAAAATCTGGATCAGTGTTAGGTGTAAGCTTTAATGTGTACTGTCATGCAGGAGTTTAGAACTTGAGAAAAATACTAGTTTTTGCACATTTTGCTTCACGTACATAAGTTTCGTACACTCTACTGTCTCATTTTCATCCCAATCCAACTTATACCCGTCTTTCAACTTTTAAGCTTCTAGCTCACTATCCTTATGATCTTTTCCATTGTCGTTTAAGTGTTCCCTTTTTCTAGTTCAGGGGTAGTAGGCAGCTCCTATCCTCGAGTGCCATAAGCCACTCAGATATCCCATAATGAATATGAATAAGATGCTTTTGTATGCAACTGCATCTCATGAATATTCAGTGTGAATATCTTGTAAACCCAACCGGAGCTGACTACCCCATTCTAGTTTCTATTGAATAGGGAAGAAATAGTGCAAACTTTACAGCCTGATTTACTAAGACTTTTTTCCCCATTCTGTATCTATGGGAAAAAAAAAAGCTTAATAAATCTGGCCCTTATATTAAAAATCACTCAATATTTCGATTTGCGATAACAATCATGCTGAAACCACCTATCCATGAGAATCCAGATCATGAGCTTTCTAGGCACAACACAGGATCTATTTTTTTTTTCTAACATAATAGTTTCAATAAATTTTCAATAAGTTATTTTGCTTCTGCATTATGCTTTGCTTGCCATCTTCTCTCCTGTTGCCATCAAATAGCCGAGGCAAAAGAATAAAGCACAATCCATTCCGTTCGTGTAAATTCCTCATTTAACCTGCTTCCGAGTGAGTTTGGAAAAGCATTCTCTTTGAATTTCCGACAGACTTTGTTTGCTTGAAACTCAAGAGGCCATGTTATTTCAAAGTTAACAGAGGAAAGGTAAAGAAGAGCTAAACCGTGGAATAAAATGTTAATTTAAATACCAAGGCCTTGGAATTTATCAATTCTCTGTTTATGTTACATCTCTGGAAGACGGCCCGGGCCATTATTTAAATTACCTGTCATAGCTATTCCCCTTCCTGCGGTAACTCTGCCATCTTGGTATTTAACCATCATGTGTAATAAAGTCTGTGAGAGCACATCAATTTTTTTTCTTTTTTTTTTGCAAATTGTGTATTTATACACTAAGGGGGTCATTTTCTAAGCCTATCGCACGCCAAAAGGGACTTTTGCCGTGCGATAGCTTGCCGGAGGGAGGAGTCGGGGAGGAGGCGGCGTTATCTTCGCTGGCGGCGATAAGGTAAGGACCTTTACCGGCACCAGTTGCGCGCCCGATAGCGCCACCTTTCACGGTGGCGCTATTGGGTGCGAAAGCCGGGAGCGATAACACCGCGGGGGTGCGATCGCTGCCGGCTTTCGCAGGCCCCCCTGCCCTCACCCCCGTCACCACCGGGATTCACCATTCTCTGCGAGAATGGAAAATCCAGGCCTAAGTCACGAATGTATTTAGAAACATTTTCAGAGAGACCCCTATGTGTAGGGAGCTAGTACCCTTGTTGGGGAACGCTGGATTCTGTGCAAGGTGCGATGATACCTTCTATTGGGCCATTTTCAGAGAGACTTACATTGTCTTGCAAGCCGCAGCTCATGCATTAAGTTACCTTTACATCATGATTTTGTTGGTTCAATGAAAGTTTATCACACCCTAGAAGGAATTCAAAGACACCCTAAGCAAATATACACTGTATATTAGTAAAAATGGTAAAGCAGGCTGTCTGTAAGCACAAACTGGGATAAGTAAGAAAAGAAAAGAAAAAAAAATACGGAAGAGACAGAGAAAAGGATCGGTGTTATAAATCTCTGTACACCCAAGACTAAGGGACACTCTGCCACTAACTGGTATTATTTGCTTAAGTGTCAACAAACAAAAGGATTCTCGGCCCCTGACCCTGGCACTAGGCAGCGACACTTCTCTGCTCTAAGAAATGTCTGGCAAACCATTAGCAATGGTTACATGGAATAGACTTAGTTTTTGGGTACTTGCCAGGTTCTTGTGGCCTGGATTGGCCACTGTTGGAAACAGGATGCTGGGCTTGATGGACCCTTGCTCTGACCCAGTATGGCACGTTCTTATGTTCTTATGTAAAGCAAAACCTTGACAATATTCTGGTTCACTTGTTTGCATGCGTTTCCCCACAAGTTCAGCGCTGCTCTGCTAAGAGACCGCTTTCTTCTCGTGTAGCCGGGACACTGGGATCTCCCAGGGCACTTGTGGCTGCTGTCGATGCTGAAACCTCTGCTACTTTTCAAACAAAAAAAAAAAAAAAAAAGTCATTTGACGCTGCCTTGGAAAAAAAAAAAAGTTCTGCATTTTGTCAGAACCGGTAAACAAATAAATAAATAAACAAAAAAGGCAAAACAAAAAAAAAAAAGTGCTGCCCCCCCCCCTGTGTTGCAAAGCCCAGCGGTCCTGGCCATTGGCAGCCAGGGGCACGTCTTACCTGTCTGAGCTGGAGGCTGCTGCGGGCTGCCGGATCCCGTGCCCTTTTCACCTTCCCCGAGCCTCGCGCCCCGCAGCTGCAGCTCCTCGGCACTTTGCTCAGGTGCCATGGTCTGAAAGTTACTTTGCGAGGAGGGAGGCCGGGCCGCCGTTCCCCGGGATTGGCGCAGGGCTCGCCCGATCGCCTCCTCTGGGCATTTTTTTGTTTCTTCTCCCCGAAACCTGTCAGCAGCAGCAGCAGCAGCAGCAGGAGGCGAATGACAAGGTAAGGGGTGGGGACCGGTTTGCTGGGCCCCTTTTCGGTGACTCGCAGGCTGCAGCCCGCGCTGCCGGCCTATCCCGCGCCGGGGGGGGCGGGACATGTTTCGGAAGTGCATCGCTTTGTGCTTCCCCGTGCAGATCCTCGCAGCGGCGGCGGCGAAAGCTTTTTTTTTTTTGCACACGCCAGGGTCCGCGCGCATTCTTCCCGGATGGTCGCGTGCCACCCGTTCGGGCACCGTCTCTAGATGTGAAAGAAAGGATTTAAAAAAAAAAAAAAAAAAAAAGCACGCCCTGTCAGCCGGCAGGCGGAAACTGAGAAGGTATTCAAAAGCTGTTAGATGAGCAAGCTACTGCTTAAAAGGAAAAAGGAATATGCCCCCAAATCACAAGCTATGGCAAGGGTTTTGCTGTAGATGTTTGATATCGTGCATTATTATTTCTATGTTTTTAGAAAGCCTTTAAATTGTCTGATCAGTAACCTTACTGTTTTGGGTTTGTTTTTTTCCCTATCTTGCTTGGAAAAACAATTCTGCAAAAGATAAATGATGCATTATCTTGCAGTCTTGATGCAGTACTCTGCACCTCTGCAGTAGAATGACAATTGCAGAGATATTCCTGATTCTACGTAAGCATATATAAGCAATAAAAATCTCTCTTTTTTTTTTTTTTTTTTTTGCTGCAGAGAGTTGTATGGGTCATACAATAAGTGCTCATCATTTGGCATATATCAGGGACAACCAACATATATCAGGGACAACCAACAGTACATCTCTTCCCTTGTAATTGTGTGTGTATATATATATATATATATATATATACTACCAAACAGATGGTATGCAATGTACAAATCTTTTACACCCGTTTCAGCTACACACTCAGGACATATCTATGTGATAGTGTATTCCCAAAATTGTGGGATATCAAAACGCATATATTGGTATTTGTATCATGCTCAAGTATATTAGCATGCATGAATCAGCCACAGTGGTGCCCCTCTATAACACAACTGCAGCAAGGGCCACAAAATCCAGCCCTTTTGTCATGGAATTGGCTATCCCCAGAGGGCTTTACACTCTGACCCGCTGATTTATCAAAATGTGCTAAGGCGTTTTCTGGCACTTATCTCACAGTGTGAAAAAGTGATCGCAATTTGTGGTAACTTAGCTCTTCGCATAGGTATTAGTGCAAATTGTGATAAACTCCTTATTACCATAAAACATGCCCCTTTTCCCAGTGCATGGGATATTTACCACATTTTGATAAATCCAGGCCTAAGTTTGTACCTGAGGCAATGGAGGGTAAAGTGACTTGCCCAAGGTCACAAGGAGTGACAGTGGGACTCGAATGCTGGTCTCCTGGTTCATAGCCACTGCTCTAACCCCTAGGCTATGCTGTGTCCTGCCCCTTATGCCCAGGGCTCAACTGGTGCTGAGAACTGCATGGCAATATGATGTCCCATGCAATTCAAAGCCCAAGTTGTTCCCCAGGGGGAGGGATTGTCAAGAGACAGCACTGATCCAGGTACTTTCTGGGGAGTTGTAGCTTCCTGGTTCCAACCCAGCTATCCCGTGTTCTGCAGGGTCACTAGGTCCCTGTACGTACCCGGATCAGTCCAGACTCCTGGGTTTTGCCCCCCCCCCCCCCCCTAGCAGATGGAGACAGAGAAGTTTTCAAAACAAAACTCCGCCTTGTATAGGATGGTGCCACCTACAGTCCAGCAGTATTTCTCTGTCTCCAGCAGATGGTGGAGGTGCAGAACCTGCAGTCTGGTTACTTTCTTCAGGAAGGTTTGTCTAAGGAATTGTCTTGTAGTTCTCTGAGAGTGCGAGTGGCAGCTCTTGGTATTTTGCGCGGTTCAATCCGGGGGTAGCGTTAGCTTCGCATCCGGATGTGACTCATTTTTTTTAGGGGTACTTACGCCCTCCAGTCAGACACCCCTATCCTTCCTGCAATCTAAACTTGGTTCTCAGGGCTTTATGTGCTGCACCGTTGAAGCCTCTGAAATGGGTTAGGTTGAAAGATCTAACGTTAAAAGTAGTTTGTCTGGTAGCGATTACTTCATCGCGTAGGGTGTCCGAGCTCCAGGCATTGTCGTACAGAGAGCTTTTTCCTACGAATTTTTGATTCTGGAGTCTCCCTGCGGACAGTTTCTTCATTTCTTCCCAAGGTGGCTTCCGCTTTTCATTTGAATCAATCGGTGGAGCTCCCGTGGTTTCCGGGGCTGGATAGGTCGTATCTCGTGTCCAGAAAGTTGCTGAAGCTGGATGTTTGTAGAGTCTTACTGCGTTTTCTGGAGGTGACAAACAGTTTCGTATGTCTGTCCAGCCTTTGGTGCGGGGGAGTGGACCGAAACGAGGTCATGGAGCATCTAAGACCACAATCGCCCGCTGATTGCAAGAAGCAATTACTTCAACCTACTTATTGCATGGGGCACCCCTACCGTTGGGAGTTTGGGCTCATTCTACCCATTCACAGACGGCTTCTTGGGCGGAGCGCCAACAGATATCACACAAGAGATTTGTAAAGAGGCTACATGGAAGTCTTTGCATACTTTCGCAAGACATTACAGAGTGGATGTCCAGGCCCCCGGTTTGGGGGGGGATTTGGTGAAGGAGTGCTCCGCGTGGTCCTCTCTGGGTCCCACCCCAGGTAAGGAGAGCTCTGGTACATCCCAGGAGTCTGGACTGATCCGGGTACGTACAGGGAAAGGAAAATTAGTTTCTTACCTGATAATTTTCGTTCCTGTAGTACCACGGATCAGTCCAGAGTCCCGCCCGTCAGAAGCATGGAAATTAGGGAGAGTCCGCTCAGTTATTATTTAGTTTTCAGATCTGCAGAAATCTGGATTACCCTTCCTTAAGTGGGTCCACAGGTTCCGTTCCTAGAGAGGTTAAGTGAACCAGTTATTTTCTTTTTCTTGCGGGATTCTTGTACATAGTTATAGTGGTTTTTGGGAGCCATTCTGCTTTGATATTGAGTAATACTGCTGGACTGTAGGTGGCACCATCCTATATAAGGAGGAGTTTTTTTTGTAAACTGCTCTGTCTCCATCTGCTGGGGGGGGGAAGGGGGCAAAACCCAGGAGTCTGGACTGATCCATGGTACTACAGGAACGAAAATTATCAGGTAAGAAACTCATTTTCCTTTATCTGTGAATTGGGTTTTCTTTTTTCATTATCATCTCTCCCCTTACTTCTGCACTTGAGGGAGTGTAGGAGGATTATTTGCAATAACGCATCCTCCCAATCTGTTCCTACTAATAGAGTTTTTCCTTTTCTGGTAACATCTCACCCAAATTGCTTGTTCAGGCACATGCAGTGTTGTCCCCCGATACTTCCAGGTGAAGCAGAAATGACTCTGAACTTTTCTGTGGCAGCATGCAAGGATTCTTCACTTAGGAAACCGGGATAGAAAAATAATGAACATTATATACATGGTTAGATGGTTCTGTACGAAGGGAATGTGTTAGCGTGACCAGCACAAAAGTCAGAGAGGAAGATAGAGACTCACTAGTACAGGTTACTTCCTATCTAATGCCCTTGCAAACCCAACTTTTCCCATACGTGATCAGGTGTCACGGCCAGGGAACGTTAATCTTGTTTTTAATCTCCCTTCAGAAAATAATCGACATGGAAAGGAATGCAGCACTTGATTGGTAGAAACCATGAGATTTGCAATACTGGGTCAGACCAAAGATCCATCAAACCCAGAATCCTGTTCCTGACAGTGACCAATCCAGGCCACAACTACCTACCAGGATCCCAGAAGGTTGATAGATTCCATGCATCCCAGGGATAAGCAGAGGATTTCTGCAACACAACCTTAATAATAGTTTATGGGCTTTTCCTTCCAGGAACTTGTCCAAACCTTTTTTTAAATCCAGCTACACTAACAGCTTTCATCAACACCTCCAGCAATGAATTCCAGAGTTTAATTTTGTGTTCAGTAAAAACAAATATTTTCTCCTATTTGTCTTAAATGTATCACCTAGTAACTTCATTGAATGTCCCCTAGTCTTCGTACTTTTTGAAAGAGTAAACAACCGATTCACACTTACCTGTTCTACTCATTAGTTTATAGACTCCGTCATATCTACTCTCAGTCATCTCTTCTCCAGGCTGAAGAGTGCTAACCTCTTTAACCTTTCCTCATAGGGGAATCGTTCTATCCCCCATATCATTGTGGTTGCCCTTCCCTGTACCTTTTCTAATTCCGCTATATCATATTTGAGATGTGGTGACCAAAACTGCACACAATACTCAAGATGAGGTTGCACCATTGGAGCGATACAGAGGCATTATGATATTCTGTTTTATTCTGCATTCCTTTCCTAACAATTCCTTGCATTCTACTTGCTTTCTTGGCCACAGCTGCACACTGAGCAGAGGATTTCAACATATTATCATTGATGACTCAAATCCTTTCCCCGGGTAGTGACTTCCAATGTGAAACCTTGCATTGTATAGTCTCTTAGTATCTGCTCTCCATTGAAATCTATACATTTGAGAAGAAATTCAGAAAACCTGCCCACCAACATCTTTTGAATTGACTTTGCTAGCATTTGCATTTCTTCAGAGGTCAGGACACCAGACAGATCAGTTTTGAGAAAGCTGGAATCTGTTATCAGAATAGGCCACAAGCCTGCGTCTTTGAAAAAGCATGAATCAGATAGTGTAGTACTGCTGTCTCCTGTGTTTTCTAAATCTTCTCCTGAACATTGTGGGGCTAAGAGTGATATTCCCTGACTCTTTTGAAAGCATTAGATTGGGGGTCACATGATGCATCTGGCAGCTTTTCTTTATCTTCAGTTGCCAGAGATTCAGTATAAATATTAAAATCATTTCCATCTTGCTTTTGTTCCTCTAGTTCTGCAATTAGTGCATTGCCTGAGTCAGGCTGCAGAAAAAAACATGTCTTATCTTGAGAAACTGGAGAAGGGATTGGTGTCCATTACTTTCTTTTACTTCCCTTTTTTTACATTCCCCCTCTCCTTGAGCATCTGCATTGGCTACCTGTTATGAGTTATGGCACATGTAAAGCCCGTTGCTTAATTTGTGAGGTGATAAAGGGGTCGGCCCATGGTTATTTGAGGGGCCTGCTTCACAGTTACACTCCGGCTCACACCTGTGCCCTCAAGACGAGAGTTTGGTAATGGTTCTGTCATTTACAAACTCTAAGTCAGCCATGGCTGGCAGTAGGGTTTTCAGCACTTTTGCATGGACTCTTTGAAACAGCCTTCCAAGGGAACTTAGGCTGACCTAGGAGTTGTTTGGTAAGTGGCCCAAGACCTGTCATTTTAGTCAGGCATCCTGGCCTTTTTAGATTACACTGTCCGCCTGGCAATTTTGTTAGGGCTATGGCTGTCCCCTGATTTAGTACTGCAGGTAGGGTGATAAAGTCATAAGTCTTTTTTGTTTTAGTCGTGTCATTTTGTGAAGTTTTTGATATTTAGCAAGAATGCTTTTTTTTTTGCTTAAGAATTGGCATCCTTTGCCTTAGTTAGGGGTGGATTTATCAAAATGCGGTAAGTACCACATGCGATAGCAAAAGGGGTGTGTTTTATGCTAATATAGCATTTATCGCAATTTGCGTTAATTACCTGTGCGAAGAGCCAGTGGCCCGAATAAGAAAAGAGGCCTGTTGTCGCTGTCGGCCAGAAGAAAGAAAAAGGCCCCCTCAGAACCATTGGTGGACTCCCATCTCATCAACGACCCAAAGAAGAGGAAAGGCCCTTAAAGTGCGTCAGTTGCAGCAAAGGAGAAGCCCCGCAGGTCCATCAACACTCCCCATCCTGCTGGGACCTAAGAAGAAAAGAGGCCTAGCGCCGGCAGTACTATCGGCTAGAAGAAAGAGAAAGGCTCCACAGAGCAGTCAAGGGATCCCTTCCTGCTGGCGACCCAAAGAAAAGTTCGGACTGAGTTTGTATTTGCAAGAGAGAGTGCATGGGTGGCTGAGTTTGTGTGTCTGAGAGAAAGAGGGCATGGGTGACTGGGTTTGTGAGTCTGTGAGAAAGAGAGTAGGTGCATGGGTGGCTGGGTTTGTGTCTGTGAGAAAGAGAGTGAGTGCACGGGGGGCTGGGTTTGTGAGTCTGTGAGAAAGAGAGTAGGTGCACGGGTGTCTGGGTTTGTGTGTCTTGAGAAAGAGAGTAGGTGCATGGGTGACTGGGTTTGTGTGTCTGTGAGAAGAGAGTAGTTGCATGGGTGACTGGATTTGTGTGTCTTGAGAAAGAGAGTAGGTGCATGGGTGACTGGGTTTGTGTGTCTGTGAGAAAGAGAGTAGGTGCATGGGTGGTTGGGTTTGTGTGTCTGGAGAAAGAAAGTAGGTGATTGGGTAACTGGGTTTGTGTGTCTGTGAGAAAGAGAGTAGGTGCACGGATGACTGGGTTTGTGTGTCTGTGAGAGAGAGAGTCACGGGTGGCTGGGTTTGTGAGTCTGTGAGAAAGAGAGTAGGTACACGAGTGGCTGGGTTTGTGAGTCTGTGAGAAAGAGAGTAGGTGTGTGGGTGGCTAGGTTTGTGTCTGTGAGAAAGAGAGTAGGTGCATGGTTGGCTGGGTTTGTGTGTCTGTGAGAAAGAGAGTAGGTGCACAAGTGGCTGGGTTTGTGAGTCTGTGAGAAAGAGAGTAGGTGTGTGGGTGGCTGGGTTTGTGTCTGTGAGAAAGAGAGTAGGTGCATGGTTGGCTGGGTATGTGAGTCTGTGAGAAAGAGAGTGAGTGCACAGGTGGCTGGGTTTGTGTGTCTGTGAGAAGAGTGAGTGCATGGTTGGGTGGGTGGGTGTGAGTGACCATGTGCTTATATAACAGAGAAGAAAGTTTGTTTGTTCTTCCCTCTGCTCACTAATCTATGACAATCTCAGAGTGACTGGAAATCAAAAGCTACCTGATATGGAGAGTGGGTTGTTTTTGGTTTTTTTTTAAAGCCTTAATGGTTTTAATTATTGTGGTGTTTGATGTGTCTGCTGGTTTGAAATATTTTATTGGTGTTTTGTTAATATTTTTAAAAATTTTGTATGAGTTCTTAATTATTGGATGTTATTCTATTTGTCAGCTGTTTTGAAATATGTATTCTTTTGATTTATATGATTTTCTAATAATGATTGATATATTATATGTCTGTATTTTATTGTTTGATGTTTTATGAGGTAAGGTGATGTTTACTTTTTCTGTATTTACTCTCTGCATACAGGGTTTGACTTTTGGTTTCCAGTTCCGTTTTTGTTTGCACATTTCTGTTTATGCTTTATGGTCTCTTTATTCAATATTTGATGAGGATCTGTCTGTGCTCTGTCTGTCTGTGTTCTGCTAGCATGTAGTTTCTATGAAGAGATCTACAGCGGCTTGGTTTGTTCTGTTTTCCTGATATGAGATGTATCGGTGTTTTAAGGAGTGGTGTCATATGTGCAGTTTTGCTTTTTCATAGGTAGGGCCTGAGTGCTAGCAATTAATGCTGTTTTGCTATGGGAAATTTATTATTTATTATTTATTGGAATTGGAATTGTTTACTCATGGCTTTCTGAGGGCCAAGTCCACACCAAACACAGGTTACAATAGGCTGAATACCAGATGGGATCCAAGTGACTTTTTATTTTTAGTTTTTTGCAGGGTTTTTGGTTGGCACCACAGCTGAGTATATAAATATAACACACATGTTTTTTACCTCTGAAGAGCATACCCTGAATGTCCTTTTTATGTAACATCTGTTACGAATGCATTATTTGTAATTGTGTGTAGACAGGGCCACGGGGAGGGTTGCAGGGCACAAGGCTGCCAGTTTCACCTAGTGTGCCTAATACATTGCCCAGCTCCTGATTGGGAGCCACACACTGAAAAGTGCATATGGAGGGAAAGAGGAGATAATAGAGAGCAGCACCTGAGCCACACACACACACAGGCAGAGAGAGGAAACCGACTGGGAGCTGGGAGGGAGATCAGAGATTATAGGCCTCAAATTGTTGAGCCTAGCAGTCTGACTGTGTTTCCTGTCTTATTGACAAGGACAACGACATCTGCCTCCCATGGTATAGGAAGCAACTCACAGAGTATCCAGAAGAGTTCAGATTTATACCCCAGACACAGCGCCTGAACAATCTCACTCTTTGGCCTTCTGGGAAGGACCACCCGTGGCATCTCCGGGGATGGGTTTAGTGTATGGGTTGGGATCGGACTTCACTGCGCTCACAACTCTTCCTAATGGGCTTTTTTTGTTTTGGTCTCCCATCACCATGGGAGTGAGGAGGAGCGTTCACCACCTTGGGAAGGCGTAGCCTTGGCCCTTGGGAATGATTAATCAGTAATAAAACCCATCTCCTGAAGGCTGCTGGATTGAACATTGAAATGCAAGCTAACAGTAGACTATGCTATTTTTAAAAACTTTTGTTAGTATGGTTTTACTACTATGATGTTTTATCTTTCTTGATTTCGTTGTTTGATGCCTTATGAAGAATAGACAGATTTCTGTTTTTCCATTGTTGCACTGTAAAACAAGTTTGGGAGGTCATTTACTAAAGGTTATCTCCCATTCTATGTCTATGGGGAAAATGCTTAGTAAATGAGGCCCTTGGCTTGTAGCTGTTTCTAATTATAGTTATGGTCTCTTTATTCTGAATTTGATGAGTGTCTGTCTGTGTTCTGCATGTGTGAGGGATGGCCAATCGGCATCTTGCATGTTACATTCCCTGGCTATGAAACCAATGAGTCTCCTGGAGAGTAGGGGTGCTGAGAAGGGGTGGGAATGAGAAAGGAAGGGGGGCCGCTGTAGGTTTTGGAAGGGCTGACAGCAAGCAAAAACTGTACAAAATGATACAGCAGTGCTAGGGCAGAGGGCACTCGCTGAGTAAGTACATGAGTATCAGCATAATAGAATTTTTGTGTGTATGTCTGAGAGGGTGAGTGTGAACATGCGTGTGTGTCTTTGTGCTTGAGAGGGTGAGTTTATATGCGAGTCTTTGTGACTTTGAGGGTGTGTATGTGAGTCTTTATGTCTGAGAGGGTGTGCGTGTATGTGAGAGTCTTTGTGTCTGAGAGGATATGTGTGTGCGTCTTTGTGTCTGAGAGGGGAAGACGTGCGTTATAGACGTACATTTTTTTTTTTGCATTCGGAGTGAATAGCTAATAGCCTCATTCACATGCATTTGCATGTCATGAGCGCTATTAGTTTCACTCCACGTTGGATGCGTGTTGTGGAGGCGCTAATCCCTATATTGCATCAGCCCCTAAGTGTCTATGGGAAAAACCCTTCGTGAATCAGGTACAACAATTGTGTGAAGTATGAAAGATTTTGAAAGATGTGTGAATGGACAGTAGCCACGGTTAAAGCCCTGACGGGCGTTACTGCTCACAAGCATGCAACTCGTGGTAACTCAACCTCATTGAGAGAATGTTTTGTGAAAGTGCATAAGTGCTGTGGTACAGAAACACTCAAATATGTTTGATAATTTGATAATTATGTTCCCAGATGTCTGTGTAACAGATATCTATGAACGTAGTCCAGCATATCTGAGGGTTTTGTTCACACCACTACATTACTATACACTGGTAAACTAAATGAATTTTTTTGAACAAATGCTGAGACAAGCTTTTCACATTATTTATTTATTTATTTGTTGATTTTTACATACCGACATTCGTCGGAACATCATGCCGGTTTACATTGTAACAAATTAACAAGAGAGAGAAATACAATAAACAGGGAAGGGAAGGGGGGGAGCAGTAATGAAGGAGGAGAGAGGACAGCAGTAGGAAGGATAGGGAAAGAGAGAAATTTGATAGGAACATTTGAAGAAAATAAATGAACAATAGACAATATATGTACAGGTGGGCAGATAGGTAGCAGACCATTGATGGCAGTGAAAGGGAGAGGTGGGGGGGGGGGGGGGGGGTAGGGTAGGTTTAAACGTGGGGGAGGGGAACTTATAACAGTATTTAGGAGTCTTTGCTTGGGGTGAAGAAAGGGGGGAGAAAAGGAGAGGCAGATAGGAGGAGGGGAGAAAGGGTGGGCTGCAGGGTTAGAGTGCAAGCTAAGTTTGGTCAACATCTGGATTCACTAATGTAAAGAGCCAGGTTTTGAGCCCTTTTTTAAATTTAGACAGGTTAGGTTCTAGACGGAGGGCCGTGGGCAGGGTGTTCCAGAGGGAAGGTTAGGTTCTAGACGGAGGGCCGTGGGCAGGGTGTTCCAGAGGGAAGGTTAGGTTCTAGACGGAGGGCCGTGGGCAGGGTGTTCCAGAGGGAAGGTTAGGTTCTAGACGGAGGGCCGTGGGCAGGGTGTTCCACAGGGAAATCCCTTTCTCTGGTTGAGGTGTGGTGAGCAGTTTTTAGGGAGGGGATGTATAGAGTATCAGCAAGGTTGGATCTGGAGGGGCGGGTAGATGATTGGAAAAGTGGTGCGTTCTCGAGCCCTGTGTGATTTTGATTGTACAATAAATTGTGGAGGATGGTGAGTGTTTTGTATTTTATGCAGGAGGCTATGGGTAACCAGTGGAGGTCTTTTAGGATAGAGGTAATGTGATCTGATTTACGTGCGTTTCTTAGGATTCTGGCCATGGCATTCTGTAATAGTTGGAGGGGTTTGATAGTGGAGAGAGGGAGGCCCAGAAATAAAGAATTGCAATAGTCCAGTTTAGTTAAGATAGTTGCCTGTAGGACTGTGCGGAGGTCTTGGGTATATAGCAGGGGTTTAAGTTTCTTTAGGATGTGCAATTTGAAGAAGCCTGTTTTTATGGTATTGTGGATGTGAGATTTGAAGTTTAAATGTTGGTCAAGATAGACACCGAGCTCTCTCACATTGCAGATGAATGTATCAGGTGGAGGGTTAGTGTTGCTTAAGGCAGGGAGCGAGCGAGCTGGGGGATTGGAGATTGTGAGGAGCTCCATTTTTGTTACATTTAAAGCGAGATGTAGGTTTGAGAGGAGGGTGTTAATTGAAGTAAGGCAGGAATCCCAAATGTAATGTTTTGGGGAGGGATTCTTGAAGTGGGATGAGGATTTGAACGTCGTCAGCATACATGAAGATCAGAGAGGAGATAGCAGAGGGGGAGGAGATAGATATTCAAGAGTATGGAAGAGAGGGAAAAGCCCTGCGAGATGCCCTGAGAGAGGGGAATGTGGGATGATTCGCAATTGGCGGTTTTTACGGTGTAATTTCTGTTGTCGAGATAAGAAGAGAACCATTGCAACGCAGAACCTGTGACACTTAGTCCGCCAATATATTTCTAAAATTAAACCAGTAAACCAACAAATTTATTTAAAAAAATGTATTTAATTAATAATAAGTCAGTCATATAACCAAACTGAAATACAGACTGTGCTGACAAGGGAGGAGCGGAGCAGTCATCTTACCCCTGACATTTGGAGTAGTATATGAATGCAGTTCCTTAATTATTTGTCCCCTACTCCCTATCTAACAGCACACTGGGCAGCTGGATGAGGCACTAGCTGGCTGCAAGAAGCGTGATGAGGATACCGGTGGGTTGGCTGCATGCATACTGCTCAAGTGTGACTCTCTTCTTGGATGTAATCCAAGGGACGATTTCACTTTTAAATGGATGTTTTATGTATTAGTGATTGGATGGATCGAGTACCCAGGGTAGAAATATAAATACATCTTTATTTTTACAATGATTTTATATATATATATATCTATAAACACAAGTGAAACAGTTATGAAAATAAAAATATAATAAAAATAATAAAGTAATAGAGGGGGGAAGGAAAAACATTTCAGGAAAGAGAAGCGCCAGGGAATGAAAATATTCTCTCTGGAGCCTACAGGACGACTTCACTCAGAAGAGGATGCACGGGTCTCAGGATCCCTCTCTGGAGCTGATGCCCTGGCATCTCCTGTGATGTCCTCTGCCCCAGAGCAGCCTCCAGGACCTGCATCCTCCTCTCCAACAGCCTCACATCTGCCCTCCTGGCCCGTACTGCATGCAGCAAGTGCAGGCAGGGGATCCTACAGGGAATAAGGGGGGGGGGGGGGGCAGTAAGTCCAGGACGAATGTTCTCATTGCCCTGGCAGGGTGGAGGGGGAGAGAGAACAAAGGGATGAAAGGAAATGGGAGTAGGATCAACTTCTTCTTAAAGTTCTTGTCCTGTTAGGAAAAAATAAAAATAAAACACCAGACATAAAATACAACAACAACAAACAAAAAAAGCACTAAAGCAAATAATTAAGCATAAGCACAAACAGCAATGCCATTGTAAGTATCAAAGGCCCTGCATCAAGCTGCCACTATATCTACTTTAGATGGAATGGAAATTGGATTCCTGAATTTAATTTCACTTTTTCATTCAGCTCCGCAGCAAACGATTTGATATTTATGTATTATTATCTCTATATAATAATAATATATTATATGTTATAATACATCTTAGTGAACACCTATAGCTTGCATACAGTAGTAGTAGTAGTAATATAGTACTACTGTATGTACGCTATAGGTGCTCACTCACTGCTCTTGCTCACACATCCTTCCTCAGAAAATGATGCAAATTTTTGTCTAGCAGTCTCGGATACCACTGACTGAGGCTGTAGCTCCCCCAATGTCAGATGTTGATGGCTGCTGATAACTATGTCCAGGTAGCCCCGCCGCATCCCTGCTGCATTCTGTAAAAGTCTAAAATTGAAAATCACTGATGATTATATTTATATTTAAAAAATATAAAAATCATATGTGTGATGAGTGGACGAGCTTGTACTCAAGTATCCAGGAGATGCATTTTAAAAAAAATCAAACATCTAAAGCAGAGTGGTGAGATCATGAGGAAACTGCATTTAATGTATAACAAATTGTGTTTCAGCTAAATTACAGCACAGCTACTGCTTTTTGAATATTTGTGTCACACATAGTAATATTCTAAAAGCAACCTAACCGACAAGGGACGGTGAAGGGTTCTGCGGGCCTCCTCCAGCCAATTACCCTTATGTAGCTTAAAATGATGACCTTATTTTAAAATAAAAGAATAATAAAACACATAAAACCAAGAATATAAGATTCGCACTGGGATAGGGAGGTCAAAGCAAAGGTCTATCAGGCCTAGCCCAGTTTCCTGATTTGAATGCCACAATGAAAATTAATATTAATAGCAAATGATACCGCAAGGAAACTATTTATGTTTTTAAATATTTAAATTTCCTTTTAAAAGAAAGATGAGCAATGCATCATCATCAATGCAAGCAAATATAATAATAAAAATCCCTAACAGCTAGCTAATCCTCCTTCTTGTTTTATGTAAAGTTACAATTACAAATCCAAAATATGAATGCACAATACAATACATTACAAAAATATTCTTTTCTCTCACTTTTTTTTTTTTTTTGGAGATCTTCAATCTCACGAGGGTAAGAGGCCCCATGGCAAAACTCCGCCTGTAGGGCATTCCAGGCTGCAGTCTCCTCTGGGAGATTTGGCTTGCAGCCTGGAGGGGTGTATAAGCTTCTGCTCTTCTAGGAGGATCAGCCTTGTGGGAGGTCCACATCAGTTTCAGTAAAGCGGGGATTCCTGGACCGAGATGTCTCACTCTCACAGAACTTCTTGGAAAAAGATTTCGCGCTTCCCTGACGAAATTAATTATTATTTTTTAAAAAGCTGGTGAGAAGGAGTGGGGGGATTACTGGTGAGAGCGAGAGTGTCTGGGGTGACTGCATGGAGTGTCAGGTGGAAGAGAAACTGGTTGGGGTGATGACGGACTGGTGAGAGAGAGACAGTATGGAAGGTGGATGTTGAGAGCGAGAGTGTCTGGGGTGACCGCACGGAATATCAGGTGGAAAGTCTGGTTGGGGTGATGACAGACTGGTGAGAGAGAGACAGTATGGAGGGGTGGATGTTGAGAGCGACAGTGTCTGGGATGACTGCATGGTATGTCAGGTGGAAGAGAGACTGGTTGAGGTGTTGATTGGCAAGTGACAGAGAGACAGCCTGGTGTGTGGAGGGGTGAATGATGAGAGGGAGAGTGTCTGAGGTGACTGCATGGAGTGTCAGGTGGAAGAGAGACTGGTTGAGGTGTTGATTGGCAAGTGACAGAGAGACAGCCTGGTGTGTGGAGGGGTGAATGATGAGAGGGAGAGTGTCTGAGGTGACTGCATGGAATGTCAGGTGGAAGAGAGACTGGTTGGGGTGTTGATTGGCAAGTGACAGAGAGACAGCCTGGTGTGTGAAGGGGTGAATGATGAGAGGGAGAGTGTCTGGGGTGACTGCATGGAGTGTCAGGTGGAAGAGAGACTGGTTGAGGTGAAGACTGAATGTCTGTGTATGTGAGGGAGGGGAAGGGAAGGGAGGAATGGTGAAGCATCCCCTAGAGTGCATATTTCTGCTCTGGAAGTACCTGTGTATGCCAGCCTCCTGTGTCAGGAAACGACTGGTGACGCTCTCTCACCAGTCAGACCCCTCCCACACACCCAGTTACTAACTGCCTGGTATGTTTGTGGGGGAGCGACTGGGGGGAACAACACTTATACCTAGTTTTACATTCTTTGATCTGCACTGTGGGGTAGATTTTCAAAAAGCACATGCGCACGTCCCTGTGCGCGCGCTACCCGTCGCACGCAGATGGATGCGCGATTTTATTACATGCATGCGCTGGCGTGCGCATGTTGTAAAATTCCAGGTGAGGGGGTCTAATTTTGCAAAATCGCACAGCGACACCTTGGGGCCTTCCCCAGTTCCCTCCCAATCCCCTACACTAACCTCCCTTCCCCTTCCCCTATCCTCCCCTCCCCCTATCCCTATCCTAACTACCCCTATTTTTTTTTTATTTGACCTTTTGCTCCTGCAAAGGAGCAGCAGCAAGTTGTGCGCGCCAGCACAGCCCCGCTGCACCCCCCGGACCACCCCCTCTTAAAGCCCCGGCACTTACACGCATGGCCGGGCCCGTTTGAAAATTGGCCCGGCCACGCGTAAGGCCCGGCCGCGCATGTAAACCCCCGGATTTGAGCACGCCGGGGTTTAAAAATCTGTATGTACAGGCTGTGTGCAGCTGAGCTTGACACCCCGCTCAGAGACAGTGGCGGCTGGCTCGTGCTACTGTGGCAGTGGCCGCCGCTGCTCAGCTTGCTGCTGCGACACCCAACATCGCTGAAACGGTGCCCAGAACGTGTTTCTGCGCACGCTTGGAGTTACTGCACGCTACTGGGAGTTACTGCAAGGTAACCTCCCTCGATTGCCCACTGATTCCCCATAGTGCGCACTAACTCCGAAAGCCGAAAAAACAGCCCCCCCCTCCCCCGACCATTTTTAACCTGAAATCACCCTGCAAATGTGAAATGAGATGAAAATGAAATGAAAAAAAAAAAATTGCAAGCACACCCCTGGTTACAACGATTGTTTTTCTCTTCAAATCCTGAAGAAAAGAATTAAAGAAGCTGATCTTTTAGGAAGAGGTTTGTTTGTTTGAACAGAGGGTTAGTGTAAGTTGTCTGATGGCGTGTGTTAGAGTAATAGATGGAGTGAGTAGTGGCATGGTAATGCGTAAGACAAGACTAAGATTAGAATTAATTAAACATTCAGTGCTAAAATACTTCATTAATTTAAATTGTTATGACATATTTATTTATTATTTATTTAGAAACTTTTTATATACCGGTATTAGTGGGGACATCTTACCGGTTTACATTTGAACAAAAAAGGCTTGAAAATACATATCAACAGGGAAGGAGAACTGGGAGGGGGTTAACCAAGGGCAGTATGGAAAAATAGATTAAAAAACAAGAACAATAATTAGCTCCTTAATATAAGGAATGGGAGGTCACCAAAGGGAGGTATAAGAAATGGTGTGAAGGAGGAACTATTCTGAGTAAACTTGGTTGAACAGTAGTGTTTTTAGTTTCTTTTTGAATTTGATCGCACATGGTTCAAGGCACATGTGGACGGGCAAGGGAGTTCCAGAGAGCGGGGCCAGCAATAGAAAGGGCGCGCTCGCGGGTGGAGGAGAGATGAGCTGTTTTCAGGGAAGGTACATGTAGGGTACCTTTGCTGGCAGATCTGGTGGCTCGAGTAGACTGGGGGGCATTGAAGGGAAGGTCAAGCCAGTTGGAGTTGTGGGTGTGGATAGACTTGTGTACTATGGTCAGGGTTTTGTAGTGTATGCGGGAGAGGATGGGGAGCCTATGTAGATCTCTGAGGATAGGGGTAATGTGTTCGTGTTTGCGTGTGTTAGTGATAAGTCTTGCTGTAGCATTTTGCAACATTTGGAGAGGTTTTATCGTAGACATGGGGAGCCCTAGGAGGGGAGTGCATTGCAGTAATCTAGTTTGGAGGTGAGGGTGGCTTGGATCACTGTGCGGAGATCTTGGGTGTATAGTAGGGGTCGGAGTTTTTTAAGAACGTTGATATAATGATATCAGATTCATTATACCCCAATTTTCCCAAGTGTTATGATACATCAGTAACGGGAATCACATCTATTAAATCACACAACCCTGTATCAATATACAAATCATATCTCAATTTTAATAGAAAAGATATTTCACAAAATATGTTAATAATTTTATTTATTGCATTTTATCCCTTTGTGAACATAATTTTTTACACAAAAACATTCATTATAAAATACATATTCAAGCGCATACAGCACATGCCACTTTCACAGTGAGTGGACACATCAATATATTAGAACTATTACATATACCATAGACATATCAGTACTAAAAAAAACATCACCCCCATAGTCACACACACATCAACACACCCATACCACATTCATTCCATATAAACACTTTCCCCATAAAGTCTTAATATACATGTCAATGCTCGCAATATCCACTGAATCTCTGTTGTTATAAACACCACTCTTCTTACTAAAATTATTCCCTCTTCTTCGTTCAGCAATATTCACCCCCAACAAGGTGCCTTGTTTCACCCAGATAGAGCTTCCTCAGGGGAAATCTGTAACCCACTCCGAAAGTCCTCAAGTGTTGACCTCAAAAATACAAGCGAGCTCCTAATATATATATAGTTATTTATTTATTTAACACTTTTAAAATATACCGACATTCGTGAAGCACATCAGGCCGGTTTACAAAGAGAAGGCTGAAAATACAAAAAACGCGGAGGGGGGAAGGGGAGCAGACGAGAAGAGGGAGGAGTGGGGGGAGGGGGCGAGGAAAGCAGGAAGAATAGAGCAGCAGAGTGAGAAGAGAGAGGAAACCATAATAATATACAACAATTTCTTTAAAAAGTATGATACGCAGAGTAGTTAATCTACATCAATTCCATGATTCCTTTCACGAGGGGGGGACGGGGGACGGAGGGGAGAAGCGGCTATGTCTGGTTGGCATCCGAGTATGCTTGCCTAAAAAGCCGTGTCTTGATGCCTTTTTTGAAGGTGTGCAGGGAGGGTTCAAGACCTAGGTAGGTGGGGAAGTGAGTTCCAGAGTGTGGGGCCGGCAATGGTGAACACCCTTTCTCTGGTGATGGTGAGGTGTGCGGTTCTGAGGGGAGCCTGTGAGAGCGGCTCTAGTGGGGCGATTAGAGGTGCGGAAACGTGGCATACTGCTGAGCCATGCGGGCTTATGTTTGTGGAGTGCGTTGTGAAGGATGGTGAGGGTTTTGTATTGGATACAGTAGATGATCGGTAGCCAGTGTGACTCCTAGCTACCGTGCACAGAAAAGCAGTAAAAACTGCTTTTCTGTGCACCCTCCGACTTAATATCATGGCGATATTAAGTCGGAGGTCCTGAAAGTTAAAAAAAGTAAAAAAAAAAATTGAAATAGGCCCGCGGCTCGCGGGTTGAAAACCCGATGCTCAATTTTGCCGGCTTCCGGTTTCCGAGCCCGTGGCTGTCAGCGGGCTTGAGAACTGATGCTGGCAAAATTGAGCGTCGGCTGTCAAACCCGCTGACAGCCGCCGCTCCTGTGCAAAAAGAGGCGCTAGGGACGCGCTAGTGTCCCTAGCGCCTCTTTTTACCACTGGTCAAAGGCTATCGGTGCCATTTTGAATACCGGCGGCCGAGGGTGTGAGTGCAGGAGATGGCTCCCGGACCCCCCGCTGGACCACCAGGGAGTTTTGGTAAGTCTTGGGGGGGTACAGGAGGGTAGGGGGTTGTACTTAATTCAATTTTAGCCGGAAAACGAATAAGAATTAACGCATGTACGTATCGGGGGCCCCCCTTGCCGAATGCAACGTATCTGCCCCCCGACGAATACGAATCCCGAATGCAACGTATGACGTCCCTCTGCACATCACTATGATACAGACCCTCAGACACCTGAAAGGTTTTAATGATGCACAATTGTCAAACCTTTTCCGTTGGAAACGACTAGAGGTCATGAAGTGAAACTCCAGGGAGGATGACTCAGAACCAATGTCAGGCATTCCGGAGGAGGTGGTGAAGACGAAACAGTGAAGGAATTCAAACGGGCATGAGATGAACATTGTGGATCCCTAAAGGCTGGAGCCTGAAAATAAAGAAAAGAGTGCATGGAGATAACTTGCTGGTGTGGTAGTTACTACCCTTAACAAACAACAGTACCAAGGCTTAATGCAACTCCATCATTGCTCTCTGCTTCAATGGCAGTGGGAAAAGGAGAACTGAATTCAGACAGCAACCAATTGAGGGCCTGACTTTTACGGTTTGGGGAACAAACAAACATGGGGGTAACTTGTGAATGCGGCTTTTACTACCCTTAATCACCAAGCCTGATTCTTTTGATGCAGCTCCATCATTGCTCTCTGCTTCCGTGGCAGGGTTAAGGGAAATTGGATTCAAGCAGCATCCGAGAGCCTTGACTTTTATGGTCTGGGAAACTGATAAGCACGAGGGTAGGCTGCCCAGTGCAGTAGATACTGGGATAAGCTTGCTGGGCACACTATGTGGATCATTTGGTCTTTTTCTGCTGTTATTTCTATGTTGGAGACCCCCTACATCTCCAAATTTATCTCATGCATATTCATTCTGGATATCCTAAAATCTTACCTCTGTGTGGGGTCAATAGTATACATTTGGGAAGCCCTTGAATATTTATAAAATAACCTTTTACAACACTTAGCATATAAGGAGGCACTTGACAGATCTATAAATGTTATTTCCAGTGAGGACATCAGTTCTACCACTAGATGGCACCATAATTTTACTTTTCATGCATATCTATGGCAGGTTAGCCAACATAAGCCATTGTAAATCGATTTTCTGAAGAGCTCAAGATAAAGAGAATTTGAAAACCCCTCCACAATAAAGTTGTCTTTGCATACCAAATCAATGGCATTACCTGTCTCATTTCTCTCTGAGTTTAAACTAAATGCAACAGGCATTGTCAAAAAATATTTTCAATAATTCAGTCAGTTGTAAAAAAAAAAAGAAAAAAGATTAACATAATCAAAGTCAAGTTCCCCTTTTCTTTCTGATTTTTTTTTTTCAATTCAGAAGCCAAGTTTTACAACCTTTTTTCCTTTGGCCTGGCCTACCAAATGTGTGGGGTGATGTTGATTGAATGCATGTCGCACTAACACCATTGGAAGGTGCCTATCGCGTTTCCTTCCCCTGAATGAACGAGTGAATGTGGTGGTCACGTCTTGCCGCAATTCCCTATCCTGTCGCTCTCAAGCCTTGCATGGAAGTTTGATGCTGACAAGTATGATACTGTCCTTTGCTATTAAAACCCTACCTCCTCTACAATCTGTGTCTTTATGGGACAGGATGGAAGCAATGGAAAATGTATGAGATGAGCTTGAATGACCAAAATATGTGTATTACCCCGGAGGAGAGGAGGGACAGGGGAGATAGGATACAGAATTGTAAATACCTGAAAGGTATTAATGATGCACAAGAATCAAACCTTTTCCCATGGAAAGAAAGCTGTAGAACTAGGGATCATCTTATGAAACTCCAATGGGGCAGACTCAGGAGCAGCATCAGGAAGTATTTCTTCACAGAAAGGCTGGTGGATGCATGGAATAGGGATGTGCATTTCTTTACAATTAAGGTGTACAATGCAACGAATGAGGCCACTTTGGTTCTTCCCAAATGAAACGAACCGAAAGCACCCTCCTACGATAATACCTGAAAATGTTCATGTATTTAAATATTCGTGCATTAAAAAAAAAAAAAAGGGCCTCGACCAGGCCTCGCCTCTGCTTGATCCTGGTCCCACTGTTGAGGCCTATTCCCGGTTCCAGGGCCTGGCCTGAGATCTGATGCCTGTCCCATTGCAAAGGCCTAGATACAAGCCAGAGGTCTGGTCCCATTACCTAGGACTAGGCCTTGGGCCAAGTACTCCTGACAATTTTTTTTCTTGACACCAAGCCTTTTTTTTGGGAGGGGGGGGGGGTTGGGGGGGCAGTTCAGTATTCTTTTTGTTTGTGGGGGGAGGAGGAGTTTGCTTAATTTCTTTTTGTTTGACAAATGAACCGAACCAAAAAAAAAAAAGTAAACATTACTGAATCTTAATAAAAAAAAAAAAACAACACAAAACAAAAATACAAACTGAACCAAAATATTTTGGGGATGCACATTTGTAGCATGGAATGCCCTCCTGGAAGAGGACAAGAACAGCAATAAAACTGAAAAGGGCATGGGATAAACACAGAGGATCCCTAATGGCTAAAGGATAAAAATGAAGGAAAAGGATTACCTATGCTGACTGTGACCTGCCCAGAGAGACAGTTACTACCCAAGAAAACAAACAAATAATCTTGCTAGGCAGATTGGATGGACCATTTGGGTCTTTTTCTGCCATCATTTACAGTGTTACTCTCTATATATATACATACATATATACATACATACATACCCAGCCTATAAACACACTGGCCAGGAACGGTGGCACCTAGTGGCTACCAGGGTCAATTACATTCACATGGATTTCACAGAGATTAGACACGCAAAGAAGCGAATTTCTCCAGAGGCCCAGGTACATCCACCTTCTCTCAGCATCTTCATATCATCTTCAAAGCACAGTACACTCATACTGGGAACCCTCCTCATTTTCCTAGGTGATGTAGGATACGGATATGAAGTGTGGCTCCTCGGTCCAGGAGCTCAATGATGGACAGCAACTCGGAGGAGGTACATCTGCTCACTCCGTCTTCAAGTGCATATTCGGACTGTTACAAAGCTGATACAGGGGATTTGGATCATTCAAGTGCTGACTTACAGTACTCCCCTCAAAAAGTGACAGATAGTGTACTTGAACATAAGAGCATAAGATATGCCATACTGAGTCATACTTGCCTGCTTAAAAACATAAGAACATAAGAAGTTGCCATACTGGGTCAAACAGAGGGTCCATCAAACCCAACATCCTGTTTCCAACAGTGGTCAATCCAGGTTGCAAGTACCTGGCAATTACCCAAACATTAAACAGATCCCATGCTGCTGATGCCAGTAATAGCAGTGGCTATTCCCCACGTCAACTTGATTAATAGCAGTTAATGGACTCCTCCTCCAGGAACTTATCCAAACCAGGTATGGTGTACCAGTTGACATAAACCTGTTCTTGGGTGGGATGGAAGCTACTGCAGGCAGAGTGCTGCCCAGCTGCTGACAGTGAGGAGGAATCAGTTCTGCAGTAGGGTCATTGTGAATGCTCATGAAAGTATGTTGTTTTTTTTTGCAATTATGTTTATGTCTAGTTTGTTTGCTTTACAGAAAGGAAGCAGACTACAGAGGAACAAAAAAAAAAAAGTTGAACTGATTTCTGCCAGAAGGTGGCAGTGGTGATCCACCTTCCACTGCACTATTTTATAGCACCAGAAGAAAAAAAACCACTGAAAACGTGTATCTGGCCTATTATTAATAAACAAAACAAATAAATGTTCTGATGTTCAGTTTAAAGAGCACAACATCAGTCTGACTTCCTGTGCTAGAGCCAGGTTGACCCTCTGAATAGAGACAGTGCTTAATGTTGAATGAGTGGGCAATCTAGTGTAGATCCCCTACGGACTAAACTGCTGAATCTCTAGCAGGCCGATACAGCACAGTGCGCTCTGATGGAGGCACTGTTAACCTGTCATTGGGCGTGCGTTTTCCCTTACCCCTTATTCAGTAAGGGGCGGAAAACGCGCATCCAATCCGCCGAACCTAATAGCGCCCTCAACATACAAATGCATATTGATGGCCCTATTAGGTATGCGCGCGCGATACAGAAAGTAAAATGTGCAGCCAAGCCGCACATTTTACTTTAAGAAATTAGCGCCGCCCAAAGGTCGGCACTAATTTCTTCGGGCACCGGGAAAGTGCACAGAAAAGCAGTAAAAACAGCTTTTTTTGTGCACCCTCCGACTTAATATCATGGCGATATTAAGTCGGAGGTCCCGAAGGGTAAAAAAAGTAAAAGAAAAAAGAAAAAAAAATTTGAAGTCGGCCGGCGGCTGTCAGGTCGAAAACCAGACTCTCAATTTGCCAGCGTCCAGTTTCCAAGCCCGTGGCTGTCAGCGGGCTCGAGAACCGATGCCGGCAAAATTGAGCATCGGCTGTCAAACCCGTTGACAACCACCGCTCCTTTTGCCTGTTTCTACCGCCAGGCCTAATTTAAATACTGAATCGTGCGCACAGGCGAGTGGCCAGTGCGCGCACCGGGAGAGCGGGCGTTCGTCTGCTGTCCCGCGGACTTTACTGAATCGGCCCGCATGTTGGGCTGGAAGATCCACGTCTGCATGGATTGACCAAGTCTGATGCTTCATGGAGGTAGACATTACAGGCACTTTGGACTACGCTTGCTGCATGTCTCAATATCGTAAGAAAGGGGCTAATCTAGACCTGGTTTTACC
The DNA here is from genome assembly GCF_901001135.1 of Rhinatrema bivittatum. Lineage (NCBI taxonomy): Eukaryota > Metazoa > Chordata > Amphibia > Gymnophiona > Rhinatrematidae > Rhinatrema > Rhinatrema bivittatum. Next base: position 578,574,491 of record NC_042617.1, read on the forward strand.
CCACTGAATGCATGGCCTTGTAGTTCAGAGATATTTATTTATTTGTTTTAGAGAAATTAATGGGACAATAAGAATTCCAGTTCTGTGGATGCAACAGGGTGAAGCCAGGACTGCTTTACTCATTCCTTGTAACCCGAAGCCCAGGTGGCTATGCTACTTCCGAACTCCCACCTGATCCCATATCATAGGGGAATAGGCTGATCCAATCCTGGTTTTGCCTCATTGCGGGTAATCCTACATTTCTTAGGGAAAGCAGAACTACAACTCTCCGCGTGCCTGAATCAACCCGTTCAGACAGAGGCCCCTAGCTCCCTTACTCCCACACCAAGTGAAAATCAACAAGGTTTAACAGAGCTCCTGCAAATCTCCTGCTGGATTGAGTTACCCAGTGCACGTTGAATCAAGAATCAGTAGTGTTATAAACGCGCTTGGGCGGGTGAAACTGACACTAGTAGAGCTACTCCCCCAGGCCCAGGTGAACTCAGAGCTGGTATCACTCATCGCACAGAACACTTGGATAAGCCGAGTTGGGAGACCTTTGCTGGCCCTGAGGAGCTGAACGGCTATATGGGCAGACTAGAGTGGCCGTACGGTCTTTTTCTGCCGTTATATAAGCATCCCTTTATGCTTCTGTGCGCTGTGATCTTGGTACTCTTTGTGTCTTAAGAAGCAATAGCTGCAAATTTTACCAACACGACAAGGATTAGCAATAAAGACGAAGGGCGGCAGAACACAAGCTTCCGTTTTTATATATAAGCTTTTTGTGGTCGTTAATAAGAGATATGGCGCATATCCTTCTGCGAGATGTTGGCGACGCTCGTTGGAAGGAAAGTCCTCCTTCAGCTCCTCCCCATGTCGTGGCCTCCGGCCGCTGCGCGAGCTTGGGGTTTGGAAGGCCGGTCAGCGAGGGTGCCCCTGTCACTTTAAGAAAGGACCTCCAGCCTGCACTGGTCCCAGCTCTTGGATCAGGGACTCCACTTCTGTACCCTCTAGCCTGTCACTTGGCTTTATTAAGTGTATTTCTGTTTAAGACATCAGGGAAAACTCTTCCGTAAGCACATCTACATGTGAGTAGCCAGCTACTTGCTGCTGCAGTGAGACATAAAACTCAGACTTTAACCGAGCCAAATCTCTGGAGCAGAGTAGAGTATTGGAAAATGTCTTTCAGTCCCTGCTGGAGTCTTTTTTGGGCTGGGATACCCTTTCATTGGATTGATGATGTGCACGGACCGGTGCCTTTCCTCAGATCTGACAAGTCCTCCCTTGCCCCACCGTGTTGTTATAATTACTGTGTGTAACTGGTCTTTGAAACTGCAGGCCTGTGGTTTGCAACCAATGCTGACAGAAGCACTAAGCAGCTGGCCCACCCAGGCAGCAGGAAGACCCCTCCCCTGGCTGTGCACATTAAAATAAGGGATGGGCTCCAATGAGGGGGCTGCTAAAGGTAGATACCCACCCCCCCCCCCACCTCCAATGATTTCATAACATCACTTTTTTTGTGGTCTTGTCTCAAAAATAATTGTGTGTAGGACTGACAAAAAATATTTTCAAAAAAGGAACTCAAATCCTGCAAACAATTAATGTCTAATAAAGTGTGTAGGCATTTGGGCTGCTAAAAAAAAACAAAAAACCAAACTGTAATTCATCCTAAATGAATCGGGAGAGGCCATTTGCAAAATCAAAACATAGCTTTGACTAGCAAAGCCCTGAAACATTCTTGGGCGTTTTCTTCATTGGTTACAGGGTAATTGAGATATTTTGAATTGCAGGTATGGTGCACACTTTCACCTCCAGCAGTTAAGGTAAGAGAGCAAGGACCCTTAGAGCTAGAAATTCACCCACGTGGAGCAGCCGAGAAGTCAGAGCAGGAGGCTGCAAACCAGGGCAGCCAGGATTCAAATTGTGCGCCCAGGAGGGGGGTGGGTAGGGAAATAGCTCCAGTACTTGACTAGAATCAGCTTTGATGTGCAGAACCATGGAATAGAAAATAAAGGCGGCAGGGTGCAGCCCACTAAAAAGTATTGTGTATTGGTGTTTTGCACCTGCATCATCTCTTGGGCGTTCTTTTTAAAAAGACTTCCCTCTTAAATCCCCACAAGATCTTTGCGAGAGAGCTCGCCATTATATTCAAAGGGAGGTTTATATAAAGGGCCCATGCAGTATTACAATCAAACAAGAGCAACCTCAGCCTTAGGCAGGTAAGCAACTCTTACTGGGGGGGGGGGGGGGGGGGCATCTGGTACCCACCCCCACTCTCCTCCTCCCCATTATAGCAGCAGTGAGGGGCCTTCTTCAGATCCCTCAGCTAACCCCTCCCCCACAGGTCCCAGAGGCACAGGGCGCCCCATACGCACCCCCACCTCCCACCCCCCCATTATAGCAGCAGTGAGGGGGCCTTCTTCAGATCCCTCAGCTAACACCCCCCCCTACAGGTCCCAGAGGCACAGAAAAATGAGAAGAGTAAGATAGGAGCGATCCTCCCCCCAATCTTGTTGCTGTAAGGATTGACAGCTCAAGGGTTCTCTCTCTGCTCAGCATTTTCCCCATAAACAAACAAAAAAAAAAAAAAATAATAATGAAGAAAACCCCATTTTTGCATAGAGCTGGCTTTAAAGTAAAAGCCACAGCAGCAAGCTCGGCCCCTGTGATCCCCAGACAGGCTGCCAAGGGGGAAATGGCAAGCACCTGGGAAAGAAGCTGTGGGTTACTGTACTTTTTTTTATTTGTTTTTGGCTGTACTCTGGGTGTGTGGGTGACAGCTCTAGAGCCGTTACCCGCAGTAGCTAGAGTACAGCCAAACCCAAGAACTAGCCCCACATTTCAGGGTGGCTTCTCCAAAGCAGGGTTGGGGTGTGGTGGGTTTGTTTGTTTTTGGGGTTTTTTTTAACCTCCACTCTGCCTTCAACCACATTTGTGATCATTTCCACCTCTTCCTTTGTTTCTGGCGAGTGGCTTGTGATCTGAACAGGGCTTTTCAACACAGAATTCCCCCATTAAAGGAGGGAGGCTTTCCATGATAGAATAAGGATGGCTGAGGTAGGACATGTAACAGCCACAGCACAAGAGGTGAATGTGCTTGGTGCCTTTAAAGTGGTAAAAAAAAAAAAAAAAAAAAAGAGAAGAAAAGTTTAGTCACTATTTTTCACAAGTTTTACTGCAAACCATTGGTGTGGTCACAAAAAAAAACCAAAACCCAGGCCCACATACATAATGTAAGCACATTAATTACTACAGTACAGTATGATGCTTGACAGCTTACATATACAATTAATGTGACAAGTGTATGTGGATCATTTTATACAGAGATATACACACAAATGTAAGGTTCAGGAATGCTGACGTACATAAATAGAAGAAGTGTCCGCTTCAGGGACAGAACCAAAATAAAAAGAACACACAGTTTTGGAACATGTGGGGCATTTTGGTCCATAAAATCCTTTCTAAAAAATAGAAATTGTCATAGCAGCAAATGCTCCCATCAACCATTCAGAGACAGAAAAGTCACAAGCCCCTGTCAATATAGTTTCTTTTTAATATAGTTACTACCTTAAGTTACAAAACAAAAAAAAAATGTATAAATCTGTTAAAAATTTATCTTCCAAATATGAAAGAAACAAAATAAAGCAATGCCCCGCAAACTGTAGTGTTCAGCACGCGTGTCACGCGTGTGCATGATGCACTATAGCATCGGGCTGCAGTAAGTATACCACAGCCATACCATCGTTCACATAGTAAACCCATAGGCGGGGAGGGGGGGGGAATAGGGAAGCAGGTTCTCTGCCCCATAGGCAATGCTTCCAATACAGTCCGGATCTCTCCATGGGCGAAAGGCACAAAATCTTTAGGTAATCTGTTCAAGGCAGTCCTTCAGGCAACTTTTCTTTAACAGTGTTAGGATTCCTACAAACCACTGGCGGCCATCTTTTCCCCCCCCAACATATTAGCACCGGTTTAAGAGAAACATGGAAAAAAAAAAATTGTTCCATATTCATATTTTGTCAGATGGGACTTAAAAAACGTGCTCTTTAAGAATGATTCCAGCAATCAGAACGGCGACGGATGAAATTAAGGCTGAAAAGCTGCCACGCGGGATGTGCAAAAAAAATTCTTAAAAAGAAAAAAAAAGGTGACTCCGGTGAACTGGCTACTAGAGCAAGGAGGAGGAGAGGAGGCCAGGAAGTGTTCAGAGGAAGGAATCCATGGGCGGTGCATAGGAGAAGCCCAGGAAGGCCTCGGCAGCTTCTTTGACGCTGGCGGTAATGAGGATGCTGTCTGCAGACTGGCCGATGGAGTTGGGAACCGGCTCCTCGGTGAACTCAGGATCAAAGTGCTGCAGGTCGTTTGGGCCGCTCTGCAGACAGACAAAGAGGACAATATATCAGTCTGAACGTCACCCCTGAAAACCCCCACGTTTTACATTTCTGTGCCTGCGGATGGCACCGTGACCGCAGGGATCGCACAAGAGTCCAAGATCACAAACACAAGACCACTTAACCCCTCCCAAAAAATATTTCTCTAACATTGGGTGCATTTTTTTTTTTTTTTTTTTTTTTAAGATAATGGGATGCCAGGATCTCTTTACCATCCCAATCCTAACCCCCCCCCCCCCCCCCCCCCCCCCCCCCCCCCCCCCCCCCCCCCCCCCGCCGCCGCCAAACAAAGACATTAGATCCCCACATTTAACAGGAAGCTGTAATTCGAATACTCACCACGTTTGGGTTAAAGGGGGGCGTGAGCTTCTTGCTGATGAGGTCGTCCCAGTTAATCGGAGAGAAGAAGATGTGATGCTTAATCTCCACCTATCCAAAAATAGAAAAGAAAAAAAAAAAAAAAAGTACGGTGAGCTCAGTCTCGCACTAAGCTGCAAGTGAAGCTGCTGGGTGGGTTTTATGTGCGAGAGTCTCCACTTACAAAGTCATTCTTGGCTCCCAGCCGCTTCGTTCTGTCTTTCTGCAGAAGGCCTTCCAGAAGGTGCCTGGCAGAGTTGGTTATGTTTGGCTTCAGCTGCAAGGGTTTGTTCAAGATGTTGTCGTACATTTCAGCTGTGTTCCTGCTGTAGAAAGGAGGCTGGGGAGGAAACATACCCGACGGTTAGCTAGGACGATGAAGAACCCGCTTTAGAATATGTACCAGCATGCCAGATGGCCCAGTGTAACGCCTTTCCGCTCAGAGCGGGTCTAGGGCAATTCCTATAAACAAAAGCCTATTGTTATGATCCATGCTATACAAGACGCAGAACGTTTTCCGTATGCCATGGCTCATATTCAGATTTAGTGCATTACAGTAATGCTACCCTACGAAGCACAAAACGACCAAGACTGTTACTCACCAGTCCATAAAGCATCTCATACAACACTGCTCCGAGACACCACCAGTCAACAGTGCGATCATAGGGCTGTTTGTGCAGAACTTCAGGGGCAAGATACTGTTTAAAGAGAAAACAGAGAGAGAACGTTAGTTACCTGAAGAAAACGAGAGGTTTGCGCACACACACACGTTGCTTCCTGAAGCCATCCCCATAAATGTAGTCTTTCCATGGCAAGAAATGTTCACCACAGAGAATGGCCTAGAGGCTGATGCCGTCACCTCACAGGAACCCCCCCCCCCCAGCATTTCAAAAATGCACAGGTTAAGCAGGTACAGCAATGACGTGGTGGCAGCAGCACCGCCTACTAGACAAATCGGACGAGTTGCCACATTTAGCAGACTCGTGCGTCTAGGATTCTTTGTTGCACGATGGCAACTGATTAATGAATACTCAGCACTTAGGATAAAAACACAGCAATAAGCCAAATGTGCAAAAAAAAATAAATAAAATATATATATATATATATATATATATATATATATATATATATATATATATATATATAGATAGGAGTCCTCACCTCAGGTGTGCCACAAAAAGTAGAGGTCGTGCCATTGGGTTCTATGTTCTCTTTGCAGAGTCCGAAGTCCGTCAAGACAATATGGCCCTGAGAATCCAGTAAAATGTTCTCTGGCTTTAGGTCTCTGTGTCAAAAGGCAAAACATTCCACATGAGTCCTCTCCAGTAACACACACAAGTCATTAAAAAAAAGAAAGACTTCCTGCTAGGAGCTAATGCAAATATTCCCAAAGCACTGAGTCACTGGTTATAGTATAACTGAGGCACCAACACCACCAGTAAAATTCTATTGCTGACAGGTCATTACTACAGTTATGGAAATAACAGAATGGCTTACTCAAGTTACTTCCACGTGTAATTGTCTAAATAAGATATTAAGCGATCGCTTCCACCCTCCAGGGACTAAAAAATTCACTAGATGCACTGTGCAGAGTCCTGCTGCTTACCTATAAACAATGTTCAGCGAGTGTAAATACCCCAGCGCACTGGCAATCTCAGCGGCGTAGAAACGAGCCCGGGGCTCCAGGAAGCAGCGCTCTCTCTGGAGATGATAGAACAGCTGCAGGAGACAGAACAAAAAAAAAAAAACAGTTTGACATCGCGGCCAACAAATTATATAGCTCCCAGAACAATTGCAGGAAATAGCCGAAAAATCTGAAAAAATAAGCAGGCTAGGAAACAGCTAATTCCCTTTATAGTAACCCCCTCCCTCCCCTCTTGAAAAGCCTTTCCTTTAAGGAAAGAGAAGATCAGGTCACTGCCAGTCCCCAGCAGGGATTAGGGTCGGGGTGCCCTACGTTCCTGCTCACCTCTCCGCCATTGATGTAGTCCAGTACAAAATATAACTTGTCTGCTGTCTGGAAAGAGTAGTGCAGCCCGACCAGGAAAGGGTGTTTCACGTTCTTCAACAAGACGTTGCGTTCAGACATGATGTGCTTCTCCTGGACAAGATAAAAACCCAAAACCATTTTAAGAAACAAGTCCTGGTGCGGGGAAAGGCAACCGCGGCCCACAAGGACAGCAGCGTACGCAAACGTCTCATGAATATTCTAATCAATATCTTGAAAATCCAACCGGCTTGCAGCACCACAGACGCCTACCCCTGCCCCCCCCCCGTACATGTGGTAATCTGTACAACACGGAAAAAGAGCAGGAAAATATATATCTACCTCTTTCTTCTTGAGGATTGCTTTCTTCTGCAGTACTTTAACGGCATAAAAGTGTTCTTCTGTCTTGTGCCTTGCCAGGAGCACCTAAGAGCCAACACACACAACATTGGATAGGTTGAAACGTGAAACTTTTTCCCTTTGCATGCAAGAAGTGTAACTGGCCTCGTGTAACGCAATACCAAAGTTTCCTGCAGTCAGCTAAGAAAGCCTTAACTGGTTGTAGCAAGCCTTGAAGCAGTCAGCAGTTAAGACACCCCAGAATACAAAACTTGCACAGCATCAGCACTAATCCGGATTAGCCTGGAATAGGCGCTCACCTTGCCAAAGCTGCCTTTCCCGATCACTTTTAAGAACTGGAAGTCTAGTGGCTTAGCATGTGGATTGGATGAAGGACCAAGATTGATCTGCTGTGTTGGGCTGGGCTAGAATTAAAAAAAAAAATAAATAAATAAATTAAAAATTAGATTTTTGGCTGATATATTACATTACTTCACTAGAAGACAGTTGAATTGACCAGGCAGAATTATTTCATGTTTCTATCTCTTCTTGTCCCTTACTGTAGATTTGAGAGTTACCCCAGAACAAACCTGCTACTAAACAGTAGTTTCCAAGTTTGATCTGACCTATGTCTTATGAAGCATCATTTTTTTACCCCTTATAGAAAACACGTCAACTTGACTTGCAAACCAAATCTGGAGCATCCAAGGGCTGGCAAGCACTTATTTAAAAAACAAAAAATAATAAAACACACACACACACCACATCTCTCACAGTAATCTGCATTTACCCTGCAAATACAAATTCCCCAAACTAAGTAGCATTACCCATCCTGCCCGCATCACAAACATGTTTCTGTTAAACATGCACGCCTACAACATATTTGAATACACCGCTATGGAAAGGACACTTACAGGAGAAGAAGGATTGCCATTGATAAGCTGAGGTTCTGTAGGTTGGGAAATATTCAGAATAGACTGAACTTCAGGGCTGCAAGGAGAAGAATCGGAGCATTAATTGTACAGCAAATACCAGGATCTTACCGCTATGGGTGACAGGCAAACAAGTACAACTGTAATTAAAGTTTTAGGATAAAAAAAAATAAATGTCTATTGCACTTAGTTACGGTCAAACTGACAGAAAAAGTCTGGCAAAAACAAAAACACACCCCACAGAGCAATGGGGATTTGAAAAATTAACACTTTGATCTTAGCAAGATATTTACATTACATTCACTGCATAACCCTTAAATGGGAATTTTAATCCACAACCGAGTAAACCGTGAGAGATCTACGAGCTCCACTAGGGAACCAAGCTCAAAATGAGCACGCGTATTTTTCCATTTTAAGAACAATAAAAAAAAAAATAATAATAATAATAATCAGGAATTGAAACTATAATTTTACAGCAAGTAAGACTCACGATGAATCTGGTTTCTTTAGAAATGCACGGAGATACTTACTGTTTGCATGCATAGGAGTTGGTGGCTATTTTTTGAATAAAATCATTCAGCCCCATTCTTCTCTGTTTCATGAAAGCTGTAAAACAACCAAAAGCGGGGAAAAAAAAAAAAAAGCTTTTAAGTAACAATTAAAAAAAAAAAAAAAAAAAATCAAGATCCAAAAATATCAACTGAAGACTTGGCTTCTTTCACAATACAGAACGGGTATGAGCATTTTTTAAATGAGCTAAAACGTATCCGCTAATAAAAGCACAAGGTTGCGATCCGGCTCACTCACCGATGAGGATCGCCACCATGCCCCGCATTTTGGAGTAGGTGAGCGCCGGGGCCGTCGCTTGAGTTTTTACGGTCATTGCCGGCGATGCCGCGGGCTAGCGAGGGAGGGAGAGCTGCTGCTACTACGAAAAGCAAGCAACCAGGAGAAGGCAACGCAACTGAGCGAGGAGCCCACGCGCCGCGCGCTTTTATAGGCGGCTCCCGCCGAGAGGGGCGGGGCCAAGGCAACCCCCCCCTCCCCCCGGCGAATCAGCGAGCTCAGGCTCGGTCGGAAGCACCCAGAACTGCTTCGGGTCGGCCGGCGGGCGCCAGGCGTCGGGCAGGGCCCCGCCTCCTCGGCTCTGACGTCGCCGGAAGGGGGGAGACCCCGGGACGTTCTTTGCCGGCTCGTGCTGTGCGTTCGGGCAGGCGAGAGCTGCCAGGCTGGGGCTCCGTGCGCGCGAGAAGGGCTCGAGAGAGGCGCTCAGAGCCCTGCCCTAAGACGAGACTTCTCTGCACGGCAAACCGCACCGATCGTTTCTCCTTTACACCGAGGTGACGGGCTGGGCAGGTGAACAAATGTGCCAGTCACTCCCCCAGAATATTATACACACTGATCAGATATTTTCTATGCTCCGCTTTTTTTTAAGCCCGGTTTCATCTAGACTATCGATAGCGTTTATGCTGATAAAAAGAAATATTCCTGCCGATCTATGCATGTTTTTTAAATAATTGCATAGATCGGAAGGTCTTTCGCTCAGAAACCAACCTATGTTAAGCATTTACTGTTTTCTTGTTTCTAATAACAGTTTAAAACAAAAAAAAATACTCTCTTTGGTTTAAGAAGAATTTCTGTTTGAATGATTTGGAAGTACTCGCCGCCGCTATCATTTAAATCTGACTTAATGCTGGCAGAAAAGTCCAGCTTCATTCATTCTCTCTAGAAACGGGCTCTGTTATCCGTTCAGCGCATCTTTTTGTTGTCCAAGTTGTATTTTTTTAATTGTATTTTACAGATTAATCTTTAGGAAAATCTATACCTAATTCCACCGTTTTCATGCCCCAGTCTTCATCCTAAGCAATGATAAAATTAATAAAAGATCCAACTACCTATAACTCTACAGCACACGGTTCCCAAACCTCTCCACAACCTGCACATTTTGCAAAAGGCTCGCAATTTCCAGATTTTTTTTTTTAATAGTTAACATGAAGAATTCACTTTAAAGTCTCACCTAAATTAAATTAAAAAAAAAAATCTGGTGTGAATTCTTACCAACTCCAGACCGCAAACGTCTCCCCATCAAGTTCTGCCTCTGCTGCTTCCAGCCCTGTTTTACTTGTTGATGTTTTGCTTCAGATGATTTTTAAATGCAAGACTTTCCTTCCGGGCCTGGACCCAACTTGCTAGCTCCAGCCTTGCAGCCCACGCCCAGATTGTACCATAAATGATAAGATCTTTTTTTTTTTTTCTCTAAGGAACCGTGACTCACAGCAACTAGGAGGCTTTCTGCTCTGTGAACACAAAGTGAACTTATGTTCTCCCCCACCTCACAGGCTTTAAAAATAAAATTGATCTCCTCTAGGTCCTCTTTTTTTTTTTTTGGCAGGACATAATCTAGGCAGAAGGGATAAATGAGGGTATCTGACAGATTTAGAAGATAATAGTACATCATGTTCAAACAAAATACATCAGCCACCCTGTAAAGTGATTTTTTTCTTAAATTATAGGGATTCTATGCCATGGGTGGCTTTGGCAGCAGGGAACATGTGACTTTGTTTACCAGTGCCTGCCAGCCTGTCAGCAATGTGCCCAGTAGTAGGGCACCAGCATTGTGGTGGGTGTGGACAGAAACCAGCGATCCTATAATTCAAACCGATAACGTAAACACCTACTGTCCAATCTACAGTTCTGCCCTTTCATAACAAAATAACCAATGTTTTCTGGTTTTCATAAATCTCTGTAACCATCCCAGTTTATGCCTCACAAAAGCCGGCCAATGAAATACTTTCCAACAGGTTGCAAAACAGCACGGCTGCTGTTTGTATGGACTTGACGTTTTTTTTTTTATAAAAAGCCACTTGTAAAGTAACCTGCCAGCGACTATAAAACCTTAGGCAGGAGAAAACATCCGTGGGCAAGGTTTTTATGTCCACCAGAACAGGCTAAAAAAAAGTTTCTCCCTTTCATTCCTTGCCAGTTTTAGAACAATACTCCGAAGTACCCGCAGGGGGGCGCTCGTGCCGGCCATGGGCAGCAGGAAACCTCTGCAAAAAAAAAAAAAGTTCTGGCATTCATTTGTGTCTTCGCTTCAACCGAAAAGGCAGTGGAATGTTTCTAGCGCTTACCTAAACAACCTTCCCTTGCAAGAATGAAAAAAAGTGAAGACGATTTTTTTTTTCTTTTTTTGGGGGGAGCGGAGGGCAAGGAGAGAGAGAGGCCGACTCTGCTTTCTTCCTAAACCTACGACCTCCGCCGTTTCCTGCTGCGCAGGCTTCAGGATCCCCTCCCCCAGCCTGCAAACAAGAGCTTTATTTGCAATGCCCGAACTTATAGGGGAGAGAAACCATACCCTGTTATGCAACCCCCTTCTAACGCGTGGGGTTTTTTTTGGAAAACGGGCATCAGGAGAACCAACCCAATTGAAAGCGGGCATCAGATTCCAAACATGTAGTATAACCCCCCCCCAATAATCCAAACCACCATTTCTAGATTGCAAGTCCTCCAAAGTTATGTAACAACGTGGCACGGGCCCGTCAGCCGAAAGGGGACCGCGCACCGAGCCCTGCGGCCAGAGCCAGGCATCCTCCCACCAAGGCAACCCGATCGCTACATCCAACCAGTTTAAAGAGGGAAAGAAAACACACACAGAAGGGATGGGACAAGCTGATAAAGGCACCGGCTTTTTCTGGAAATAGCCGAATTTGGGGAGAGGGGAGGATCGTGCACTTTCACTTCCCAAGGTATTATTCCCCAGGGCTTAGCAGAGCTTTTCACATTATCCTTTCAAATCAAAGCAGCACAATGGGAGATCGTCACCTCCCCTGCCGGATCCGAAACCGTTCAGCCCCTCTCTTATCCAAACTAACCCCACTGCTACTTAACTGCAGGCGCCTGCATATAACGCCTCTCTCATTCAATTACCTTTCACCCTGCCCAGCCCCCCCCCCCCCTGTCTAATGCTTTTAACACCATAGTCAATCCTCCTTGGGCGGGTGCATTGTTAAATCAGTGCAACAGATGGAAAAGATAAATCAAATAAAGAGCAAACAACCAAGAACCAGAAGTGAAGCCGGCGTGCACCGAGAACCGTTAAAGGCAGGCAAGACCCACCTTTGAGGGAAGACTTCTCTGCTTTACTTCTCATCCTTCCCTGCAAGGAACTTTAATCGCCCTGTGCACGGCGCAGCTCGGGCTTTTCAGGCGGCCCTCGATCCAGGTTTCATCATCATCGCCCGCCCTCACCCCCCCCCCTGAACTAAAAAGGTAGAAGGGGTAATAATAAAAAAAAAAAGGGCCTGATGAGGAGCTGCCGGGCCCGTTTATGAAGTCCCGCTAGAGCGGATTTGCATAGAGGAGATCATTTCGCGGCACCGGCGCCCAGCAAAGGGCGCGCGCGTGAGACCTGGGACCGGCGCGCGGAACGCGGGCAGCAGCCCGGGCTCTTAATGCATAACCCGCCTCGCCCAGGGAAGATGAATTAAATTAATTAAAAAAAAATAAATATATCGAGTAAACTCACAGGCGCTTAGGCAGGAAGCGGAAAGCTGGAGCCGGGGCGTTTGTCTTCCATGGTTGAACTCTTTTAATTATTTTAGGTTATCAATGTGTGCGGGCTCGGTTAATGCAGGAGACACGCGGGCGCCTGCTCCTGGACCCCGGGGCGGCTGCTGCTGATTTACTTCCCCCTTCCCGGCAGAGCTGCTGGGCCGGGGTTTTCCGGGAGCCCGCCGGACCGTGCAGGCCCCCCTCCTCGGAGTTTCCTAAGCGGATAGAGACGGATCGCCCCCCCCCCCAACTTTGTTAACCCCTCAGATCCGTTCTCGCTTCACACCTGGGCCTTTTTCGGTGGCAGTAGCAATGATTAATTCCCCATCCCCAGCGGCGGTGATTGTCTGACGGTCACCAAACCAGAACCGTTTTGAGCTCGCTTCCTTTACCCCATCGGGAACGTAGAGAGGCTGCCGCTGGGCACGACCCGTTACCTTTCTTATTTTGAGAATTACCACTGCTCCCTCGTTTTTCCGCTTTAACAGTATATCTAATGCAGTTTTGCGTTTTGTTTTTTTTTATTTTTGCCACCAGGGGCATTCCTATCCACTCTTTTTTTTTTTGTGTGTGTTACAAAAGTCTGGAATCTGTTCCTTCGACACCTGATTTCAGGCCCAGCCTGCCCTCATCTCCCAGGGCTGGATTGGTTCACAGGCACAAGTACAGAGTTCAGTCACCCCCGCACCAGGCCAGGAAATAGCTGAAGTTCTTTTCCTGGCCTTCTCAGGTTCAACAGTATGAAGCAATTCTAGGCCTGGTTCCAGTTTGTGATGTTACAGTACATATAATACAGACATCTAAATTGACCTCTTGTCTGCTTTTCAGCAGTGTCTCATCTTTCATGTTTTGTGTTGCATAAAATGTCAAGTGGGGAAGTCCAGTACTACAAACATCCAGTGGCATTGTAAGGGGGGGGGGGGGGGTACAGTCCACACCGGGTGACCTTCAGGAGTGGGATACCAGCTGAAAGGAAGGTCGGTGGCCGCAAACAGAGCCTATCTCGCTCGCAGCTGAAGATGAGGGAGACACTGGCAGGTCGCGGCTGAGGAGCAGTTAACAGCTGGCATCGACGCGGCCTATGAGTGTGAGGGTAAGCAGAATGACAGGCGCAGGAGGGTGCCTGAGTGAGGGTACATGTTTGTGTGTGAGAGGAGAGCCCGTGTGAAGGGGTGCATGTGAGTGAAAGAGAGAGCCTGTGTGCAGGAGTGTATGAGTGTGCGAGAGAGAGAAGGAGCTTTTGTGAGTGCCTGTTTGCCAGAGAGAGATGGAGCCTATGTGAGGAGGGAGAGGTATGTGCAATAGAGAGGGAGTTTATGTGAGAGTGTGTGTGCGTGCGTGCGTGCAAAAGAGAGGGAGCCTGTGTGAGGGTGTGTGAGAGAGGACAGGGAACCTGGATGAGTGGGTGTGTGTATGCAGGAGAGAGAGGGAGCCTGTTTGAGGGAGGGTGGGGGTGTGTGTGTGTGTGTGTGAGCCTGTGTGAAGGGGTGTGTATGTGTGAGTGAGAGACAAATGGAGGGAGCCTGTGTACAAGGGTATGGAAGGGGAACCAGAGATCATTGGGGGGCGGGGGAGGGGCAGAGAAGTGAAGCTTGGTGGGGGATGCCAAAGGAGATATCTACCCCGGGTACCAAATACTTTAGGTTCGCCACTGCTAATATCTTATTATGCCTCTGGTGCCCTCAGTGTACACAGCTTCACTGTTATCTCCCAAACACCCTGCTGTTCAGTGTTTGAGAGCAGGGAGATTCGTAGGGGCAGATGTATTTTGTGTTTATGGGAACAGTGCCAATCTGGGAACAAGTGCCACTAAATACTGGTGGGCAGGAGAGACTGACCAGGGTCACACACCTGTACTCTTAACCATTGCACTACACTGCATCTGGGGAGTTGGAAATAGGAGGGAATCCGTGGAGAGGGGCGACAGCCTGCTGCCACCAAGCCACAGATCCGGGAAGATATACATTGCCCTGAAAGATACTCCACATCCCTGCTGCTCAGGGATTGTCTCTGGGCTCTCAGGAGTTCCCCCCCCCCCCCCTGGCTGCAGCTTTGTCCCTCAAGCAGGCAGGACAAGAAGTCCAATAGGGCAGGCAGCAGACTGTCAGCTGGAGGGGAAGGATCTGCTGGGGGCTAATAAATAATAAGGGAGAGGGGAGATAAGGGGGAGGGGGAGGTTGCTGAGTGAGGAAAAGGCCAAAGATGGTAAAAGAGATGGGTCAGAGCAGACAGAGAGGCTGGAAAATGAGGCAGAGATGAGAGAGAGGAGGAATGGGAGGAGAGCAGGAGGACTGGAAGTATTAGGGGCAGGAGAAAGGGGGGAGAGTAGTTGTAGAGGAAAGAGATGGCAGGGTGGAGAAAGAAGATGGGAGAGAAGCAGAAAGAAAACTAGAGGGGAAGATGGGTTAAGAGAAGGAAGGAAAATTCAAATGGAGAGAATGCAGTGAAGGGGAAGAGAAGGGAGGGATGAGATTAATAGGGGACATGGAGAGGGTGAGGAAATCGGTAGAGAATGAGAGAGGGAGTGAAGCAGGGATGGAAGCTATCAGATTATGGAGAAGTAGAAATAAATCCCTCTCCCTCCACCAGCTGCCTGGGACCCCTTCAAGCTGAACATTGGCTGGCACAAGGCGGGGGGGGGGAGGGCACAGATAGTCCAGACCGCCCTCCCCTCCCCCCCACGTGCGAAGGCTCCCCAGAGTCATTTTTTGGAGTGGAAGACAATGACGAGAGATTAAGGGGTCATAAAGGAACAAGAGGAGCGTTGGTGACCCTGGCCCTGTTTCACTCTCACAGGTACTAGAGGGGAAAGCCGTGCTCTGGCTGTGATAGTGCCCTCTCCCCGCCCCCCCCCCAAAAAACCCGAAAGAAAGAAATCTAATAAACGTGTAAGTTCAGCCGGCGTGTTAAAATCCCATGCAAGCTCTGACTGTAACATCTTCTTCAGTATTAGAGCCTGCCTGCTTTCTGCACTCTGACCCTCAAGGGATGGGGGAGGGGGATTCAACACCATCGCCCCCCCCCCCCCCCCCCCCCCCCCCCCCCCCCCCCCCCCCCCCCCCCCCCCCCCCCCCCCCCCCCCGCTATTGGCATCTCCTCCTACCAAGTGCAAAGTGAGTTTCCCCAGGCTGGAGGGTAAGTGCGCCAGGGGCATTTATCTATTCTGTCTGCTCTCTGCGGCCCCCAGGTCTGGCATTTCAGGAGTCACTCTCAGCTACCCGCTCTGTCTGATGCTCACATTAGAAGTCTCCTGTCACACTCAATATTACAGTGGCTCCCCGCCCTGCATACAAATAAAATGGCAAGGGGTAACGTAAAGGCAAACAGCAAGAATAAGGATTTACAAACAGATGTCAGCCATTGCTCTGCGGCAACTCTGGCCTTAAAAACAGTAACGTTCATTTAAAAGGTGAAAAAAAAAGACCAAAAGAAAGGCAAAGCCACGTAACTAAACCGAGAAATCACTATCGATCACGTGATTTATCTGTTGTTTCCTTGGCCTGGTGCTTCCAGCTACGCGAGAATCTGTTCCTGTTGAGCCTGGGCACCATGCTCTCTCATACCCCTTAATCCGATACCCCCTTTCCGATACCCCTTAATCTCTTTTCCGATCCCCCAGTCGTCGCAGTGATAAGTCCTTGGCCGGGGGCCAGAGACCGTACATCCCCCTGGAGCCCGGTGCCCCCTGCAAGCTCTGGCCCTGAAATCATTTCAAGGTGCTTGGGCTGTTCTTGTGATGCAACCTTACAGTGAAAGGAAGTTGCAGAAGAGCCAATGAGTCAGCAGTGCATTTTATCGAACTTCTCTTACTCAATTAGGTGCACACAGATATTTCAGCAGTTAATCTGTAATTGTACTGCTCCTAACAGCCCGGCCGGAGATAATGAAAGATTAGCTGCAGGAGCCATGAGAACATAAGAAAATGCCATACTGGGTCAGACCAAGGGTCCATCAAGCCCAGCATCCTGTTTCCAACAGTGGCCAAGCCAGGCCACAAGAACCTGGCAGGATCCCAAGGGGGTAGAGAGATTCCAAGCTGCTTATCCCAAGAATAAACACTGGATTTCTGCAACTCGAATAATGGTTAATAGACTTTTCCTCCAGAAACGTTTCCAAACCTTTTTTAAATGCAGCTACACTAATAAGCTTTCACCACATCCTCCGGCAACGAATTTCAGAGCTTAATTATGGTTTGAGTAAAAAAAATATGTATTTTTTCTCTTATTAGTTTTAAATGTATTACCCAATAACTTCATTGTGTGTCCCCCCTGTCTTTGTACTTTTCAAATGAATAAACAACTGATTTAAAGTTTACTCCTTCCATTCCATTTTGTAGCCCTATATCCTATCTCCCTTCAGCCGTCTCTTCTCCAAGCCATCATTTTATTAGAGAGAGGGCATTTGCTATCTTTTAAAGCCCTTTCCGTGTTCACTTCTGCATGAAGAAATATTTCCTGATAACAGTTCTGAGGCCTGCACCCTGGAATTTCACATCACGGCCCCCTAAGTTCTGCCGTTTCTCATGGAAAAGGTTTGGAGTTTGGGCCTCGTTAATACCTTGTCAGGTACGGGAAGGTCCCCCTGCACCCCCTTCTCCTGCAGGGTGTGCATATTCCGATCCCTCGGCCTCTCCTGGGAGATCTTCTGAAACAAGGCTGGTCTGCAGCCCCCCCATGTCCCGTGCAGACCGTGGGGTGCAGGAACGCCCCTGCCGGGGCTGCTGGCTCCTTCCTGGAATATGCACGCCAAGATTTGAGTTTGAAGCCGGCAGCGAGCAGGTGGCAAAGGACAGTGAAAGCCCTGGGAATTCAGTAGAGCCTTTTTTTTACTTCTCTAATGCTTCATAAAAATGTCGCAGTGCCTTAGAGCCTTAGCAGGGCCTGGACCGCATGCTCACAGCGAATCCACCGTTTCATTTTCCCAGCCAGTGTCAGCTTAACAAAAGCAGCTTTTTAAGCAGAGCCTATTTTGTCCACATAAACTTGTCTCTCTCTTTCTGGGTGTACATAAACCTTTTCCCTCCCTACCTCCACTCCATCTTCCTAGCTTTTCTGATATCTTTCTCTCCTGTTTCCTCTCTTATTCTCTCTTTCTGTCTCCCATCTCTACCTTTTCTTTCTCCCCTCATGAAAACAGAGTTTTATTAAAAGCAAACCGTTATGTAAAAGGTGCTCTGACTCTGAGCCCTTTGCCTCTTCCGGCTCCCTTTTCAGGCACATTCAGGCCCCAGCTAAATTTTATCACCGCCTTCTCCATTGTATGCCTAAAACTTGGAAAGTCCTCACCCATGACCTTATACTTCTCAGCCTTGGTTGCTGCAATCTCCTTCTGCCAGTGGCCAGTCCAGGCTGCAGGTACCCAGCAGATCCCCCAATAAGTCGATCTGCTTCTTGCATCTCGCTCCCAGGGATAAGCGCTGCCCTTCCCAATTCTGCTTGAATAATAACTGTTTATGGACTTTTCCTTCAGGAACTCTTTTGCACCCCCGTCAAGCTCATTGCCTTGACCACATCCTCTGGCACAGATTCTATAGCTTGATCATGCGTTTAGCAAAAAAATAAAAAAACACTTCTGGAGGTTTTGTTTTAAATCTGCCGGTTGCTAGTTTCATGGCGTGTCCCCCAGTCCCAGGGTCTGAAAGGGTAAATAACCGTTCTACCTCACACATGTTATAAATCTCAGTCAAATCCCTTTCTCAGTTGTCTCTTCTCCAAGCTAAGGAGCCCTAATCTCTTTAGCCTTTCTCCATAAGGGAATTTTTGGTTTTTGTTGCCCTTCTCTGTGCCTTTTTCTGCCCGCTATGTCATTTTTGAGATGGAGCGACCAGAACTGGAAATAATGCTTCAGGTGTGATTGCACTGTGGATTTATAAAAAGGCATTTTGATGTTCTCTGTTCCTTTCCATATAATTCCTAACGTTCTATTTGCCTTTTTGACCGCCACCGCCGCCGCACACTGAGCCGCAGATTTCAAGGTATTGTCCACAAGGATTCCCCAGGTCCTTTTCCTGGATTGTGACGCGTAACACGGAACTCAGCATTGTGCATCTGCAGTTGGGATTATTTTTCCCTTATTTGCACTTGTCCACATTAAATTTCATCTGCCTTTTTAAAAGCCCAAGTCTTAAAAGGTCATCTGAAGATAGAGTCACCTCGCTCGCCATTTCTTTCTCCAGATCATTTATGAACAAGCTAAATAGCAAGGGTCCCAGTACGGACCCCTGGCAGGGCCGGCGGAAGCACTAGGCGAACTAGGCGATCGCCTAGGGCGCTGAGCATTAGGGGGCGCCGAGCCGCTGATGGCCAATGGCCGCCGTTGGACGTCATCCCAATGGTGGCTGAGCAGTGAACTACTGCTATGCTGTGTGCCGGATACACACAGCAAGAAGATCGGCAGGACCGTGGTACAGTCGCGTCTAAACATGCTGGTGCTCCTCCTTCCTGCCCGCGCGGCCCCGGAAGAAAAATGTTGCCGGAGCCGCGCGGACAGGAAGGAGGAGGAGCATCAGCCAATGCAGGAACTTCTCCTCCTTCCTGCCCGCGCGGCCCCGGAAGAAAAATGTTGCCGGAGCCGCGCGGGCAGGAAGGAGGAGGAGCATCAGCCGCGTGCAGAAGAGGATCAGCGCGGCTCGAGAAGACCGGGGCCGCTGCAGAGCCCATCCTGCAGTGGCCTGTGAAGAGGAGGCCCAGAGGTGAGAGAGAGACTGAGGGTTTGTACAGTGTGTATGTGTGAGTGTATGAGATGAGTTGAGAGACTGTGTGTGTGTGTGTGTGTGAGTGAAGACCTGAATGTTTGCAGAGACAGCATGGGAGAGCCTCTGTGTGTGTGAGAGACAGCATGTGATAGTGAGAGCCTGTGCTTGAGCAAGACAGCATGTAGGAGTGAGAGAGAGCCTGTGTGTGTGAGTCAGCATGTGACAGTGAGAGCCTGTATGTAGGAATGATTGTATGAGAGAGAGCATGTGACAGTGAGAGCCTGTGCTTGAGCAGGACAGCATGTGGGAGTGAGAGAGAGCCTGTGTGTGTGAGTCAGCATGTGACAATGAGAGCCTGTGTAGGAATGATTGTATGAGAGAGAGCATGTGACAGTGAGAACCTGTGCTTGAGCAAGACAGCATGTGGGAGTGAGAGTTAGACAGGATGTGCAAGAGAGAGACTGTGTATAAATAATTGTATGAGGGACAGCATGTGAGAATGCCTGTGTATGTGAGAGAGAGAAAGCATGTGAGAATGAGAACCTGACTGTGTGTTTGAGGGAAGCAGACAGATGGAGAGAAAAGAAATATGTTATAAAAGGAATTGGCAAAAAAATAAGAAAGGGAAGGTGGAAAAAAAAAGCCTGTGACCAACCGATTAGAAAACTAAGATCAGACAGCAAATGTAAAAAGAAATAAATTACTTTTTACTGATTGGAACATGTAATCTTTGGGAATGTGCAAGAGTAGCACTTTCTCTATGCGGATCTCACAATGTACGAGATCAGCATGGAGGAACTGCAAACCCATGGGGCCTGCACAGAGGAGGCAGCAGAATGGGCTTCAGTGCCAATAGCAGCAATCAGCGCCTCCCCAATAGCCATACAGCAGCAGTGACAGTGGCAGCAGAGGGATGAGAGAGGCTCTGAGGTTGCTGGCAAAAGAAAGAGAGGGGGTCTCTGCCTTTAGTGTGTGCATGTGTATGAATGGGAGTGTATGTGTGTGAATGCATGGGTGCCTGCCTGAGGGTGTGTCTGTGTATGAGAATGTATGGGTGTCTTCCTGGGGTTTGTATGTGTGAGAATAGGTGCCGGCCTGTGTGTGGTGTATGTGTGTGTGTGAGAATAAATTGGTGCCTGCCTGGGGGTCTGTGTGTGTGAGAATGAATGTGTGCATGCCTGGGGGATGGGGAGGGAGTGGTGTGAAAATGAATGGGAGCCTGCCTGGGGTTCAGTGTGAGAATGACTAGGAGCTTGCCTGTGTGTGTGTGTCTGTGTGAGAACGAGTGGGAGCTTGCCTGGGAGTGTGTGTTTGTGTGTATGTGAGGGAGCCAGTGAGAGTGAGAGCATGAGTGTGTATGAGAAAATCCAGGGGAGTAAGAGTTTGTGTGGGGGTGTGTGTGGAGGGGGAGAGAGTGTCTTACACCCTGAGAGTGTGTCAGTGTCTGTGAGAGCGAGAGGTTATAGTTGGGTATAAGAGCATGAATGTGTATGTATGTGACAGTGTATGTGTGAGAGAGAATGCATATGTGAGTATGTGTGAGAGAGAGAGGATAACCTCCTAATCCTCGACAATATCAGGGTGACTGGAAATCAAGAGCTCCCATGTATGGACAGCAGGGGCTTTTTAAAATCCTTATTAGTTTTAATTATTGGGTGTTATTTGATATATGTACTGTTTTGAAATATTTTATTGGTGTTTGGGAAATTGTAAAAAATGTATATGATTTTAATTAATAGAAATTCTATTTATCAGTAGTTTTAAAATATTTTATTAGTATGGTTTTACTATTATAACTGATGCTTTGTTTCTTGATTTTATTTGTTTTATGAGGAATGGTTGTTCTGTTTTTCCATTGCTAATACACAGAGTCTGGCTTCTTGGGGTTTCCATTTCAGTTTTTTCTAATTTGTGCTCCTTTATTTTGTATTCTGTATTTGGTGAGGGTCTGTCTCTGCTCTGTGTTTGTGACCATGATGAGAGATTCTGCTATCATATAGTGTCTGTATAGAGATCTATAGCAATCGGGTTTGTTTTGTTTCCTCAGTAGGTGGTGTATTGGTATTCTAGGACCCAGTGTAATATTTACCCTTGCTTTTTCACAGGTAGGGTTATTATTGTTTGAATCCTTGGTGTTATTACTGTTATTTTTATGCTGGGATTGCAGTATAGATTTTGGGTGTCTCTTTTGCGGTGCTTTATGTTAGTTCACAATGTGCCTGGCAGTGGAAGGTGTTTGTGCTGCTGTTACTGTGAGGTGACACCAGAATTTGAAAATATCTTTTAGTTTGATGAGCTGTAAGGGAAACATCCAAGCTCCATTGTTTGGGGGAATTTCAGTGGATGCACAGAGATACAGAACTGGAGGTGCAGGATTTGTATTGACATTCTGTCCCTTCCTATATATTCCAGACTTCACTCTCATAATCCATATAGAATTAGTTGAATGAGGCTATCAAATAATTTTATAGTAGTTTTACTAGAAGTGTGAAACTGGCCAGCTTTTTAAAATAATGCAGAGGACCCTTTGGACTTTTTTTAACAACACTTTTTTTTATAACCAATTTTAAAGCAGGATCCATGCTATAGAGGTGGGTGTGATGAAGAAATGTCATTTTGGCTCCCCCCCCCCACCCAAAACAAATTCTTCTGTCTAGAGATGCCACTGATTTTCTGTGGCACACAAATGCATTGGCCCCTGGGCGCCGGAGACCCTTGGTGCGCCACTGGGTGCGAGCCATATGGGGCCGCAAGTGGTGGCAAAGAGGAGTGGAGATTTGGCGGGCCGCAAGCAGTGCCCAATCTGCTCGCGACCCAGAAAACCCCAGTCAGCGGGCGTGATTGAGAATGAGGTAGGAGTCGGGGCCGAGACCGGGGGGGGGGGGCGCAAGAAAGAAGGCTCGCCTAGGGCGCCAAATCCCCTTGCACCGGCCCTGACCCCTGGAGCATACAATTAACCACTTTTCTCAATTTAGACCCTTTAGCCCTACCCTCTGTTTCTTAACTTTTATCCAATTACCAATCCACAATAGAAAGCTGCCTTCTATCCCATGACCTCCCAATTTCCTGAGGAGTCTCTCCTGAGGGACTTTGTCAGATGCCTTATAAAACTTCAGATGCACTTTATCAAGCAGATCACCTTTATCTGCATGCTTATTTACACCTTCAAAAACGTCTAGTAGATTGCTAAAGCAAGTCCCTGTGCAGAGACCATGTTGTCTCTCCCCATTACACAATGTCTTATCTATGTGGTCAGAAATTTAAAGAATAACTTCTATTATGTTGCCCAGCACCGATTTGAGGATCACTGATCTTATAGTTTCCTGGATCACCCCTGGAGCCCTTTTTAACAATTCTCCTGCTTCTTCCTTGTCTCCCCGTCTGTCTCTATTGTTTATCACTTTCCCCCTCTGCTGTTAAGGCCAACTACTTTATACATTTATTACTCTCTCAGGCTGCTGATGAACAATTATGCAAATAGGCTTCCATCCAGCCCAGGCATGGCTGGGCTTTGAAAGGGACTGAGAGGAAGGCGGATAAATAAACTTTGACATGTCTAGTCCAAGGGCAGCGGTGCTTCAACCTCAGCACAGCCGCTGGGCCAGCCCCTAGGTGAGTTCTGAAAGAGATCTTTAATTTGCTGAATGTCTTATTGATTTCTGCACAGCCTTTACTCCGACCATTGGTTATTACAGATGGTGTTGCGTAATCTACTTACTTTCCTTTTTCTGTTTAGCAGTTTCAGGTTCCACAGGGAAACTGGCCTTGCAGGAGGCATTCATGAAAAAAGCCCGTAGGGTCTGTAGGCCCATGATGCATTGTGTCCGTGGGCCTGTAAGGTCATTTTCAAAGGGAAACTCCTTGTGGAATATTTGGGCAGCGGTGGGAATGCGATTCTCATCATTTTTCACTGGTCTCGCGGCAGGTGCAAAAGTGCCTGCTGGAAAGTATGCATAGGGGGCTTTCAAAATGAAATCCTCATGGATACTCTCTTTCCCCTGATCTAAACCCACCTCTTTTTTTTTTTTGGCCACAGGTAAAGTTCCTGCAATGTGACCAGTGCAAGTATTTTTACCTCAAGTGGAAGGGGGTGAGTGGAATTTTCAAATTCCCTATTGCCATGATGGAATGGGATTGCTTGGCCTAAGACTTGACAAGCTTGACTTAAGATGTATTCACGAGGTAGGCCTCATTGGACTCAGCGATCTCACAACTGTCCCCTGCATCACATGACCATGCAACAAGTATGCATGCAATCCCTCAAAAAGTGCTTTCAGACGTGCAGACGAAAAGGGGGATAATTAGTAGAGGAAAGGATAAGAGATGGAAGAAGGACAGGCACAGAGAGGGCATCTTGAACCGCCAGCCACCCTTCTAATAATTGTAAGAAAAGTATTTGTACTACATTATTGCAATTATTATCTTTGCTGTATCTGTTATGTTACCTTTGCTGTGGTGCTTTCTGGAGTATAATCTAGCATTAGTATTAAAACACTGCTTATCCTGGAATCTTCAATTGTATCGACTTGGGGAGTGAGTGTGGCATTTTGGGCCTGATTTTAAAAAGCATTTACTCGAGTAAAAACCAGGTTTACTGGAGTAAATTCACTTTACTTGAGTAAGTGGGTTTTTGAAAATTGCTACAATATATGCCATTGACTTGTCTATAGGATTTACTCACATAAGTGCACTTTACTTGAGTAAATGGCTTTTGAAAATTGCTACAATAGTAGCTACATTTACGCATGTAACTCCTTTTGAAAATTACCCCCTTTCTGTCTTGAGGTAACAGATCTACTCAGGGGAGCTACCCAGGGGACTGTGGCTTTGTGTTTTTACCACACCCACGTGGGTAAAAAAAAAACCTTCACCCTTGAAAACAGCTTTGAGAAATTATGCATCCCAGATCATTATGTCAGTATGTCTGTGTGTCTGCACCCCTGTAAGTGTGCTCCCAGTCCCACACCAATAACATTTGAACTGTTTATCCAATTTCATTCAAATTTCTTCCACAGATAGTGGCGCACCCTATGACCCCGGCTCACACGTGTCATGTATCCCAGACCTGCCTTACCACGTCACTTGAGTGTAATCTCAGGGGGGTCAGAGCACGCTGTGATGTCATAGAGATGCCCCGACCTTGGTTAGTGCCTGATTGTGTAGGATTAGATGTACTAAGCATTTTCCTACAGATACAAAACAGCTAACCTATAGTTCAAAATATGGCAACATGTCATGCAAGTCAACTTTCTCTAAAGAAAAGACAAGTTGAAAGCTCAGGGAGGTCAGAACACCCTGTGATGTCATTGATGATTTTGAACGCTGACCTACTATTGATCAGCAGTCATAACCATTTGAAAGTTTTTGTACAAAAGTAGGAAACCAGGCCTCATGAAATATTCATACGTCTTCTTCTTGTTTTTTTTTCTTAGCAATCATATTTCTTGATTCAGGTCCTAATTAGCTGCAGTATTTTTAACTCCAGCCTTGGTTGTGAGTATATAAGCGCATGAATAATTTTGGCTTTCTGTACCCTGGCTCTGTACCATCTTACTATTTCTACCCCTTAATTTGGATCCAGGTCTGATTCAGGCCTGACAGCATCATCTTTGGAATCGGTGATGATCTGGTGTTCTTGGGGAAAGGTTATATCTGGGTTTTTTTTTCCTGTGGGCTGTATTCCTCAAAGGCTCGGAACATTTTCCCTCATGTGAATATTCCCTTATTGACATGAGAAAATATTTGTTTTTAAAATCTGACAGCTATGTCCAAAGCATAGTACAAATTTGTACTGTAAATTGCATGATAACCCGTAGCTTTTCTGAGATGTTGGTTTTTGATAACCCTGCTTTGCTATAATTTGTATGTTACTATGGACAGTGGTCGTTTAATCTGTATAGGCTCTACGGGGGACCCTACAGTACCATCTTGTTCTATATTTGTTTTAAATAATATTATTAGATTTCAGTAAATCTGTTTCCCTCAAAATCGCCTATCAATGTTTCTGTGGCTTAACAAAAATTAGACATCTAAATGTTTGGTAAATAATCTTTATGGATGCACGTAATATGATAATTATAACGGGCATAGACACAAAAGATCAGTCAGTGAGGTACGCAACACCAGGACAATACATTTTTTTTTTTACACATCTAAAATCTTAAGTGATTAAACGGGGAAGGTGGGGGCCAGACTTTGACCACATCATTACCACATTTAAAGATTGCTTGGGCAGGTGGAAAGTACCTGAGCATATTTTACTTGGGGAATTTTCACCGATAAAACAAAAATGTGCACATGGGCAGTACATTCCCTTCGACAGTTGCTGAAGGAAAAAAATAGCCACAGAGATTTGCCCCTGGTTTTTCTGCAAATACTTTATCTGGCCAAAGCAACGTGCTTTAGTTTTGAAAATCCAAATCTGCGCCTGTTGCCCTCCCCCCAAGAATGCCCCCACTACAATGCATCTCTTGTATCCTAGTATTTATCTACTTACTGGGTAAATCATAATCATCACCATCCTCCTGTATTTATTTCATACTTCTTCAATTCAAAAAGCATGGGAAAAATAAAGGGGGGGCTCTCTAAGCGAGTGATGAGAACTATAATGCTAAATTAGCTGGATGAATGGGCAGGCTGGATGGGCCATGCGGGCTTTTTCTGCCATCATGCTTCTACGTTTCTGGGGCTAGCTAGAGGACTCAAAGCGTGTCACGGCAGGTCACTGCTTACACTCTTACGTAATAGCTCAAGCAAATAAAGGCGCGTTAGATATCATAGGGATACGTCATGAGAGCACCAAATAAGTCACAGGAAATACATCAGAGAGCCACGTTGGGGGAAGGCGCCGTAGAGCAGAGCAATAAAGAAAGCATATGGCTACAGTTTAGTAATCTAGGATGACTGCATAGGCATGTCCAGCAAGCCCTTTAAAGGACAGTTTCCTACAGTATTTTAATGGCCAGGGAGCACAGCTTGAGAAATAGACTTAACAGATTTGTGGCCCAAAAGCTGCCTCAGAAAGCTTTGGGGCAGATTTTCAAAGGGATACACGCGTACCCCCCAAAAACCTGCCCCAAGCTCCCCCTGCGCGCGCCGAGCCTATGTTGAATAGGCTCAACGGTGCGCGCAAGCCCCGGGACGCGCCTAAGTCCCGGGGCTTTGCTGGGGGGGGGGGGGGGGCGTGTTGGGGGGGTCGCGACATTCGGGGGCGTTCTGGGGGGGACATGTTACTGGCCCGGAGGCATTCCGGGGGCGTGGCCGAGGCCGCCGGACCAGCCCCCGAGCCGGGTGATGGCGCGCCAGCAGCCCACCAGGGCAGGCGTAACTTTTCCATCAAAAGCAGTAAATTCAAGTGACACAATGATACTAAGGGGGAGGACACACTGATCACAACCCAGAGAACCTATTTTTTAATGTTTTTCATGAGACCTTGTCGACAAGTTGACTTTACTCCACCTCCGAGGCTGGGATTAAATTTGCCGCGTTGGGGGGGAAAAAAAAAAAGTGTTGTGTTGGGAACCTGCTTTACTGCAGCGGGGGTAATGGGTAATGTCCTCATCTACATGCAATTAACATCTGACGGGCGCTACTGGGCGCACGTTTTGGACGCGCTAGTCTAGCGTGTCCAAAACGCGCGTCCAACCACGTGTACTCTATTGCATGGGCCCCTGCTTAGGCAATGCATGTACAGACTGCCATGCCAATTACGTTTCTTGCATCTTGACTCTCCTTTGTTTAGCTGCTTTTTGTTTGACCTCTATGGCCCCCACCCTGCTTACCATTAGCTATTGTCCTGTCATTACCCCCTGTTGAGTTCCTCAGTTGTCTTGTTGCCCTCATGACCATGTCCTTCCTAGGATTTCCAATCTACTTTATTACTTATTACAATCAGGCCTCTGGTTTTGCACTATTGAGAATGGAGTCTAAAACTGTTGCTGTTCAATAATTGGTTTATTAGATCCTTTGCTATGCTGAATGCTGTAGGAGCCCTCTAATCTAACAAGCTTCACACCCTTCCTAAGGGAGCTCTTTGTTCTTCTGAATAGCCCATTGCCTGAGGCAGGGACCTTAAGTAGTCTGGAGATTTACATCTTTAGACCTTTCTCAGGCTTGTGAAGATATCATTTCTACCTGCCTGCTAATTGGCTCTCTTTTAACTAAGGTTATGGCCAGAGCATTTTACTGCTGGGTGGACCCTAAGCAGGCGAGACAAATGCTCCTCTAGAATTCAATACTTCTGTAAAGCTTGTTTCTTGCATTATAGTAAAAGGCTAACATGATGGGCTTTCCCCCATGCCAAAAAAAAATAATACAGAAGAACTGAATTATCTGCTAGTTTCTGGGGTGGCTTGACCTTCCGGGAGGCCTACTCTATTGTTGATATGGTATGAGCCTCATAAGCCAGGGCAAGCTGCATGCCTGACTTCCCTGAAGACCAAATTAAAGTTAATCAAACATTTATGTACATCTGAAGAAAAGTAATCTACTTTATAGAGCGATAAAACTAAGTTAAGCTTTTATGGCAGGCACATTCATAACTTAGATCACTCATTACTTTAGCATGCTCAGTAAGTAAAAGGTTAAAGAACACATTCTCTTAAAAATAGTATCACTAGCTTGCTTAAGTTGGTGAACAGGAAACAGCCTCAGAGCATTTTGTTCTCGGTTTAATACAGTGACATTCTTTGCATGGGTTTTTTTTTTTTTTTTTGTGATTCACACTTAACTGTGATTAGACAAAGCTGATTCTTGAATCAAAATGTGGGTATTTTCTAAAAAAAAAAAAAAAAAAAAGCATGTTTGACCAACAAAAAGGAACAACGCAGCAAGTCCACAAGGGAGACTGCTACAGGAGAGACATATTGGTCTGAATCAGAAATGTATGGAAGGCCATTCTCAATCACCCCCTATAGGTGAAAGGCTGGGAGTAGGTTGGTTTTTTTTTTTTTCTTTCACACAGGCTTTAGCCAGAATTTTCAAAGTGAATGCATGCATAAAAATTTGCCGGTGGATGTATGTGACCCCCTGCAACATACACACACCCAAAATTGTGCCTGCTCAAGGGCAGCTGTAACTTTGTACATGTGGGTTTACACGCATGCTTTCAAAACACCCAAACCATGCCTGTAACTCCTCTCTCTGCCTGCACTGCAGCCTCTCCTTGCAGCGCCTGCTTATGACGCGCAGGAACGTGAGGGCAAAAATCACGCTTCGCGCAAACACGCCAAATTGATTTTCAAATGGGGGGGTGATGCGCAGGGCCCTTGGGTTTCTCTGTGTGTCAACCCTTTTGAAAATTACCCTCAAAGGGTTGTGGGTAAGAGCAGGCCGAAGCCTTGAAAAAGTTAGTTGGAAAGAAATGGGGCCAAAGGCATTGAGATTTCTCCTCGCTGGCGTGCATCCGTTTCTACATGCAGCGACAGAAAGGGAGGATTGCAGAACTTGCTTTGCATTCAATGTAAAAAAAACCCCCCCAAAAAAACAAACAGTAAACTCCGGCTTGCCACAGAAAATCAGAGCCGGACCCCTCTGAAGTACCATGTTCACTTCTGCATGGTGCATTTTGAAAAGCGTATAAAACAGAGTTGAGCCAATCTAGCTATGAAAAAAAGGTACAAAAGTGAGCCTTAAAGACCTAAAGATGTCAATCCTAGAGGAGAGGGATGTGATGGAGACATTCAAACCCTGAAAAAAAAAAGAAGGCATAAGAAGAAAGCATATTTCACTGAAGCACGTTCTGACGAGGCTGCAAGGAGGCAGAATCAGGAGACACACAAGAGATGCTGCTTCACCGAAAGGGTGGTGGACGCACGGGACAGAGGATACAGTGGAAGCAAAAACATTCTGGCCTCTTTCCCCTGGTGGTGGTGAGGTGGGGGCTGAAGACTTTGTACAGAAAAAAAATCCTTCTCGGAGTGGGGGGTGGGGGACGCTGCCAGAGGCATTTAAGAAGGTGATAACTCAGGCGATTTGTTCTGACAGCCACAGGCAGATTGCGGGCCCCTTGCTAAGTGGCCCCCATGGACAGCTCAGGTCCCCTCCCTCGCCTGCATTGCACTGTAACACGGTTTCAAATCTTTGTAAATAAAACCAACCGTAACCCTGCTTCTCCGCTCATGGCATCTTAAGCTTCCTTTAGGAAGGGGAGGGCGCGGGCCGTGCTTTCTGACCGGCAGTGCTATGGAATTCGAAAAGGCAATGGGGGCCCGCACGCAGGGCGAGGCCTAGAAACCGTGCAAAGTCTGCGCTACTGCAAACCGAAGGCTGCGATTTTAGTAATCTCATTTCTTTATGGGCATTTGCTGTTCTGCCTTTTTCCACCAATGGCCCTCAAGGCGGATTACACAACAAGTTTTAAACGAACAGTTAAAGTACATTGGTGGAAGGTCCTTCAAATTTACAATGGCTAAGCATTGTGAGGCCAGGGCGTATAACTTATAGTAAGGGACTTTTGGTTTTCCTAGGAAATTCAATATTATAACAAAAAATAGATCCATGGAAAAAGGACTTTTCCACTGATCTTTCTCCCGTTTGTTATAACAAGGTCATTTTTCCACGGATTGGTTTTTTTTTATTATTATTATAACATTAAAATTCCCAGGAAAAATAAAATAAAAATTGAAAACGAAGGTCCCTAGTTACAGTTTTTAACTTGACCGTTCAGGCAGATAGGTTGGAAAAACTCGAGTGTCTCTGCAGAGGGGAGAGCTTTGTGTGGTCTTTATCTGCCATCACATTGTAAATGTGTTTCTGTGAATTAAGGCTCACGGTAGTCCTGCTATGTGTATCCCGTTTATTCTCTGGTGCTGTCTTGTTGAAATAAATCTCGCAAACAGAAAGAAAGG
This sequence comes from Rhinatrema bivittatum, assembly GCF_901001135.1. NCBI lineage: Eukaryota > Metazoa > Chordata > Amphibia > Gymnophiona > Rhinatrematidae > Rhinatrema > Rhinatrema bivittatum. Next base: position 578,604,568 of record NC_042617.1, read on the forward strand.
ATGCCTCAAATGTTATACGAAAGCAGCACCAACATTTTCCAGGCATTAGAAAAGTTGTTGGCAAGAAACAATTTGCTAATCGTCATCAACTCTGATGCGAGTCCTAGGCTGTCTGTCTGTCTTAACGATGCCCGATGCATTGCTCTCCGAACCGGACTCAGCTTGAGCCAAATTCTACTGCACAATGTGGTCCATAATCAAAGCTACAGAAGAGGCGTCGGGGAGAATAAGTTGGGAGTGCTTGCTCGCTCTCTCTCTCTCTTTCCTTCTCTCCCCCGTATCCTTGTCACAAATCAGCGACAAGGCGTGCAGCAGAATTCACAGTTTTTTAGGAATCTGTCAGGGGAATTTCTTGATGAAAGCTTCCCACGGTTTCCAGGGAAAACACCTTAATTATTTCTTCTCCTTTGCCCGGTCGGATCACACTCGCCACCGCACCCTTGACCGTGCGTTCGGGGCTGCTGCACGTGGAACGCGTCGTTTTTCCACGTTATTTGTCAGAGCTGATCACCCTATTGTGTCGGGGGCTTCCTTGGTTACACAAATGCACTCTCCGTGATTTGAGTGGGCCTCACTACAGCTCGCCAGCTTGGGGCCCTTATCGTCACGGTTCCTGTCTGGAGGGGGTGGAACCCCCGTCCTATCGGGTCTCCCTCCACAGTACAGTGACTTCGAGGGCGTCTTCTCAAAAAAAAAAAAAAGGCCGAGACATTGTCCCCTCATAGGGAATATGACTGCAGGATTGAGTTGCTCCCCGACACCAAGCCTCCTTATTTATTTATTTATTTGTAAGCTTTTATATACCGAAGTATTGGCGGAGGCCTTCACTCTGGTTTACATTTTTAACCACGCTATACATTTAACCTTAGGGCAGAGCGTATCCTTTGTCTCTCCCTGAAACAAGGCAATGGCAGAGTACATCGGTGGGAACTCAGACCGGGGTTTCATCCAACGATCCACACCTCTGGCAGGTGCCCACTTCTTTTATTGTCTCAAAAAAAGATGGGTCACTCCAGCCCTGCATCGACTACCGCGGCCTAACCGCAGTCATCGACAAGGATCGGTACCTTTTACCTTTGATCTCTGAACTCTTTGACCACCTTCAAAGGGTGAGGATCTTCACAAAATTAGATCTCTGAGGAGCCCACAGCTAGGGCTGCCAACTTTTCCATAGACCAGGACTGGACACTTGAGGACCAGGGGGGTGGGGTGGAGGAAATATATTTTAGATCCTGCCAGTGAACTGCCTATACGGTGTATCTATGTATCTGCAGAACCACTGGGAGCTGAGGGCTCGGCTGTGCACCACCTCCTCTCCCTATGCTGTCCAATCACAACATGGGAGAGGAGGCAGGGATTCAGCACAGCTCTCCTCTGATAGGCTCCGATCTGCATTTTTCTTCCACGAACTAAGAGGCTGTGGGAAAAAAGGAGGATCCACCGCAAAACTGGACATTTAGCATCCGGTCAGTACTTCTGACTGGACACTGTACAGAATGCCTGAAAACCTGGCTGTCCGGTCCAAAACTGGACAGTTGGCAACCCTACCCACAGCCTGATTTGAATCTGGTCTGGGAATGAATGGAAGACAGCATTCAACACTCGAGATGAGCATTACGAGTAACTGGTGATGATCTTCTGGCTATGTAACGCCTGGCTGTCTTCCAAAAGATGATGCACGAGATCTTCTCTATGTCTACATTGTCGTATATCTCGACGATATCCTCATCTTCTCCAGAGACCTTGATTCTCATTGACAGAATGTTCACCAGGTGCTTCAACGACTGCGGGACAAGTTATATGCAAAATTAGAGAAGTGCCTATTTGAAAAGGAGAGTCTCCCTTTCCTGGGGTACATTCTATCCAGAAAAGGCTTCCATATGGATCTGGACATGGTCAAGAGCATCCAGCAACCCAAACAGGGCTATAGGCTCTGCGAAGATTCTTGTGCTTCGCCAACTATTTCTGGCACTTCATCACAAATTATTCCAAGATCACCGCTCCTCTCATCGCTCTTACCCATAAGGGAGCTAACGTTATGTTCTGGCCTCTGATGCCATACCAGCTTTCCAAGAGTTAAAGGATGCCTTTGTACAAGGATCCTGCCTTCACCACCCAGACCCTACACGCCCCTTCATCATAGAGGTGGACACCTTTTCCATGGGGGTAGGGGAAGTCCTAAGCCAGTATTCCCCTAAGAGGTCCTCCATCCTTGCTCCTACTTTTCAAGGAAGTTTTCATCAGCTGAACGCAATTACGGCAAAGGGGATAGAGAGCTCTTAGGGATCAAGCTAGCGCTTGTGGAATGGCACCATTGGCTAGAGGTGCTCAGCGCCATATTACCCTCTATGAGGACTGTAAGAATCTGGAACACCTCCTTCATGCACAACGATTAAATGCATGACAGGCCCCCTGTTTTTTTGCATGTTTTGATTTCGAGCTGAGGTACTGTCCGGCCCTCAAGGTTCTGTCCGGCCCTCAAGAACATCTTCCAGGCAGAGGATATCCCAGAGCCTCCCAGGCACATCATTGACTCGGCCAGGATCCTCCTAGCCGCCTCCATGACTCTCTTGCCAGGGAAGACTATTGTTTCCAGCAAACTCAGAGAGCAGGTATTGAGATGGTCCCATGACTCCCGTGTCATAGAACACCCTGAATGGACCCGAACCCTCGCACTTCTCCAACAATACTAATGTTGGCCTCAAATGAGGCAGGATATTCGGGCTTAAGACGACTCTTGTCCCATCTGTGCGCAGCAGAAAGCTCTGTCAGGATGAACCTGGGGGTTGTTACAGATATTGCCAACCCCCAGAGATCCCTGAACCCACTTTGTCCACTGATTTCATTTCATAGTGGAGCTCTCCCTCTCAGATGGTGCCACTGTAATTTGGGTGGTTGTTGGTTGCATCTCTATAATGACTCATTTTGTCCCACTTCTGGGTCTTCCTTCTGCACCGGAGCTGGCAGATCTTTTTACATTCCACATTTTCCGTTTACACTGATTACACAAGCATTTTGTTTCTGACCGAGGAGTACAATTTACGGCCTAATACTGGTGTTCGTTGTGCAAAAAGTTCAGTGTCACCCTAGATTTTGCTACTGCCTATCACCCACGGGAAATGGTCAATATGAGTGTACAAACTGGACCCTTAAGAACGTCCTCTGGGCCTACACCAAAAACCGCCAGGATAACTGGGCTTCCCTTCCGCTCTATGCAGAGTTTTCTCACAATCTGCACATTTGCAGCTCCTCTGGCCTCTCACCATTCCAAGTGGCTTACGGGAGACAACCCTTGCCTCCTCTGCCTCTCCCTGTGACAGTACCTCCACCAGCTGCCCAGCTATCTGCCCAAGAACTCCACAATCTCTGGACCTGTGTCAATAGCCTCCTTCAAAAAACAACCCAAAAAGCCAAGAAGACCACAACATGCAAATTTTCTCTCATGCATATTCATTGTGGATATCCTGAAAACCCGACTGGCTGGTGGGCCCCCAGGACAGGGTTGGGGACCACTGCTCTATGCGACTCACTCCTCGCTACATAGGGGCATTCACTATTCTCCGCCAGGTTGGACCCATGTTCCATGTGTCTCTATTAAAACCCTCAATTCTCTCCTGGTCCTCAAAAGCACCACTGAGACCTCAGGAACTGACTTCCGAAGATAACATGATTTACAAAGTTAAAGAGATTCTAGATTCCAAGGCGTCAGGGCGAGAAATGAGAGAATCTTATTGCATGGAAGGGGTATGACCCCAAAAAAAAACGCTTCCAATATCTTGGACCCCAATATTCTAAGGGTGCTCCACACCATGCACCCAGGAAACCAAAATCCTCGGGGGGGGGGGGGGTTTAAAGAGGGGGTGTACTGTTGTGTTCAGCCTGTGAACCGCTGCCCTTACTTGCATATCCAACCTCAGCATCTGATTGCCCGAAGCCGGGACAGACCCCCAAGGGAACACGTGGCTGACCGCTGTGTTCCTCCCTGCCCCCGCTGATGCCAACACAGCTCCTCTCCCAGGCGTGCGGCAGGCTGCCCCTTCCAACACCGCTGCCTTCCTGCCCCCCCCGATCGGCCTCCCTTTAAAGGGCCTGCAGTGGGAAACAACCAATGGTGCCTAAGGATGACATCACCACTCTGATCCTATATAAGGCCACTCCTGCATTTGCTCCCTGCCTCGATAATAAGTCAACTTCCCTGGTAGTAGTGCATTGCCTCACCGTGTTCCCGACGCTGGTCCTGTGTCCCTGTTTCTGTTTCTTGTTCTTGTTTCTGGCTCCTTGCTTCCTGTTTGGCAGCCATGGTCTGTGTTCCTGAGGTCCTGCTCTTTGTCATTCCTGTGGTCAGTCTTCGGTTCCTCGTTTCCAGTCTTCAGTGTCTGCTCTGCTCCCCAGCGCTGTTCCTTGCCTCCCCGCCTACTTCTCCGTCCCGTGTCCTCCTTCGGATATCTGGTTTTGACTTCGGCTTGGAACAGACTCCGACTGGACTCCGCCTGTCACCGACCACTGCCTGGGTCTTGACCCTGATTGTACTCAGCCTGACCTGGACCCTGGCCTGTGACCCGACTACCTCCTTTATTGCTGAAGCCTGCGGCTGTCGGCCCTGGCACTCAAGGGCTCGACCTAAGGGGAATGCGGGCTACTATACGTGAAGCTCCAGTTGGGCCTCTGCCACAACAAAGTCCTCCCTGCAGGTTGCGTCAACTCCAGCTTGGTCCAAGGGTCCACGCCCACAACAACAGCTTTGCCTATGAGTGGTGATGGAACCGAATTTAAATCAACTTATAATCAACTTATAATTTGCTCATACAAATTGCTCTGTAGTTCTTTTTTTAGTTGTTTGATATATAAATCTATGACATCCATAACGTGAACTGAGATGCACCGAGTATGGTAGGTGGCATCTGTAAAAGGAACATACGTGGTCCCAAAAGCTTATGAAGAAGATCATTTTTCACAGTTCTTTTCTTGGTCCAGTGAAAGGTATCACAGCCGGAAAAGAGTGCAGCTTTCCCACAAACAATTTGGCTATTAACATTTTCTACTGCTGCCTGTGGGGCCGATGTAATAGGATGTGCTTGGCAGAGTGCACGGTTTAACCCGCAGTTGTGGGCACACTTTCTGTGCACAAACGTTACTGCCAATGCAGCAAGGAGTTTGCACACACAAAAAATGAGGGTATAGGTTGGGCACCCTTGCATGCAAATCCCAGGCTCATGATGGCACTGGCCACTATCTCCCAATGCTGGCCGACCTGGTGTTTTCTTAGCCCTGGAAACGTAACTCCTAGTCCAAGGTTGGAAGCGGGGGTTCATTTGCTGGGATCTGCAGTTGGAATTTTATGCGCAGAAAACATGATTTATGTATACCAAAAATGTTTTCTGTGCTGAAAGCATTTCTTTGTACATAAATCATATCTAAGTTAGAAACACAACAAAGTTAGGGGCACAAAGTTACTCAGGATTTACATGCAGAAAACATTTTTTGTGCTCATAAATCTTATTTTAGGTGCAGAAGATGATTTGTGCATATAAATCATGTTTTCTGCACAGAAAACATGATTTATGTGTATAAACTATATTTATATGTGAGCTAAACATTTTTTATGTTTATTTTCAGGTTAGCTTGCTTTTTTTTTTAACTCCCAATGGATTAGCATTTTATGAGCTTACTGCATTAGTAAAGTGCATTAAGAAATTAAAACTTTTTTAGCATGTCCATTAAAGCTGCACTGACTTTCAGCACACAGTTTTAATGTACAGCTTCTTACATTGGCCTGTATGTTAGCTAATAGAAATACAAATACTGCATCTGACCGCATCTAATTTACTTTTCATATCAAACATTATTAGTGATCAATCCATGGCCTTTTTTTTTAAGGGTAAGATCAAGTCTCGGGTCTGAGCTATGAGCAGAAGATAGGTTTTTTTTGGCTGAGAGCCAGAAGCTTCTAATAAAGGGAGTTCATGTCCTGCCACCCAACCCCAGGGGGAACGCAAACATTTACGACCATGGCCACAGCAAGAGGAAGTAACATGCAGCCACTCCCGGGCTGCTGCACCTTGGTCTGTTCCTTACAGCCCTTGGCCTGGCTTGGTGTCATGCCCCCCTCTGCGGAGATGTCCTGGCTTGGTTCCCCGGCATCCTGCCTTGGGGGCCGCGTTCTGTGACCCAGGCTAAGGGCACACAGCACTGGCCGGATTTAATAGGCTCGACCTGCGGGACTTTCCGTGGTGCACCCCGACATCAATAAAGGGAGAGTGCCTGAGCCTTGATCCTGTGATTCCCGATTCTGTTCTTGGGTAATATTCCAGCCCCGCCTCGCTGTGGTATCCCTGCCGTCTGTCCTGAATCCTGCCTTCACTGTACCTTGCCCCTTCCCTGCCTGTGGACTATTCTGGACCGGACCCCTTCCTGCCAGTCTGCTGCCGCCTAAGCGGTGCTGTGTGCTGGCAAGGCTGCGTCAAGCCAACGGTGGCCCCCGAGGGTCCACACACACCCTGCGTCCTGACGGAGGACTAAACCCTTCAGTTTAGGAAAGAGAAAAATAAAACATTATCCTTGGTGACAGCTGGTGGCATTGTCCTAATCAGGAGGTACAGCCGCCAAGCCCGGAGAGCATTTGTTCCTTTGAGTTGCCAGTAATTTTTGGTTTTGCTTCCTGTTGAAGCTAAGCCCGTATCTGATAATTAGTTAACATGGACTTATTGGCAACCTAGAAGCAGCATGATGGATTGTACGGAAAAAAAAAAAACAAAACAAAAATCAGGGGGGGAAATGCAAATGCAGCTCAGTTAATGCGGGGCGCTCTTAATGAAATGAATTGAATTCTGGGTTACCGACTGGCTCCAGCGTTTTGGCATGGGCGGATATTTCTGACCGCGCTTAAAATCAAACATGCAAGCTGTAGGTGATACCTTTTTAGCACATCTGAAACTAGTTTTCTAGAGCCGTGCCCCGACCCCCGTCAGGAAGCATAGCGCTGGAAAGGTAATCACCTGGAACTTATTTGTTGACCTTTATTTGTACCTATCCAAGTGGACAAACCAGGAAACCATAATACTTCATTCACGAAAAAGCCATAGCATAACATCAGCCTGCCTTGAGAAAACGGAGCCCGTTGATGACCTTAACTGGAGTGACTGTGACGCACACTCAATGCACTGAAGCAAGTTAAACAAGGAAAGGCAATCTTTATCCCCGAAATCAACACTGCGGTCAGAGTCCTCGGACTTTCCAAGGGGGGCTGGGCCCTTCTGAACTTTGCAGCGCGCCGGAAAACGTCATCTCCGCTGCGCCACGCTACAGGGAACTTGTTCTGCACTCACTTCGAGAGCTGGAGACTGATTTCCTGAAGAAGAGAGAACTAAAAATCGTCCTCAGACTTTCTCCCTTGGAGCAGAGAGCATCAGCTGTTAAAAGGATTCCCTGTTTGGGGCCTGTGGCTGTGACCGGGATGTGGGGACTGCGAGAGGGGAGTGACCGGGGCAGCAGCGAGAGCTGGGATGTTTCTGCTGACAAACAGGCCGATACAGTACAGTGCACTCCGGTGGAGCGCACTGTTAACTCGCGTTTGGACACGCGTTTTCGCCGTGCTAGCTTTACCCCTTATTCAGTAAGGGGTAATAGCGTGTTAAAAACGCGCGTCCAACCTCCCCCCGAAACTAATAGCGCCCGCAACATGCAAATGCATGTTGATGGCCCTATTAGTTATTCCCGCACGATACGGTAAGTAAAATGTGCAGCCAAGCCGCACATTTTACTTTCAGAAATTAGCGCCTACCCAAAGGTAGGCGTTAATTTCTGCCGGCGCTGGGGACGTGCACAGAAAAGCAGTAAAAACTGCTTTTCTGTGCACCCTCCGACTTAATATCATGGCGATATTAAGTCGGAGGCCCCCAAAGTAAAAAAAAAACTAAAAAAAAATTTTTTTAAATCATCCCGGGTTGAAAACCGGATGCCCAATTTTGCTGGCGCCCGATTTTCGAACCCATGGCTGTCAGCGGGCTCGAGAACCGACGCCGGCAAAATTGAGCGGCGGCTGTCAAACCTGTTGACAGCCGCTGCTCCTGTCGAAAAAGAGGCGCTAGGGACGCGCTAGTGTCCCTAGTGCCTCTGCTTACCACGGGCCCTAATTTAAATATTTCAGTTTACTGAATCACGCGCGCACAGGACACTGGCCTGGGCGAGCGCCCGCTCTCCCGTGAACTTTACTGTATCGGCCCGAAAGTCACACTTGCGCTAGCTCTCCCGTTTTTTTTTGTGCGTGCGATGCCATGTGTCCGGGGCCTGTGATGTGCCCTTCGGTGCCACAGCTTTTCTAGGACACGGCGGAAGGTTCGGGGCCTTTAGTCGGTGAATAGGCAAACCAGACTTGAAAGCAAAGCAGCTCGTGCAGGCCAGGCTCTTTCTGTAGCCCAGGCACTCATCTTGTTAAACACCCAGGGGCTCATTCTCAAAGCCATTTCCACGGGGGGGGGGGGGGGAATAGGCCTTACTTGAGAAAATGGACTTTTTTGAGAATTGCTCACCTGCCGTGCAGATATAAAAAGTATGTGGGTGGCGCCATGACCCGTGTAATTTTTACCTGCATTTGGGGAAGGCGTTCGCAGGGAGAGGGATGGAAACAGCATGCGCGTGTCTGAATTTTCAAAAATACACATGCAACTTTTCCCGGGAAAAAAACACCCGCACAAAAGGAGGTGAAGAACGGCGCGTGTGTGATTTTTCCTTAGGCTGTTTTGAAAGGGAAAGTTTTTGCTTTGAAACTTGGTACAATGTTTGCAGGTAATAGGTACCCCCGGACTTTGCACTTCTGCAGGCAGTCTGGAGATTGCCCTGGCTCTCACAATTTTTTTTTTTCCCCCTGATCTGTGCTTTGACGGATCATTACCATGCTGGGCCTGATGGATATTAAACATTTGTGGGCCTCTGTTATGGTGAGATGCTTTGCAGTTCTTCTCTGGGGTCACGTTGCTTCCTTCAGCGCGCGCCGACCCTGGATTTTATAACATGTGCGCGGCAGCACGCACATGTTATAAAATCGGGTGACATTTGTGCGCACTGGGTAGTGCGCACAAATATACCCCGCGCGCGTAGGAATTAAAATTGGTCCCTTTGTGTTTAGTATTTTGATGAAATGACACCGTCGGGTGAAAGTAAAATAGAAACTGTGGCGCTGAACAGAGCAGGAGTTTGTCCATTCATTCATTCATTCTCTCCATGTCCTCTTGCCAAGGGATTGTATTCCATGAAACTGGCATCCCGCCCCCAGGTTCTGACATCCAGAACATCTGGACTGCATTTCTCATTTCTGAAGTGCTTTTGCCCACGCTCAGAGGCACAGTGCAATACATGGTAAAGTGATCACGTCCTGCCCATGCTGTGTTAATGCAGTCTCTTGTCCTATATGTTTGCCTTATTAGATTGTAAGCTTTATTGAGAAGGGACTCTTTTTTGTGTGTTTGTACAACCGTGCGTATGTTGTGTAACGCTATAGAAATGTTAGATAGTAGTAGTAGTAGGGTAAGCAACTCCAGTCCTGGATTGCCACTAACTGATCTGGTTTTCAGGATATCCACAATGAATATGCTCTCTCTTCAGAGTAACTTCCATTTACCATCCCACGTTGTCTTCTATCTGTCAACCAGTTTGTAATCCATGCTACCACCTTGGCGCTCACTCCCAAGCTTCTCATTTGTTCATGAGTCTTCTATATGGGACAGTATCAAAAGCTTTACTAAAACCCAAGTAAATCAAATTGAGCGCTCTTCCCTGATCCAATCCTCTTGTCACCCAATCAAAGAAATCAATCAGATTCGTCTGACGGTATCTTCCTCTGATCAAGCAACCCACCGGATTGTAGATAGTTCTCTATCCTTTCCTTCAGCAATTTCCATTCAGTTTCCCACCACCAAGGTGATGCTAACCTGCCTGTAGTTTGCATCCTCTTCTCTGTTCCCAATCTTGTGAAGCGGAACCACCACCGCTCTTCTCCATTCACTCGGCACCACACCCTTTTCCAGGGATCTATTGAACAGTTTACCCAGTAGACCCTCTAGTACATCTCTGAGCCCCCTCAGTATCCTGAGATGAACCTCATTAGACCTCATGGCTTAGTCCACTTTCAGTTTTCCTAGCTCTTCCCATACATTCTCTTTTGTAAATGGAGTTTCGTCTACTTCACCCCCTTTCACAGTTTTGTTAACTAGCGACAGTCCTTCTCCAGGGTCTTCCTTAGTGAACACCGAACTGAAGTATTTGTTTACTATTTCTGCCATTTCTTCATCTGTCTCCACACATTGATCCTCTTCACCTTTCAATTTCACTATACCAGTTCGGACCTTTCTCCTTTCTCTGATGTTTCTGAAAAATGTTTTGTCACCTAGCTTTGCCTCCTTGGTGATCCTTTCTTCCACTTGAATTTTTGCTTTCTTGATTACTTTTTTTGTCTCCCTCAGTTTTGCCAGATTATCTTCCACTTTTTGGGATCCTTTATATTTCTTGAATGCTGCTTCTTTTGCTTTTATTACATCAGCCACCTTCTTTGTGAACCAGATCAGTTTCTTATTTCTCTTGCTTTTGTTTACTTTTCTAACATACAGATTTGTTGCTTTTGTAATTGCTCCTTTTAGTTTGGCACCACTGTTGTTCCACGTCTCCCATTTTCTCCCAGTCTTCAAGTTCCACCTCCAGGTACATCCCCATTTCTGCAAAGTCTATATTTTTGAACTGCAAAACTCAGGTTTTCGTGTGACTTCTCTGTATCCTATTTGCGATATCAGACCACACTGTTTGATGATCATCTAATGTCCACCCGGACATTAGAGACATTATCCCCATTAGTGAGCACTAGGTCGAATATAACTCCCTCCCTCGTGGGTTCCATTACCATTGTTTGAGCAGAGCCCCTTGCAAGGCATCCACTATCTCTCTACTTCTGGTAGGTTCCGCAGAAGGGATTCTCCAGTCTACGTCTGCAAATTAAAGTCACCAACAATCAACACGTCCCCCTTCTTTCCCACCTTTTAACGTCTTTGATCAGATCTCTGTCTAGTTCTTCCGTTTGAGTCGGAGGCCTGTACACCGCTCCATTAAAAATGGATGCACCATCATTTTTTTTTTTTTTTAGGACGGCCCATAACGCTTCTTCCTTATCCCACTTTCCTTGCAGTTCATTTTTTATTTGTCCTCTCAGTCCTTCCTTAACAATGAATTGTCCGTATCCCAATCATGAGAGCCCGTGAACCTTGTTTCCGTAACAATGTCTCCGTCCAAGACTGCTTCCGCCATTAAGGCCTGCAGGTCTGGGATTTTTTTTGCTCAAACTACAAGCATTTGTAGTCCTAGCTTTCCAATTTTTCTCCCTTGCTACGCTGCCCTTCCTAGGAGCCTTTTCTGTTTTTTTGAGCTGAATGATTTTGTTAATTTTCTCCTCCTATGTCCTGTAGTGTTTGTATTGCTTGGGGGCGATAAGACAATTTCAAAGGCCATCTCCTGCTACCCCCACTCTTTCGTTTACGTGTGTGTTAATGTAAGATCTGAACTTCTCACTTAGCATCCTCCTTCCTGCTACAGACGAATGTAGGTCATCCTTTCACTGCTCCATACATGACCCCGGCCTCCAATATATCTAAAACCATTTTCTGTACACCATGTATTGAGTCAGGTATTGAACTTATTTATATGGCAAACAATTAAAAAAAAAAGCCTACAATACATTGGCTCCTCTGCCTCCCTCCCAAACCCCTACCTGTATATAGTATATTATCTCTGTTCTCCCCCTTTATTTTCCTTCCCCAGTTTTTGCGCCCTTGTTATAATGTAACTTTATGCTTCATCAAATTCTGCCTCTTGTTAATTGGTTACGGTTAACCGCTTACCGTATTTCCACGCATATAACCCGCGGGTAATGTGCGTTTTTACCTACCCCGCATGCCCCCCGCGGGGTATAAACGTGGGCGGGTTATCCAGAAAAAATTTTACAACCAATAAAGTTTCCCGACTCTGAATAGGCTGCAGCTGAGAGGAGTCCGTCCTATCCCTGCGCCCGGCCGCTTCCTGATTGGTCGCGTGTTAAATCTAGGCCGCAGGCGGGTGGGCGCTTGTTCCAGGCGGCGGCGGGGGCGGGTGGACGCGCGTTAGTTCGAGACGGCCGGCGGGTGGTCGCGTGTTAAATCTAGGCCGGGTCGCACAGGCGCGCATTCATTCACTGCCGGTGGGGGCAGCCCCCACCGGCAGTGAATGAATGCGCGCCGAAAGCAGCTTGTTCCAGGCGGCGGTGGCGGGTGGACGCGCGTTAGTTCGAGGCGGGTGGTCGCGTGTTAAATCTAGGCCGGGTCGCTCAAGGCAATCTAGGCCGGGTCGCTCAAGGCAGTCACATGCCGTGACGTCACGGCATGTGACTGCCTTGAGCATCGAATCGCAGGGGTCGCATTCATTCACTGCCGGTGGGGGCTGGGGCAGCCCCCACCGGCAGTGAATGAATTCATTCATCCAGGCGGAGGAGCCGGCTGCTTTCAGCTGCCGCTGCCGGCTGCTTTCGGCGCTCAAGGCAGTAGCGGCGAAAGCAGCCGGCTCCTCCGCCTGGATGAATGAATGCGACCCCTGCGATTCGATGCTCAAGGCAGTCACATGCCGTGACGTCACGGCATGTGACTGCCTTGAGCGACCCGGCCTAGATTGCCTTGAGCGACCCGGCCTAGATTTAACACGCGACCACCCGCCTCGAACTAACGCGCGTCCACCCGCCACCGCCTGGAACAAGCTGCTTTCGGCGCGCATTCATTCACTGCCGGTGGGGGCTGCCCCCACCGGCAGTGAATGAATGCGCGCCTGTGCGACCCGGCCTAGATTTAACACGCGACCACCCGCCGGCCGTCTCGAACTAACGCGCGTCCACCCGCCCCCGCCTGGAACAAGCGCCCACCCGCCCGCGGCCTAGATTTAACACGCGACCACCCGGCTCCCGCCGCCCGCCTGGACCCACGCGGCCCTCCGACAGGTATTTAAAAATTTATTTTTTTTTTGAATTGCGGGTTATATGAGGAGGCGGGGTATATTAAAACTTTTTTTCATAAATCTTGAAAACCTGCGGGTTATGTGTGTGGGCGGGTTATATACGTGGGCGGGTTATTGTCGTGGAAATACGGTAGTTCGATGTAAACCAGGTTGATTTGATTTGTATCAAGAAAGTCGGTATATAAAAGCCTTAAATAAATAAACAAATAAATAAATAAATTCAAAACACAGCTGCCTAAATCTGAAGGACCATATCCCCCTGTTCTAGATTACTTCCACTGGCTGCCTGTGATCTTTAGTTAATCTTGAGGTCCCCCTTCATGTGGTGATGGTGATGGTGGGAGCAGGGGCAGGGAGGCAATTGATCCTGCTATGGTAAAAGAACGTATGACGCATTATGTCCCAGAGAATTGCGTGCTGTATAAATTTGACTCTTTGTATTTCTTCTAGGTTAAATGTTAAATGTATGGATAAAAACGTAAGAGCATTCTCGAGTGCTAGGTGTAAATTATAGTATTCTGTGCTTAAGCATATTTGGCTGACTGTTAATTTAACTATTAAGGAAAAAAAACGTAAGACCTGACTTTTTATGGAAGCTTTTAATGCAGGTTAATTTATAGTTTAAGAGAAGAGAGTAGCTGAAATGAGGATAGAGTGCTATATTGTAAGATTTAGTCCGTTTTACTTCATGTGGTAATGCGCATCTGATTATATATTTATATGTATTTTATTTTATGTTTGTGTCCTTGTTTATGACGTTTGTAAGTCACGTTCATCTTTCTGATCGGCTCAGGTGCCTCAGAAACGTAATTCATAAATCAGGACACTCAGGAGGAGCAGTCCCAAGCTCCCGGGAGCGTGCGTTCTGCAGATGAAGACGTTCTGCACCCCAGGGAGAGTGGCAGGAGAAGTTCCTTCTGAGGTTCACGGCGAGAGAACATTTCCAGGGAGAGAGCGAGAGAGAGAGAGAGCTTGGAGTGAGGAGGACCTCGCTCTGCGGCACCCGAATGGCCCTCACTGTCAACGTGGCCCGCGCCGCTCCCACCCGGTAGGACAGGTCGTGTGCCTGCGAGGCCTCCCTGCAGGAGCACATCCCCTGTACAGGAGAGAGCAGGCAGTGTGATGCAATGGGGCCACGATGACATGCGAAGGCCTTGGGAAAAAAATTAAAAACTTTCAGATAAAAATGCCTTTTTGTTTTGTTTTTTTAAAAGCTTAGACCGCTTTTCCCTTTGGTATTTGTATTATTGTGATTCTCTGTGACTTTTAGGGTTGCCAACTGCTCAGTTTTGGACGGGACAGCCAGGTTTTCAGTCCTTCTGTGCAGCATCCGGTGAGAACTGGTTTTCCAAGATGGCCGCTCCTCTCTTCCATGGGCTCTTAGTTAGAGGGAGAGAAAGGCAGCGTGGGAGTCTCTGGGGAGAGCTGTGCTGTGTCCCTGCCTCCTTGTCCATGTTGTGACTGGACAGCACAGGGAGAGGAGGTGAAGCACAGCACAGCCCTCGGCTCCCAGCGGCTCCACAGATGGTCTGCAGCCATGGGGGGGCCTCTCGGTCTCACCCCCTTCCTCACAGCGTGCTGGGCCAGGAACCCAGGGAGGTGCTGCAGCGAGCCTGCCGGGACAGATACAGGCCCAAAGGAGAAGGTGGAGTGACAGATAGAGGTGCAGGGCGGGTAGAGGAGAGAGACACGGAAGGGACAGCGAGGAAAGGGGAAAGGGGAGACTGACACATGAGGAGCCTGGGAGAATTGAAATACAGGGGGGTTACATGGAGGGAGGGAGGGAGTGAGGGGGGTCACAGGGTCTCTCACAGTCCAGCCAACAACTGCAGCTGTCCGGGAGGTTGCTCTGTAGGCTGTGCTTTCTGCCCTCGAGTCTCATTCTGGACCCGTCTCTTGCCTCTTAATAACTTGAAATGTACATGATGTTAAATAAATACATATACTGTATTGCAGTGACGCCCCTCTCCCTCTCTGGCCCTTTCCCTGCCTGGCATCCCCTGCCCTGAACTCAAGTCTTCCCCCAGGCCTGTTGTCGGGCTGCCCAGTACCCCAGCCAGTGCATGAAATATGGCTGGCCATGGGGGAAGGGGGGCCGTGTCTCCGTGGATGACATAACTGGTCAGCTGAGCTAAGGAGCACCTACTCCACCACACTGGTGGCACATGCAGCAATGGTGCCCAGCCCTCTGGGAAGATGCCTTCCCCACCTGCCAGCATTGGTTTCCCTCTCTTCCCCCCCTCCCTTCCCAGCAGGCTTCTGATCCTCTGAGATCGTGTGTAAGAGGGAGCATGTGTGAGTGAGTGTGTGTGTGAGAGGGATGTGTGAGTGAGTGTGTGTGTGAGAGGGAGCATGTGTGAGTGAGAGTGTGTGTGTGAGAGGGAGCATGTGTGAGTGTGTGTGAGAGAATGAATGTGTATGAGAGAAAGACAGAGGAGAAAGTTTATGCTCCCCTCATCACCCCTAATAATCCAAGATAAGAAATGGGAGCCCTGAGGGGCTAGAATAGAAATTGTTGCCTGTATCAGCTCATTATTGCCTTTTAATGTTTACATACATACACACTATAGGTAGTTCACTGGTAGGATCTAAAATTTATGCAAATGACGGGTATCATCTCCCCACCCCCCACACACATCCTTAAGTGTCCAGTCCTGGTCTATAGAAATGTTGCCAACCCTAGTGAATTTAAAGATTGCTACAAGCAGGAGGGGCTGGGGGCATGAATAGATGTATTGGCCTGGGCATTCTCTCTCCATGGTGAGACCGCACCTTGAATACTGTGTACAATTCTGGTCGCCACATCTCAGAAAAGATATAGTTGCGATGGAGAAGGTACAGAGGAGGGCGACCAAAATGATAAGGGGAATGGAACAGCTCCCCTATGAGGAAAGACTAAAGAGGTTAGGACTTTTCAGCTTGGAGAAGAGACGGCTGAGGGGGGATATGATAGAGGTCTTTAAAATCATGAGAGGTCTAGAACAGGGAGATGTGAATCGGTTATTTACTCTTTCAGATAATAGAAAGACTAGGAGGCACTCCATGAAGTTAGCAAGTAGCACATTTAAAACTAATCGGAAAAAGTTCTTTTTCACTCAATGCACAATAAAGCTCTGGAATTTGTTGCCAGAGGTTGTGGTTAGTGCAGTTAGTGTAGCTGGGATCAAAAAAGATTTGGATAAGTTCTTGGAGGAGAAGTCCATTAATTGCTATTAATCAAGTTTACTTAGGGAATAGCCACTGCTATTAATTGCATCAGTAGCATGGGATCTACTTAATGTTTTGGGTACTTGATGGGCTTGATGGACCCTTGGTCTGACCTTCTTATTTCTTATATTCCTGTATTCTCCAGGCCCGACCCCAGCACTATCCTTTCTCCCCCAAGAGCCGGCCTCATCTGCCTCCAACTTTACCATCTCTGAAGCTGTGGCTGCCGCAGGCTCCATTCTGGCCCACGTGGGCCGGTTTCACCAGCACCTCCTTCTTCTGGCACATGCTGCAGTCAGCACACAGCACGAAGCGGCCCAGTGCTGGGAAATAAAGTCAGTGGGAGTGGGTAGTTGCCCCCCTGCGCTTTGCATTTCCTCGTTTTGTGTGTCCCTGTACAGACTGCGGTATACCCTGGGGTTGAGGATCAATGAGTTAGATTAAAGACTCTTTTTTTTTTTTTTAATTCGTTAAAGCAAAAAGCTAGCCAATTGGAAAAGAGCTGGCTAAGGAGAGTATACTAAAATACTAAAATACAAGCAAACGTGGTGTTCTGGCCAATCAGAGCTGAAAAACCTGGCCTCTGCCGTGTTTGAAGCATTTCAGCTTTTCGGTGGACAGGTGGTGGCCCGGCAAGCCGGATTTGTGTTGCTAGTTCTGTGCTGTGGTTTGAGACTTCAGCTAAATCCCCCTCTTCACAGCTGCCTGTGAGACCTCCTGCATGCCACTTAAATTCCCTGAGCTCAAGCTTATAGACTGTCAGCTGCTTGGGGCAGGCGCGTTGTCATTTAGCATTTGGGGGGTGTCTTGTAGAGTGCCGTGTGATTTTAACAGGTCACTATAAATGCGAACTATGTCCAAATAGTATGACACAGTGCAAATGCTCACCTGGGGTGCTCCGAACCTGGGTGTTAGCGTCGAACCCCTGCCAAATCACGTTAACCTCTTCTAGTACCCCCCCCCCCCTGTCAATTACTGTCTCCTCCTCCTTTGCCATGTTGGTCATTTGGCCACCTCCAGGGCTCCCTTCCCATGGCATTTAGGGAATGTGCGTTGTGCATAGCTTCATTATCCACACCTCCCCATCTCACCAGCATCTCTCTTAACCTCATCATCCTGCCCTGTCATTCTATTAAGCCCTGAAAACCACAAAAACGATACTTTCTTTCTAATTTTGATCATTTCAGTCACCGCAATTGTCCATGTTGGATCTTATAACTTTTAAAGAATAATAATGTGGAGGAAAAGACCTCAGAACATTAGCAAGTCCAGTCCCAAAAAAAATGTGTGGACTGGGACAGACAGTGTTATGAGTTAAGTTTTTATATATATATATATAAATTTCGTAAAAATAATTTTTCACTTTGAATAAAAGGAAGGTTGGAGGTCTTTATGACCGACGACTGGAATGCGTGTAGCAAGTTCTTTCGTTTTTTTTTTGGGACTGGACTTGCTAACGTTCTGAGGTCTTTTGCTCCACATTATTATTCTTTAAAAAGTTATAAGATCCAACACGGACAATTGTGGCGACTGAAATGATCCAAACTAGAGTGAAGGCATCGTTTTGGTGGCTTTCAGGTCTTGGATAGCTTTCACCGCCTTGTTGCTTTTGGACTTATCCTAAGAAGCCCTTGCACAAGCTCATTATTCGGGGCATCAGCAGCAGCAGCGTTAGGCCAACAGACTCCAAAAGAGCCGTCAAGGGGCTGATGCATTCTCCCCACCCAGACCAGCAGGCCCCGTTCATCAGACCAGTCTGCTGTGGGATTTTAAGCTCCGAGCCCAGAGACAGAAGGCAACACGTGGCAGTCTTTACGCCAATATTTGGGGCATGTGAGCTTGATACCTGAATCAGTGGTTTTCCAGCAGGTTCGTGGATCAGGGAGGGCGAGCACGTCTCTTTTGTACGGTTCCTTTAGCTGCAACACACAATACATAAAACGGTGAGGCTTCTGATTTTTTGCCAAAAAAAAAAAAAAGTACTTTACCAGACAATATCTGTATTTTTATTCTGCATTATTTCTAGACTAGGCAATCTGTGCAGCCACGATTTTCCCCCTCCCCACAGTGAAATGAAATCATGTTCTGCTTTCACTGGTTCTTATTTTGTTATAATATCGTAAATGCATCATTCACCAGAACATTTCTCTGCAAAACGGAGGTGCATCTGGGTATGCAGTATATACAAAATTACAATGAGCAGAGTTGTAATTAGACATTCCCGTGCCAAACCCCCCGCCCACCCGCATACTGCGCTCCTTTCTTAAAAGAACATCTGGCAGATAAATTAAATATTCAGGAGACTGCATCCTTTTCCTCGCTATTGCCTCACCCTTCCCAGGGCAGCAGCAGCAGCTGTCACATTGCTTGAAGCCTGTAGCATTACCTCATTATATATCATTAATATCATTACACTGCACGGTGTCAGTACACATGAGGCCTTCCTTCTCTGAGTCACGGCTGTGCAAAGGAGTGACCTAAGGAATGCTTCCAGCTGGATTTTACCATTAATTGTAAACTGGCGTGATGTGTGCTACGAATGTCGGTATATTAAAAGCAAACAAATAAATAAATAAAATAATAAAATGAAGGGCAAAGCGTCTGTTGGGGATGTATGTATGTATGTACATATATGACCCCTACTTGCCACCCGGGACATCCCCACTGCCATTACCTGCCTGGCATCACGTGTCCCCCCCCATCACGCCAAAACACCACCACCGTCCCACTGGTGGCTGTGTCCAAACAAATGTGGCCTCTTCCCACTCCCCAGTTCTTTAATCAGTTTCAATGTAAAGCCCTGTTGGCCAGTTTTTGTTACATGGAAACCGATGTGATGTTTGCATAACGAACGTCGGTATACAAAAATTTTAAATAAAAAAATAAAAAAATAAATGTCCCTGGCCGCTTTTATAACCCTAAGTAAAACTTATTTATTTATTTATTTATTTATTGTTTTTGTTATACCGAGTTTCATGATAGGCATCACATCAACCCGGTTTACAAATAACAAGGAGTGTAAAGCATAACGTAACGTAAAAAACAATATTTTCAATAAGAACCTTGAACTTTAAATACAGTGAATCAGAAAAAGGGAGAGGGAAAGTTACAAAAAACAAGGAAAATAAACTTGGGATGGAAGGGGAGAAATTGAACAGCACAATATTTACATTTCAGCCTATTGATACATTAGAATAGCAAGTGAAAAAATAAGACTATGAAACGGTACATAGGTAATCAAATGAATAAATATGACACAGTTGTGAATGGTAATAGTATGATAAATATTCAGCAGGAATTAGTGAGAGAGGGTTTGAGGTTGGTTGATTCGTGTTTACATTCCATTATTGCATACGAGTTAGTGCTAGTGAGAGGAGGTTTTATTCAAGGCTTGGAAATGCTTTTTTGAAAAGCCAAGTTTTTAGTCTTTTCCTAAATGTTAAAGAGCATGGCTCTTTAACATGTTTAAATGTTAAAGAGCATGGCTTAGCAAGTTGACTGCCATCCCTTTCCGTCTGCATGGCTCGCTCGCCCGGTTTATGGGGTTCTCATCCCTCTGCACCGGCTTGAAGAGCAACATAACAGTTGCAACACAGTTGATGATGGCAGAGCAGATGCAGACCAAATGCCCCTCCCCAGGCTGCCCAGTTATTCCAGCCTACACTGCAAAGGATTCATCCCAGCTGAGTGACTACCTGCAGGATATGGCTCCACTAAGTTAGTTCTCTCTGTCTTCCGCTTTGGTTCTCAACTCCCCCTGGATAGAGAAACACACACGTTCCCGCAGAAGCTCTTCGCCTTTCATCCGCATTGCTGTCACCTCCTGTATTTATTTCTTTATTATATGTTCCACTGCACCATCTAGGCTGGCTCTGGCTGGATCTTTTTCTCTGAAATGCTGAGGGTCAAAAGCAGGGCCTAAATTTAGTGGTGGGGAGGGAGGGGAGGAGATCAAGGAGAGGAAAGAGAAAGCTGAGTGGAGGTTCTGCTTTCTCTTCCCTCCTCCTTCGTTCCGTTTTTCTTTCAGTTGCTGCTTTTCCCTCTCCTCCTTGGATTTGCCTCTCACATTAGGCTGTCACCAGCCTGCCACAGGCCTTCCCTGACATTGGTGGGGCTGCTCCTCCTGTCCTGGCTTTCCGGCGAGATTTGCTCACTCCAGCAATGGACGCTCTTCTTGCCTGAAATCCCGATAACTCAAGACTCCCACCCGTCCTGCACGCTGAGCTCCCACATCGCCAGTGTCCGATGCTCCCGCCATCGACTTTTCACGTCTCATGGTGCATTCTGTAATGAGGCAAGGCCAGGAATGGGCTGGCATTGGGGGCCACCACTCTACCACTGAACGAATCACCTTTTCCTCATGCCACAGATTTCTGCTGCAAGAGGTTTTTTTTTTGGTGAAATCCTGGACCTTTCCCTAAGGAACACGTTGCCACTCCAGGTAATGCTGCACAGTATTTTCGTTATTTTGCAAAGTGGAATCAAACGGATTCATTGGTGGCCAGCCCTTCAGATCCCCTGATTTACATTTAGTGAATATGGGTAGAATAGGGATAGGTACTTGTTGTCCCTGTATGATACTCCTAACTAATATGCAAGGCACGGTTTCCTTCACAGTAGCACATCAGCCATGTTTCAGGATCAGTGGGAAGAAGGCAGTGCAAGAGACAGAAGCAAAGATCTGTTTCCGCGCCCCTAGCCCTGTCCTGGGCAAGACCAAGAGAGTCAGCAAACAGGAAAAGCAGATCAGAGAGAGGAAAGGTGCTTTCTTGTTAGATGAGACGTGTGTAGCATAAACCGGGTGCTTCCTGAATTGATAGGCTTAGCCTTGCACTCCTTCTTCAGACCTCAAAGTCTCCAGAAGGGAAGAGTTGCCCCCCTCTGGCGCTCTATCACATCCAGCCCCCTATATTTTAGACAGTATTTTTGTGTAGAGTCAGCAACATCGGGTTCTCAGTGATGGTGACAGTCTGCTTATGGGATAATTTGAACCTGGAAGAGAGCACAGAGCGAGAGAGAGGCGGGCTGGAGTCCTGGGATGCTCCTGCCACGCTAATGAATGACCACTGACAAACAGAAAAGCCAGGAAAAAGCGGACTGTGCTGTTCTTGGTGATGTTCTAGCCTACAGGCTTGTAACATTCACAGCATGATCGACCTTGTGAGGCCTGCACTTCATAAAGCTTACAAAGAAACAAACTGGAAGGTAGAGTGAGAAATGGGAGAAATCAGTACTGCTCAGTGTCTCTCTCTGCAAGAAACCTTTCCAGCTCCTGGTGGAAGCTCGAACCGCGTGCACCTGTACAGCCAATGCCCTCCCTACTCCCAGGTGAATCATTGCCCTCCAATCACATCCCCGCTGTGGGCATCCCAGTGACCCGGTGTCGAGTTAAATAAGAAAATGGCCCTCTCCAAGAAGAACCCCCCCCCCCTACTGGGGGTCTGGAGAGACCCCCCTCGAGGCAACCTGAGTGCCCAAATAGTAAAGAGAGAGAGAGTAACAGAGCAGGCCCCCTCCCCCAGATCCCATCCCCTTTCACAGATTCTCCCACTCCTCCAGCCTCCCCCACCCCTCACTCCGGCCACTGTCCTTGCCCATCTCCCAAACCTTTACCCAGAGCGCCTCCTGGGCTCAGACTCTGTCAGCACCGTCCTGCCCGCTTGCTTTTTATGCTCCCATCACACACACGACTGTTGCTTCACCAGGACAAAAATGCCTCTTGTTATCAGTGCGTTACAGTGTTTACAGCGCATTAAACACCAAAAACGCGGCTTAGTAAATGACTCCCCCCCCCCACCCCCGGCCATATTTGACAAAGTTATTGTGTTTTACAGTGATGTGTAAATCAGGCAGACCATTAGGAAGCACTGAAAAACAATCCATCACAATCCAAACAAACATCACAATCCATCACAATCCATCACAAACATCACAATCCATCACAATCCATCACAATCCAAACAAACATCACAATCCAAACAAACATCACAATCCATCACAATCCATCACAAACATCACAATCCATCACAATCCATCACAATCCAAACAAACATCACAATCCAAACAAACATCACAATCCATCACAATCCAAACAAACATCACAATCCATCACAATCCATCACAAACAATCCATCACAATCCAAACAAACATCACAATCCATCACAATCCAAACAAACATCACAATCCATCACAATCCATCACAAACAATCCATCACAATCCAAACAAACATCACAATCCATCACAATCCATCACAAACAATCCATCACAATCCAAACAAACATCACAATCCATCACAATCCAAACAAACATCACAATCCATCACAATCCATCACAATCCAAACATCACAATCCAAACAAACATCACAATCCATCACAATCCAAACAAACATCACAATCCATCACAATCCATCAAAAACAATCCATCACAATCCAAACAAACATCACAATCCATCACAATCCATCACAATCCAAACAAACATCACAATCCATCACAATCCAAACAAACATCACAATCCATCACAATCCATCACAATCCAAACAAACATCACAATCCATCACAATCCATCACAATCCAACAAACATCACAATCCATCACAACCATCACAATCCAAACAACATCACAATCCATCACAATCCATCACAATCCAAACAAACATCACAATCCATCACAATCCATCAAAACAATCCATCACAATCCAAACAAACATCACAATCCATCACAATCCAAACAAACATCACAATCCAACAAACATCACAATCCATCACAATCCAAACAAACATCACAATCCATCACAATCCAAACAAACATCACAATCCATCACAATCCAAACAAACATCACAATCCATCACAATCCATCACAATCCAAACAAACATCACAATCCATCACAATCCATCACAATCCAAACAAACATCACAATCCATCACAATCCAAACAAACATCACAATCCATCACAATCCATCACAATCCAAACAATCATCACAATCCATCACAATCCAAACAAACATCACAATCCATCACAATCCATCACAATCCAAACAAACATCACAATCCATCACAATCCATCACAATCCAAACAAACATCACAATCCATCACAATCCAACAAACATCACAATCCATCACAATTCATCACAATCCAAACAAACATCACAATCCATCACAATCCATCACAATCCAACCAACCATCACAATCCATCACAATCCAAACAAACATCACAATCCATCACAATCCAAACAAACATCACAATCCATCACAATCCAAACAAACATCACAATCCATCACAA
This sequence comes from Rhinatrema bivittatum, assembly GCF_901001135.1. Taxonomy (NCBI): domain Eukaryota; kingdom Metazoa; phylum Chordata; class Amphibia; order Gymnophiona; family Rhinatrematidae; genus Rhinatrema; species Rhinatrema bivittatum. Next base: position 578,628,078 of record NC_042617.1, read on the forward strand.
TCCAAACAAACATCACAATCCATCACAATCCATCACAATCCAAACAAACATCACAATCCATCACAATCCATCAAAAACAATCCATCACAATCCAAACAAACATCACAATCCATCACAATCCAAACAAACATCACAATCCAAACAAACATCACAATCCATCACAATCCAAACAAACATCACAATCCATCACAATCCATCACAATCCAAACAACATCACAATCCTCACAATCCAAACAAAATCACAATCCATCACAATCCATCACAATCCAAACAAACATCACAATCCAAACAAACATCACAATCCATCACAATCCATCACAATCCAAACAATCATCACAATCCATCACAATCCATCACAATCCAAACAAACATCACAATCCATCACAATCCATCACAATCCAAACAAACATCACAATCCATCACAATCCAAACAAACATCACAATCCATCACAATTCATCACAATCCAAACAAACATCACAATCCATCACAATCCATCACAATCCAAACAAACATCACAATCCATCACAATCCATCACAATCCAAACAAACATCACAATCCATCACAATCCAACAAACACCAACAATCCATCACAATCCACAATCCAAACACCAACATCACAATCCATCACAATCCAAACAAACATCACAATCCATCACAATCCATCACAATCCAAACAAACATCACAATCCATCACAATCCAAACAAACATCACAATCCATCACAATCCATCACAATCCAAACAAACATCACAATCCATCACAATCCATCAAAAACAATCCATCACAATCCAAACAAACATCACAATCCATCACAATCCAAACAAACATCACAATCCAAACAAACATCACAATCCATCACAATCCAAACAAACATCACAATCCATCACAATCCAAACAAACATCACAAATCCATCACAATCCATCACAATCCAAACAAACATCACAATCCATCACAATCCAAACAAACATCACAATCCATCACAATCCATCACAATCCAAACAATCATCACAATCCATCACAATCCATCACAATCCAAACAAACATCACAATCCATCACAATCCATCACAATCCAAACAAACATCACAATCCATCACAATCCATCACAATCCAAACAAACATCACAATCCATCACAATCCAAACAAACATTACAATCCATCACAATTCATCACAATCCAAACAAACATCACAATCCATCACAATCCATCACATCCAAACAAACATCACAATCCATCACAATCCATCACAATCCAAACAACATCACAATCCATCACAATCCAAACAAACATCACAATCCATCACAATCCATCACAATCCAAACAAACATCACAATCCATCACAATCCATCACAATCCAAACAAACATCACAATCCAAACAAACATCACAATCCATCACAATCCAAACATCCATCACAATCCAAACAAACATCACAATCCATCACAATCCAAACAAACATCACAATCCAAACAAACATCACAATCCATCACAATCCAACAAACATCACAATCCATCACAATCCATCACAATCCAAACAAACATCACAATCCATCACAATCCATCACAATCCAAACAAACATCACAATCCATCACAATCCATCACAATCCAAACAAACATCACAATCCATCACAATCCATCACAATCCAAACAAACATCACAATCCATCACAATCCATCAAAAACAATCCATCACAATCCAAACAAACATCACAATCCATCACAATCCAAACAAACATCACAATCCATCAATCCAAACAAACATCACAATCCTCACATCCATCACATCCAACAACATCACAATCCATCACAATCCAACCAAACATCACATCCTCACAATCCAAACAAACATCACATCCATCACAATCCATCACAATCCAAACAAACATCACAATCCATCACAATCCAAACAAACATCACAATCCATCACAATCCATCACAATCCAAACAAACATCACAATCCATCACAATCCAAACAAACATCACAATCCATCACAATCCATCACAATCCAAACAAACAATCACAATCCATCACAATCCATCACAATCCAAACAAACATCACAATCCATCACAATCCAAACAAACATCACATCCATCACAATTCATCACACATCCAAACAACATCACATCCATCACAATCCATCACAATCCAAACAAACATCACATCACAATCCATCACAATCCAAACAAACATCACAATCCATCACAATCCATCACAATCCAAACAAACATCACATCCATCACAATCCATCACAATCCAACAAACATCACAATCCATCACAATCCAAACAAACATCACAATCCATCACAATCCATCACAATCCCAAACAAACATCACAAACATCACAATCCAAACAAACATCACAATCCATCACAATCCATCACAATCCAAACAAACATCACAATCCATCACAATCCATCAAAAACAATCCATCACAATCCAAACAAACATCACAATCCATCACAATCCAAACAAACATCACAATCCAAACAAACATCACAATCCATCACAATCCAAACAAACATCACAATCCATCACAATCCATCACAATCCAAACAAACATCACAATCCATCACAATCCAACAAACATCACATCCATCACAATCCATCACAATCCAAACAAACATCACAATCCATCACAATCCACAAACTCACACAATCCATCACAATCCATCACAATCCAAACATCATCACAATCATCAACAATACATCACAATCCAAACAAACATCACAATCCATCACAATCCATCACAATCCAAACAAACATCACAATCCATCACAATCCAAACAAACATCACAATCCATCACAATTCATCACAATCCAAACAAACATCACAATCCATCACAATCCATCACAATCCAAACAAACATCACAATCCATCACAATCCATCACAATCCAAACAAACATCACAATCCATCACAATCCAAACAAACATCACAATCCATCACAATCCATCACAATCCAAACAAACATCACAATCCATCACAATCCAAACAAACATCACAATCCATCACAATCCATCACAATCCATCACAATCCATCACAATCCAAACACATCACAATCCATCACAATCCATCACAATCCAAACAACATCACAATCCTCACAATCCATCAAAAACAATCCAATCACAATCCAAACAAACATCACAATCCATCACAATCAACAAACATCACAATCCAAACACATCACATCCATCACAATCCAAACAAACCACAATCCATCACATCCATCACAATCCAAACAAACATCACAATCCATCACAATCCAAACAAACATCACAATCCATCACAATCCATCACAATCCAAACAACATCACAATCCATCACAATCCAAACAAACATCACAATCCATCACAATCCATCACAATCCAAACAATCATCACAATCCATCACAATCCATCACAATCCAAACAAACTCACAATCCCACAATCCATCACAATCCAAACAAACATCACAATCCATCACAATCCATCACAATCCAAACAAACATCACAATCCATCACAATCCAAACAAACATCACAATCCATCACAATCCAAACAAACATCACAATCCATCACAATCCATCACAATCCAAACAAACATCACAATCCATCACAATCCATCACAATCCAAACAAACATCACAATCCATCACAATCCAAACAAACATCACAATCCATCACAATCCATCACAATCCAAACAAACATCACAATCCATCACAATCCAAACAAACATCACAATCCATCACAATCCAAACAAGCCAAAATAAACAGCATCAGCTCATTTCACTTAGAGCCGGAGCACAACAGATCCGGGAGGCCCGTGCCCCGTGCATGTGAAAGGAAGGAGGGTAATCGTCCTCCGGCACCAGCAAGGAATCCTTAAATCAAGTAAAGACGAGGAAGGCCCCTAACCCGGCACGGTTTCCATCCGAAATCTGGATCCGTCTCACGGGCACTTTCCGTATCCCTGCACCCATCCACCGAGTTATGCAGCCCCCTCCCCCCCTGTAGTAACCGTTTTAAGAAGAACGATTTGACTCGTTAATAGATGCAGGGCGCAGCTCACTTCCTGTCACGTGCACTTTTGAAATTCATCACAGAACACAGAGGTCGAGGGACCCCCCTCACCCCCTCACCCCCTTAACATTTCTTTAAAATTAAAAAAAAAAAATATATATATATATCCCTGCTGCTACACAGGCAGGCACTCCCCTCAATGCCACTACTCGGCGAGGGAGGCAGGGTTGTCTGTTGGCCGCCTCACTTCCCACCGGAGAGAGGTGGGACAACAGGGAATTAGCTGCTACAAAACGCAGCTGCGCGAATATTAACAGGCACATTACACCCGTTCTCAAACAACTCCGCTGGCTCCCCATCGCCTCGAGAATGCAATTTCCGTACACAAAGCCATCGGCAACCCGGACATGCTCCGGTTCACAGGCACCCTACACGTCCATTGCAGCTCCAGACCCACCAGAATGCCATATCTAGCAACCGTACCCACGCCCTCTCCACTAACAGCCACCCGACAACGCGCCCTGCCACTAGCGGGACCTTCTCTGCAGAACACAATGCCCACCCGGCTGCGCCTGGAGACCTGCCCCAAGAAATTCAGACAGAAACTCAAGACTTGGCTGTTCACACCCGCCTAGGCATGGTCCCTTCTCTGCCCACATCTCTACCCCACACCCACGCCCTCCTCCCCCATCCCCTTCCCCCTCTCTCCCCAGGTCCTCTCCCTCCTTGGATGACTTGACCAGCTCAGCTGAGCCAGCAGTCACAGAGGGGCTAAGGGACACCTGTTCCACCACAATGGAGGCCAGCCCCCTGATGAGGCGCGTTAGTGCCCCCTGGGCAGTTGCTTGCCTGTTCTGACAGCCCTGGTTCTCCCCTCTTTTCCCCCCCCCCTTCCCTGCCCAGCATGCTTCTGACCTTCTGAGGTTATTTATTTATTTATTAGCTTTCATAAATCGACGTTGGCGGGCACATCATGCCGGTGTACAATATAACTGAAGGAGGAAATTACAAAAAACCAGGGTGGGGGGGGAGAGGGAGCAGATAGGAAGAGAGAAGGGGTGAGAGAAGAGCGGGAAAAACAGGAAGAGGAGAAAAGGAAGAGTACCTGATGGAAAACAACAGAAGAACATAAGTAGCATTGCAAATTATACACTCAGTAAGGGACTGTGTATAACCTTATATAAAGTATACACTCCAAAATATATATACACTCCAAAATATATATACACTCCAAAATATAATAACAAAAAGTATTATATATAATAATATACATTATCTTTAACTAGTAAATAAAGGAGACTCTATATATGACATTTCAAATTATGCGTTCAGAAAGGCAACTATATATAGAGTGGCAGGGTTGCTATAAGGAACATAAGAACATGCCATACTGGGTCAGACCAAGGGTCCATCAAGCCCAGCATCCTGTTTCCAACAGTGGCCAATCCAGACCATAAGAAACTGGCAATTACCCCAAAACTAAGTCTATTCCATGTTACCATTGCTAATGGCAGTGGCTATTCTCTAAGTCAACTTAATTAATAGCAGGTAATGGACTTCTCCTCCAAGAACTTATCCAATCCTTTTTTAAACACAGCTATACTAACTGCACTAACCACATCCTCTGGCAACAAATTCCAGAGTTTAATTGTGCGTTGAGTGAAAAAGAACTTTCTCCAAATAGTTTTAAATGTGCCCCATGCTAACTTCATGGAGTGCCCCCTAGTCTTACTACTATCTGAAAGAGTAAATAACCGATTCACCTCTACCCGTTCTAGACCTCTCATAATTTTAAACACCTCTATAATATCCCCCCTCAGCCGTCTCTTCTCCAAGCTGAAAAGTCCTAACCTCTTTAGCCTTTCCTCATAGGGGAGCTGTTTCATTCCCCTTATTTTGGTAGCCCTTCTCTGTACCTTCTCCATATCAATTATATCTTTTTTGAGATGCGGCGACCAGAATTGTACACAGTATTCCATGTGCGGCCTCACCATGGAGTGATACAGAGGCATTATGACATTTTCCATTCTATTCACCATTCCCTTTCTAATAATTCCCAACGTTCTGTTTGCTTTTTTGACTGCTGACAATAGGAGCCAGTGAGTGAGGTGGTCCAGAGGAGGCAGGGAGGGAGTGAACTGGGGAAGGGATGGGGGAGAGTGAATGAGTGAACTGGGATAAAGAAGGGGTTCATGGGGTGGGGGAGGGAGTAAATTGGGGTGAATGAGGGGTTTGTGAGGGAGGAATGAATCGGGTGGAGAGAAGTGAAAGAGGGAGAGTGAGGGGATCAAATGGGGCTTTGGAAGGGGGATAAGGGAAAGAGGAGATGGAGTGCGATTGAAAGGGGTGGGGGAGGCAATGCCTTCATTCCTTCCTTCTCCATCCCATCCCAATTTTCCTCCTTCTCCACCCCATCCCTATTCCTTCATCCCAATTTTCCCTCTCTCAATTCCACCTCTCTTCTCTACTCCCCACTCGTGAAGCCTCTTCCCTACCCTCCCTCTTCTCCTCTCATTCCCTTTCCTTATTCTCCCTGAATCCCTCTGTCCTCCTCCATCCCTTATCTCTCTACCCCTCCTACCTAAGATCCCCTCTTCATTTCCCTCCACTGCCATTTCCTCTCTTCCCATTCCTAGATACTCTCCCCACCTTCTCTCCAGCATCAATCACTGAGATCTCTTTTCCTCTAATAAAGAACCAAATGAATGAACTGGATCCAGAAGTGTCAGAAACAACTTTATTTGTATAAAGTAAAGAACAAACCCACATGATTTAAATTGCAAATATATGCAAAATTATGCAAATTCACCCCATAATTGCCACAGAACCTTGAAAAATCTGCTGCAGGAAACCGGGGGCTCTGGTCATAGTGGCACTGAAAATGGGTAATTCGTGCAGCTGAATTTTGAATAGATTGTAGTGGAGAAAGATGGTTCAGTGAGAGGCTCGCAAAGAACACGTTGCAGTAGTCTGTGCAGAGAGTGAGTGAGCATTTTAGGTGCATGCTCAGAAAGCAAGGGATGGATTTTAGTGATGTCATAGAGGAAGAACTGACACACTTAGGCAGTTTTTGGATGTTTGCAGAGAAGGAGAGAGAGGCATCAAAGATGACCTCAAGGTTCGGGGTTTAAGTGAAGCGAGAAGACGAGAAATCCACCCACAGAGATGGAAAAAGAGGGAATAGACGAAGCGGGTTCTGGAGGCAGACCGGGCCAGTCAAAAGCCCAAAAAAAACCCAAATCATCACCCCTGACTCCGAAAGCTGTTGTTCGAAATAAAAGTTCTTTACTGGCCCAGATGGTAGGAAAAAGAAAGTCTAGGCAGACAAGAAGTTCCATCTTGGCCATGTTAAGCTTAAGGTGGCAGCAAGGCATCCAGGCAGCAATGTCAGATATAATCTGGCTGAAATTTCGAACTGGATTCCATAGTGAAATTTATGGTGGAGCGAGGTAGATCTGGGAGTCATCTGAAAGCTGTGGGAAGAGATCAGAGTGCCAAGGGAAGAAGTATAAGAGAAAAGAGAAGAGGCTCCAGGACAGAGCCTTGAGACGTGCCAACTGCCAGCAGAAAGGCAGTGGAGGAAGAACCACAGAGGATACAGCGATCAATTGTGTTAAAAGTTTAAGTTAAGCAGGGCATTGCCCTGTCGATGGTTACTAGAATCCCATGCGGGCATTGCGCTGATACGTGTACAGTGTGACTGCAGCATGAACTGCTGCAGAATGAACTTGAGATTTCTGAAGATGTGGCTAGATTAAAAAATGCGGCGATATTTAAAGGCAGACATTTTTTCATTTAAAAATGCATAAAACCTAATAAATACAACACAGAATTGTACTATAGAAACTGCTATTACGGAGACTGTGGTTAGTACTGCCTTAAGGCGGCATCTTTCAGAAAAAAGTAATGCGAGAGAGGTGAGAGGGGATGAGAGAGAGATGGGGCAGAGGTAAAGAGAGCAGAGGTGAGAGAGGGAGAGCGAGAGAGAGAAAGAGAGAGGGATGGAGTGATGGGGACATGGGGAGAGAGAGTGAGGGCTACTGAACAAGAGTGATGGCATTGAAAAAGAGCATAAGACAAAGACCCTGAGACTGACACCCACAGAGAACAAGAATTTTTTTACTTTTTACTGAGGGAGGCTGATACTGATCTCGTTTTTTGATCTGTAGAAACACTACTCCAGGTTCGAAGGCAGACAGAAAATTCGACCTGTTGAGTTGGACAATAAAGAAACCCATCTTCTTGCTCTCTTGAGATCTGTGCTTGTGCAGGGTCAGGCTTTGCTAGTAGTGTACGTATTAATAGGACATCCTGTAATGATTTATTTTGCTGGTAGCACTACACTCAGCTGTTTGCATTTGCTAGCTGCTCTATCCATGGCAGAAACGTAAACCAGCTGCCCAGAGGCACTCGAGATGTGCAGTCATGTACGTGCGCTAGAGTGACGAGAAGAGCGTCCAGTTCTGATGCCGTGCTGCAAACCAAGACAGGCCGGAAACACAACACGGAGAATGGTAAATCTGCTCTCCCCCACCACCAGTGCTTGATGAGTCCACTTGAACGTTTATGCAAGATATAAAGAAAACCCAAATCTGGTTCAAAGAATGAATGTGGCCTTCAACACCATACCCAAGAGACTGCCTTCACCTCCCCGCCTGCGGCATCTCCAGGGCTTAGAAATAACTGAATGGGACAAATGTTGATGGCTTTACCATTTCCCTCCCAACACACAACCCACAACAGTAGAGATCCCAACAGTAAAGGTGGCAAGATTACAAGAGGCGCGCGCAAGAGATTTTCTATAAGCGCGTCCCAATTATGGAACTCGTTGGCTGATAAATCACGCGCAATCAGTGACCACAAGCAGTTTTAGAAAGCAGCTGAAAGCTCACCTCTTTAGGCAGGCTATTAACTCATAGGTAGGTGGAATTTTGCTCTGATGCTGACAATGCGAAATGTTGTTTAATTTTAGTTATATTTTAATTTTCATGCATTTATACTGTATCAAATGTTTTATGCTTTTTATTTCTGTTGTAATCCGCCTAGCACGATTTTATTATTCTAAGCGGAATACAAACATTTTTAAATAAACAAACAAATAAATAAATAAATTGGACATTATATGATGCCTTCCTGCCATTATAGGCATGACCTTACTTACCTCATTTGGTTGTCAGAACCATTCAGCTCTTTTCAGTTTTGTTTTGTTTTCTTACCAAAGGAATGTGGATGATGCTGTGTTTTACCATAATAAGAGGTTTTTCTGTGATATATCTCACCAGCACATTACTTCAAAGTTAAGTGCATATAGTGTTATGGGAACATCCATTCTCTCAGAATGTCTCTCGCTCTAAGCTGGGAGAGTCAGAGTCACGAAATAAGAACACAAGACTTGCCATACTGGGTCAGACCAAAGATCCATCAAGCCCAGTATCCTGTTTCCAACAAGTACCTGGCAGGATCCTAAGGGGTAGATAAATACCATGCCGCTTATCACAGGGAAAAGAAGTGGATTTCTGCATCTCTACCTTAATAATGGTTTATGGACTTTTCCTCCAGAAACCTGTCCGAACCTTTTTTAAATGCAACTACACTAACAGCTTTCACGACTTTCTCTGACAAATTCCAAGGCTTAACTATGTGTTGAGTAAAAAATATTTTCTTTTAGTAACTCCATTGTGTGTGTTGCCTACTCTTTGTACATTTTGAAAAAAAAAAACAATCAATTCACGTTTACTGGTTTCCATTCCACTAATTATAGACCTCTATCATATCTTCTCTCACCTGTATCTTCTCCAAGCTGAAGAGACCTAACTGCTTTGGCCTTGCAATACTCAACATAAGATCGTACTGTGGAGCGATACAGAGGCATTATGATATTCTCTGTTTTATTCTCCATTCCTTTCCTAATAATTCCTAGCATTCTCTTTGCTTTCTTAGCTGCTGCTGCATACTGAGCAGAAGATTTCAATGTATTATCAATGATGACCTTTGGATCCTTTTCCTGAATGGTGACTCCTAATGCGGAAGCTTGCATTCAGTAGCTATAATTTGGGTTTCTCTTCCCTAAGTGCATCACTTTGCACTTGTCTACATTAAATTTCATTTGTCATTTGCATGCCCAGTTTCCCAGTTTTGCAAGGTTCTCTTGCAATTTCTATCAATCCTCTTGTGATTTAACAGCTTTGAATAATTTTGTGTCATCAGCAAATTTGATCACTTCGCTTGTTGTTCCCCTTTCCAGGTCATTTATAAATATATTAAAAAGCAGTGGTCCTAGAACAGATCCTTGGAGCTCTCCACTATTCACCTTTCTCTGTTGGGAAAATTTAGCATTTAGTCCTACTCTCTCTTTTCTATCTTTTAACCAGTTGGCAATCCACACAGGACATGGCCCCCTATCCCATGACTTTTTAATTTCCTAAGAAGTCTCTCATGAGGGACTTTATCAAATGCTTTCTGGAACTCCAGATACACTATATCAACTGGCTCGCCTTTATCCACAGGTTTACTTACGCCCTCAAAATAATGTAGTAGATTGGTGAGGCAAGACCTCCCTTGGCTAAATCCATGCTGGCTTTGTCCCAATAAGCTATGCCTATCTATATGTGCAGCAGTTTTGTTCTTTTTGATAGTATCTACCATTTTGCCTGGCACAGACGTCAGACAAGTCCTTACGACAGATTTAAATTCTGGTTCAAATGAATAGCGAGCATTCTTATTCCTTCTCCTGAAATCTTTACATGCCTATTTCTTCTGACTTATGCAACGTTTATCAAAAGGCACCGCCAGAAACCTTTTCTTCTGGCTTAGAATTTGCTAGATTTCATTTGTTTAAAATTTGTTTGGATAACTATGTGTAAGGGTCCCCCAGATCTGCCCCTTACTAGTGATGGAGCCCTGTAGGTGGAGAAGGTGATGTGAACAGAGCCTGGCCTGCTAGTGAAGGCAGTGTAGGCAGTTTGTTTGTTTAAGAAGACGTGACCTGCCCTAATGGGAGGCGTCATCGCTTCAGTCAAACTCCTGAAGCCATGTGAGTGCGCAGTAGGCGTACGCAAAGGGGCTCCTAAGTAATCGGAGCCAGAGTCAGGAGAAGTCACTCTGCCATCTGCCTCTGAGGGTGTTAGTGGGGTCTTTTCCTTTCACAGGGAAAGTATCTGGGTGAGGACTGAGACTCAAGGAAGTGGTTCTCTGTACTTCCAGGAAGGAAAGAGATCCCGAGGTTCAACAGGGAGAACCTCAAGGGATCTGAAGAGGTTACCGGGAAGCAGAGGTCTTTGAAACTCCTTATCTGATTTGGGAGGAGTTTTATTGAAGTGCCCACTGAGAGAGGATTTTGTCCGTGGTGGGAGTTTTGAGAAGGGAAGAGACTGCTTGAGTGCCCCTTATCTCCCCAGTGGCGCCCTCTGGCCGCAGGCTCCTCCGACAGCTTTCCTCACCCTGTCGCATCCAGTGGCTCTGACTAGGAAGCCCTGATTCAGGATTTCCTGGGGTGCTGCCTTGAGATATCAGGAAGCTTAGTGCATCTAGCCGGCGCCTCAGCAATTGATTCTCTTGTGGATTCCTTTGCCTAGCTGTTGGCGCTCCTGATCCTGACTCCTGCTTGTCTGCCTGCCTTGTTCGCCGTGTTCCTGTCTCTGTTCCAGGCCTTGCCTGCTTCCTGCCTTGCTCTGTTCCTGACTCCTTGCCTGCCCTGTTTTTCCTTCTGCCTTGGACTCACTTCTTGTTGTTGGCCTGGCCTTGACCTTTGACGCTGCTTTACTTACTGCCTACCCTGACCTCAGCTCGTCTCTCTCGTTTCTGTCTGAACTCTGCCAGCCCCGATCCTAGCTTGCCCTCTCTCTCTGCCTGGACGCCGGTTGTCCTGACACCGTAGCCAGGAAACATGTCAGCCGCCGCCTGCTGGAGCCTTGCCCATGCTCGCATAAACCAGGATGCACCAGTCCAATGGCGGCCTATGGGCCCACCATCCTGAAACGTGATGCTGCCCGTTTGAGGGAGGAGCCCTAAGGAGTTCTTGATTGAAGAGGAGCGAGCCAGAAGCTCCCCAGAGTTTGAGAAGCTGCTGAGAGGAAACGAGCTGCCTTCGGTGCAGGTACTGGGAGAGGCCCAGGGGAGGACGCTTCATGTTTCACGAGCTGACCTATTATGCGTGAGCAATTTTATTGCTGCTGAAAATGACTGAGATTAATTTTTGTGCTGTTTTGTACTTTGCGTTGCTATTTGATGCACTCGCCATCGGTGTAGCACTAATTCTAGACTTTCTTTTTCCTACCATCCGGGCCAGTAAAGAACTTTTATTTCGAACAACAGCTTTCGGAGTCAGGGGTGATGATTTATTTTTTTGGGGGGCTTTTGACTGGCCCGGTGAGCAGAAGAGCCCCGAGGAGCAAAATCCCTTAAGGGCCTTGAAGAGTTAAATCTTTCTCCCTCTGTGAGGGAGCCCCAGGAGGAGGTGGGGCCTGCGCCAGGCCACAGGCCTCCCCGTGAGCCCCGGTGCCCAGATCCAGGCTGGAACAGGGGGGGTTACATGTGCAAAATCAAAATCAGCAGAGCTGGTTTATACAAAGGCTCGTCACGCCAACATGAGCATGGATGTTATGCAAAACTGAAAGGATAAATCAGCAGTAAAAATGAAAGAGGTTCTTCGGTATGAAAAATCACCCTCCAAAAGTCTAAGATTATATATTCAAAATGTTATCTGCCCCCCAGCTTCCCTCTAGCTCCGCCCCCCTCCCCCCCCCATGCTATGAGTCTCCATTCCTACCCATATTTCATGCATACATTTTGCCAAATGTAGCTCTGTTCACTTTGTTCCACTTCAGACTGAATTTAACCTAAAAACACCTGCACTGAGGCAAACCTCAGTCCCGTGGGCACGAGCAAGCCGAGCGTAGCAGAGTATTGTAAATCACTTCAGTCAGCTGCAGCTCTCATCAAGTCCTAATTAGTGCTGAAAGGGTGCAGCAGTCCATACGCGGTCCCCACCCTTCCCAAAAATAGGCTTTTTCTGCACTCTGCCCAGTCTTCAGGGCACCTGACAAAAGCAAGGTACCGCAATGCAAAGGGCATGCATTCCAGGTTATAAATACATCCCAAACAGCCAACCAAGCACTCAGGTTAAACAAAAGCACTAGTGCAGGGAACTAAACCAGCTTTCACTGCACCCGTTCTATCACGGGAGCTACATCAGGGCATGTGGAGCGCACGCAGAGGGGCAGATGTACCAAGGCAGGCTGATCTCAACGGGGTTTTCAGTGCTAACTTAACCTAGGCATCTGGAAGGTGTTTACCACGTGGGAAAAGAATCCACTGTGCGACACAAGGTTAAAACCCCTGCCGAGATGAGTACCGGTCCATGTAAATCCCCACGTTCGTGAAGCTAGTAGCTATCACTTAGCAATGTAGGAGGCGCGTTGAAGCTGCTTCTATCGCATTGGGCACAGCACTAGAATAACGCGGCCACCAGAAATGCGAGTGAGCCGGGAGATAGGTTTCCAGCATCGGGCCAGTGGTAGGAGATGAAGCGGGCTGGACTGGAATTCTGCCCGGCTGAGGAGCGCTGCCGTAAACTGGCACGACAAGCATAAGGAGCGCGATTGTTTCCCCCCTCCCCCTTTGTAGTTCTCAGGTCCGACACGACCGGGTGTGCAATACCATGCATTTGCAAAGGGCCACACCCCCGGGGGAGGTGGTGAGCGGGCGGCAGCAGGAGAGGCCCGTCTTTCAGTTGCGTGTGCGCACGTGCGTCATCGCACACGCAGCTTCCACTCTTCTCCCCCCTCTCCCCCAAACAGGAAGGCCCACGGGGCCAGCCCGATGACATCAGGAGGCCATGTGTGTATGTTTGTGAGTGACTAAGAGCACGTGTGTGTGTCAGAGCCTGTGTGTTTGTGCATTTGTGTATCTGAGAGCCTGTGTGTGCGTGCAAGTGTGTGTGTCTGTGTGAGAGCCTGTGTGCGTGCAAGTGTGTGTGTCTGTGTAAGAGCCTGTGTGCCTGTGAATGCATCTGTGTGAGAGCCCATGTGTCACACATAGACTCTCACAGGTGCACACACACACACACACACACACACACACACATACACGCATAGAGGTAAATTTTAAAACCCCGGCACACGTACATCCCGGGGTTTACGCGTGTGGCCAGGCCTTACATGCACCGGGCCAATTTTCAAACGGGAGGGGGGGGGGGCGGGGCTGTCCTGGGGGCAGGGTGGGGCTAGAGGCACCTGGTACAGTGACCATTTGCAGGAGCAAAAGGTAAAATAAAAAAAATAGTAATTAGGATAGGGATAGGGGTAGGGTAGGATAGGATAGGGGAAGGGGAAGGGAGGTTAGGGTAGGGGTTTGGGAAGTTCCCTCCCAATCTGGACAGGGAGGAAACTGGGGAAGGCCCCGAGGCGTTGTGCGCACTGACCCAGAATTTTATAACACGCATTATAAAATCGCACGTCCATATGCGTGCGCCAGGTAGCGTGCGCACATGGACGCGCGTGCGCGTACTTTTTGAAAATCTACCCCATAATGTATCTGCGAGGGAGAGGGAGCCTGTGTGTGTTAGAGAGAGGGAGTGTGTGAGAGAAGGAATGTGTTTTTGTGCGTGTGTGTGTGTGTGAGAGAGGAGATAAATTTTGGGTGTCCCTACCTCCCCCAATCCAAGACAATCTCAGGATGACTGGAAATCAGACGATCACAATTATGGAGAGCAGGAGATTTTTTTAATCCTTATTAGTTTTAATTATTGGGTATAATTTGAAAATTCTGCTCTTTTGAATTATTTCATTCTTTTGGGGGGGAATAGAACATTTTTTAATTATTGGATTTTTTATTCATCAGATATTTTTTAATATCTTCTTGGTGTTTGGGAAATTTTGTATATTTTATTCATTAAATATTTTTATGAATAGGATTTTACTATTATGATTGTTTTATATTTCTTGATTTTATTATTTAATGTTTTATGAAGAAGGTAATGTTTCTGTTTTTCCATTGTTGCTCTGCATGTAGAGCCTGGCTTGTTGTGGGTTCCAGTTCAGATCTTCTCAGCACAGTTTCTGTTTATACTTTCTGATCTCTTTATTCAGTATTTGGTGAGGGTCTCTCTGTGTTCATCATATGTGACCGAGGTGAGGTATTTTGCTGGCATGTAATTTCTGTGTAGGGATCTATAGCAGCCTGGTTTCCTAATAAGAGTTTTATTGGTGTTCTAGGGCCTGGTGTAATGTGTGCAGTGTTGCCTTTTCATAGATAAGGTTGTTAGGGTTGTTTTGGTATGGGAGGTTTACTTTATTGTAATGGTAATTCTGTTTGTTCATGGCTTTCTGAGGGCCAAGCTCACACCCAACGAGCATTACAAAAAGTCTAATTCCATAGGAGTTCCAAGTTTGTTTTTTGCAGAGTTTTCTGGTTGGCACCACAGCAGTGCGTGTAAATATAATATTCATGTTGTGTTATTTTTGCCTCAGCGGACTGTACTTTTGAATGTTCTTTTTTATGTAAAATTGATTATAAATGCATAATTTAATTGTCTCTGTAAAGGGTGGGGGTGTGAGGGTGTGTGTGCAGGGCTATAAGGTTTGCCTAGGGTACCTAATACCCTTCCCTATCCATGGGTTCTGGGGTGGTTGTGTGTGTCAGTTTGAAAAAATATGGATTGCAGGACGGAGCTGGGCTTTATTTGATGGACAGACAGTGAATGAATCAGGGGGTGGGCAGCACAGTAACTTTTCACTCAGGTCAGCAAAAAAGCTAGCACCGGCCCTGGTTGTTCTCAGCCCCTCCCCCCAAACATAGTATCACAGGAAGCATTTCAGTTAAAGCACAGCGTAAGTCCTCTGGGGTGGGCCTCTGCAGCCGAACAGTGCACCAAAGTCGGGATGCAGAGCACCAAAATCTGTATTATTTGGCTGCAGAGGCCCACCCAAGGCAATGCATGCCAGATTGTGCCCAAGCCAGGATTGCATTCTCTTCAGCCTCTTCCCCGGAGGGCTCGTGCTTTGACTCTAAAGGCCATCACCGACAGGACCTGTGGTAGGGCAGTGCTCCTCCTAGCAGCAGCCCTGGCTCAGAAGAAGATGCTTCCTGGTTTAAAATGACCACGCGGCACCAGATATCAGAAGGCCGGCTGCTGTAATCCAGAGCTTTCACCGCTCTTGCAAGGCTTCTCATGTTGATAATCCTGGGTTTCATGAAGAGCAAGAAAATCTGACAAGAGTTTACACTTTGATTTAACTTTATTGTGGCATTTCTGAGGAGGTGTGAGAGCAACGTGGGTGCAATCAATTGCACCCGTTATGTCCAGCACGCCAGCTGCATCTGCTCTGGATGCCATCTTCAGAGAGTTTTTTCTGCCCCAGCAGATGCTGGAAAGTGTTACATGGTCCCTTATTGGTTGGAAACTGTGAGCAGTTATAGGTGCCAGCCCACCCCCCCTACATACTTTGATTTTATCTGCCATGTCTTGCCAGAATGGCCTTGCACGCCAGATTGCACCCAAAGGCAGAATGCACAGTGCCAGTCTTACGTGCAAGCTCTTCGGGGTGGGCACCTATAGCTGAAAAGCAGGCACGTTGGCCCCGTGCATTCTGACTTGGGCACAACCTCATATGCAAGGCCATTTTGGCAGGCAAAATAGAAGCACCAGCCCTTTGGAGTAGGTACCCAGTACCGCTGGTCACACTTTCCTGTCACTTCCAGCACCTGCCTCACTTTACTCCTGTTTCTAATGCACTTTTCTGCATTGCTCAAGTTTTAGTAGGATTTTTCAGTTGTAGTCACATTTTTAAGGTGTCTTTTTTTTTTTGCTTTAGTGCATTTTTAATTCCTGTTCCATTTGCCTGCCATTTGCTTACTGTATCCCACAGCCATGTGTTTGTTTGTTTTGGTTTTTTTTTTACCATGTGAGTAAACAAAAACGCGCCCTAAAAATTAGCATGAGTTTTGTACCCGTGCTTTATTGCACCGGGCTCATAAAGCATTACTTCTACGGGAAAGACTGCGGCTCTTTCCACATCCACCCTACAGCGGGAATAAATGCCGAGTCAGCAATATTAGGGCTGCCGTGGCTGTTTTCCAGTGAAATGCTACTTTTCAAGCCGTACTGCGTGCTGTGATAATTCATGTTCTGCTCCTCGTTCTTCCCCATTCTTTGGCGACATACATTAAGAAACCACGAGAGCGTGTTTCTAAAGGGAGTATTAGATATGCTGGTCCATATTGCACAAACCCCCTGATTCTATAAGCTGATGCTAGGAATGTTGTGTTTTTGTTTTTTTGTTTTTTTACTGGAAAGTTGCTGCTTTCCATGTGAGGTACCAGAAAGGTATAAACAGTGCACAAAAGACAAGCATTTTCCAGTGGAAAGGAAGTTCTAGGACACGGCTTCCCAAACTGTAGGCCGGGACCCCACATGGGGGGGGGTCACAAGAGCTTCAGCTGGAGTGACTGGTGCCTGGAATGGCAGCACTCATCAGGAGTCAGCGTGGGACCTCAGGAGCCAGCGTGGGACTTCAGGAGCCAGCGTGGGACCTCAGGAGTCAGCGTGGGACCTCAGGAGCCAGCCCCCTGCTCTCGGGCCACTGCATGAGATTCTGTGGGAGTAGGGATCAGGGCTGCTTTAGGGCCTGTGAGCTTGCACGAGCTCACAGACCCCCCCCCCCCCCGTGCTTTCACTCCCCCACCCCTCCAGATGATCCCTCTCTTACATCCCCCCACCTCCTCTCATCTCCCAAGCCCGTCCCTCCTCTTACACCCTCTCCGGCCCTTCCATATTCCCCCAGTGGATGCTTTCTCACCTTCAAGCCTTTCTTATAACTAACTATCCTTTCTCATGCCCTACATCTCACCCAGTCCTCCATTTCTTCCTCACTCTCATCCCCCCATACCCTCCAACCCATCTCTCATCCCCCCCCCAGCTAAACTCCTCTCCTCCATCAGCTTCTTCCTTACATCCACCAGTCATTTCCCCTTTCTCACCCTCCACATTCAATCCCTCTCTACCTGATTCTACCCTCAAGCCCTCCCAGCATCTGATCCCTCCCTTCAAACAGCCCCTCCCTTCAAACAGCTGGCTGGTCAGCATCAACGGCAACATTTTCATTTGGACCCTGAGCTAAAGGTGGACGATAATAGGAAGTAAAGCAGGGCGGACAGTTTTCTCTTCGGTAGGTTCAGTGGTAGGTGAGGAGAAAGGCACAGTGGCAATCCCCATTAGCTCATGCACACACACACACACGCAGCTTTTCCACGTCCCAAGACTGGCAGGGATCTACAAGTAGTATCATAATTCAAGAAAGCCTGGGGTTAGCACAGAGCAGTGATGCAGCAACAGATGGGCTTGGCTGGGCCATGGCCCACCCACTTAGGGCTCAGGACTTCCCAATCAGCGCTGCCGATAAGCCTGAGAAGAGGGGGCCTACCACAGATCTGCAGTGGAATCTATCCCGTGGCAGCCTGAGAAGAGGAGACTCTGCCACGGGGCCACCATGAAGCTCATCCCATGGTGACCTAAAAAGAGGAGACCTTGCAGCAAAAAGGCCAGGAAAATAGGATCTCCTTGCTACAAGAGCCTGTGGAAGTGAAGAGCCTGTGTGTCTTTGTGTGAGAGAGCTTGTAGCAGTAGAGAGCCTGTGTGTGTGTGTGTGTGAGAGAGAGAGAGAGAGAGACAGAACATGTGGCAGTAGAGAGCCTGTGTGTGTGTGTGTGTGTGTGTGTGTGAGAGAAGAGAGACACAGAACATGTGGCAGTAGAGAGCCTGTGTGTGTGTGTGTGTGTGTGTGTGTGTGTGAGAGAGAGAGACACACACACAGAACATGTGGCAGTAGAGAGCCTGTGTGTGTGTGTGTGTGTGTGTGTGTGTGTGTGAGAGAGAGAGACAGAACATGTGGCAGTAGAGAGCCTGTGTGTGTGTGTGTGAGAGAGAGAGACAGAACATGTGGCAGTAGAGAGCCTGTGTGTGAGAGAGACACACACAGAACATGTGGCAGTAGAGAGCCTGTGTGTGTGTGTGTGTGTGTGAGAGAGAGAGAGAGAGAGACAGAACATGTGGCAGTAGAGAGCCTGTGTGTGTGTGTGTGTGTGAGAGAGAGACAGAACATGTGGCAGTAGAGAGCCTGTGTGTGTGTGTGTGTGTGTGTGTGTGTTTGTGTGTGTGTGAGAGAGAGACAGAACATGTGGGAATGGAGTGCCTGGGTATGTGTTTGTTTGTGTGTGTGTGAGAGAGAGAGCGAGTGTGAGAGAGAACTGGGTGTGTGTTTGAAGGAGGAAGGAAAGAAAGCAGGAGGAGAGTGAAGAAACAGAAAGAAAAACAAGGGACCCTGAAAAAGGAATTAGGAAAAGACAGACACGGGGAAAGTGAGATATGATAAGAATCTATAAAATAATGAGTGGAGTGGAATGAGTAAACATTAATCGGTTGTTTACTCTTTTAAAGAATACAAAGACTGGGGAACACACAATGAAGTTACTAGGTGATACATTTAAAACTTATAAGAGAAAATATTTTTCTACTCAACATATAATTAAGCTCTGGAATTGGTTGCCAGAGGATGTGGTGAAAGCAAATAGCGTAGCTGCATTTAAAAAAGGTTTGGACAAGTTCCTGGAGAAAAAGTCCATAAAGTATTATTAAGCTGGAGTTGTACAAATCCATTGCTTATTCCTGGGATTGGCCACTGTTGGAGACAGGATGCTGGGCTTGATGGACCTTTGCTCTGACCCAGTATGGCATGTTCTTATGTTCTTACGCAAGGATAAAGACCCTGGCAGGGAATCTCACGTTCTGGAGATGAATTAATGGCTGCAGAGATGGTGTTGACGAGAGCACTTGGGCATTCTGGACCATGTGATGATGTTCCAAGGACTGTTGAGCAGAGATGGGATCCAGCTGTTGATGAAGAGGACAGCATCTTCCAAAACAGACTGGCAAATCTACTGAGGAGGGCTTTAAACTAGGATCATCGGGAAAGGGTGGACAAAGCTCTATGAGAAATGAAAGTACTCGGGTAAGTAAATATTTAAAGACTTATAGAGAAAAAAGGGCAAAATCTGGAAAGCTCTGTGCACTAATACTCATAGTATGGGAAATAAAATTCCAGATCTAGAGGCCATCATGGAAGAGGCGGTCTGGGATATAGTGGTGGGTGCAGACATCGTCAACAGAGACCCATGACTGGGATATAGTTACAGTATACCCCAGGAGGTCTGGTCAGGAAGAAGAATGGCAGTGTATCTAAAAAAAATATCAACTCAACAGAACTGTGGGATTTATGAGGTAAGAAGGAGGCACTGTGGCTTCATCTGGAAAAAGGGAATACAACATCCATTTATATTGATGCCATCTACAGATTTAACTGAAGGCAATCACAAACCTTCTATGAAAGGGGAGCTGCTATTGCTGAGCAATTCAAGCCAGACCTGGACCTGGACCCAGATGACCTGGCCTGCTGGGCCAGACCTTAGGGAGGGGGTTTGGCATGCTGGGGATGGAGGGAGGTCTCGTTTTTTTGGGTTTTTTTTCTTTTTTTTTATCACTGGTTGGCATGCAAATGGACTATGAGTCAAAAAAGCACGATTTTCAGTTTGGCACGCTTATTTTTCTCCTGGTCTGTATCTCATGGGACCACAGTTCTTAACGGCAGCTTTAAATAAAACCCACGCTAAGATCGAACTCTGATTATAGCGCGGGCTTTATTACACCGGCTCCTGGGTGATGAGGAAATTAGATCAGGGGAGAGTGCTAGATGGAGGTGTCTTTGGATTTCAGTTTCTGCACAGGTGACTGATAACTAAAGTGAGAGCTCTAGGAATAGGTCCTGAAGTGACTGACTGGGTTAGAAACTGCTTGAGTGGGAGGCAACAATGGAAGTTACTCTGAGGAGGGAAGGGGGGTGGGGTGGTGGTGATGGTGAAGGGGAGCGGTTTGCCAGGGGTGGGCTGCAGGGATCTGTTCTCAGTCCGGTTCTGTTTAATATCTTTTGTAAGCAAAATTGTGGAAGGGCTATGGGGAAAGCTTTGTCTTTTTCTAGAGGATGCCGCAATCTGCAACAGGGTAGTCATGCTGGAAAGTAAGGAGGGGGGGGTCTAGTGAAGTTTGAAGAATGGTCTAGAGTCTGGCAGCTAAGCTTTAATGCTAAAAAATACAGGGATGCATTGGGGTTGCAAACAGGTAGACAGGGTGATTCCAAAAGCCAGAAGGATTCTTGGGTGCATAGGGAGAGGAATAGTCAGCAGGAAAAAGGAGGTGATACTGACCCCCAACTGCTTCTTCCACACACACCCCAACTGGTTTCCCCTTGTTTTGCTTTTCTTCCACTCCCTTCCTTCTCTTTCCTCAAACATCGGGTGCCTACACGCACTATGGAACACTGACGGTGTTAGGAGGGCCGGCGGGAGGCATTAGGCGGACCGGGCGGTCGCCTACGGTGCCATAAGTGGGCGGGGCGCCATAATTGCATGCGAGGGCGGAATTTTATTTTCAAGTGCAAGAGTTGGGCGGCACTTTTCAAAGTGAAGTTGTAGTGCTGTGACTCGAATGCCGGCGAGGTCTTGGAATGGAGCGAGAGAGCGCGAGAGGGAGAGAGATCACGTGGGTGGTGATGACGTCACTGCCTAGGGCGGGGGGAACCCTCACACTGGCACGGGGTGTTAGCAGTGGCCTTGGAGAGCCCGCAGGCTGGGCGAGTCTGGATAGGGGGGTGGGGGTGGGGGAGGATGAAGGGATGTAAAGGTGAAGGAATAGATGGGGAAGAGTCAAGGTGTGAAAATGGAGATGGGGAGAGAAGGGAAGAGAAAGAATAGACATGTGAGCATGAAGAAGGGTGATGAAATATTCACAGGTGGGACTGGGTAAGAGAGATGAGGGCGAGATGAAACAGACTCATGGGGGGTGGGGGGAGAAGTAAGGGCTGAAAGACTGGAAGGAAGCCAGAAGAGGAGAGAAGGAAAGGATGGGATGAGGGAGGGTCACATGAGAGATGAGATGAGAGGGGTGAAAGACTGCAGCAGAGGAATAAAGGAAGAGACTGCGGAGGGATGGAGGGATGGAGAAAGATGAAGGGAGGAAATGAACAATGGAAGATCAGAGGAGAAGAGGAAAAGGAGATATAGGAGAAGAGGAGTTAGTGAGAATGGGAAAGGAAGCTGTGATGTCTCTCCTTACAGTTCACATTGAGCCTAATTGAGAAAGGATTTTCTGTGCCTATGGAAAAAAAAATCTTTAGTGAATGCAGCTCATTGAGTCCTAAATGATACCATTAAGGTCCTCTAATTAATTAAGAGGCAACTGCAAGGAGCAAAAGCCCCTGCCATAGGACTGATACCCATTGAATCTGGTTGGATTCATACTCTGTCCTCATAAGCACCCTTGTTACCTCATTATAAATGCTCTTTATTTTTCCGTGTGTATAGTAATAAGAGGGTGCAGTATAAAGCTGTACTGTGAATGGCTCTACAAAAAGGCAGCCTCTGTCAAGGGTGCAGTTCTTATAAAATCCCCGCTTATATTAGTGACAGGAAGATGCCCTGTCCTGCAGGAACGGAAGAGCAGTTTGTGGATTACATTTTTTTTTTAAATTAAAAATACAGAATAATATTACAAAATATTGTTGCAGGGGTAACATACTTGAACTAAAATCCCCCTCAGCATCTCGGAAACGGGTGAGTTGCTCTCAGGCCTAGGTATTCGGATTGAGGAGGGTGCCTGTATCTTTTCAAGAAGTCTGCCAGCTTGGTTGCGGCTTCTGGAGAAATCGGAGAATGTCGAGGAAAAAGTGTGTCTCCCTAACAAAATGGGAAAAGGTCTGACTGGGCATGCACGTAAGGGCAGGGTCACCCTGAGCGAGAGGATCTGGTGTGACCTGCCAAGCTCACGCCGCGCTAACGAAAGCGAACAAGGCCAAGATGCGGAATTAGCCTCGGTGCTCGTCGTGAAACTCCTTAATTTCAGTGACTCACTCATCGCCCTTCTCCCCAGCGCTCCCTGTGGGTTTCTGGGGCTGACAGGCCCCAAAGAGCAGCCTGAAAAGGGAGGGAGTGCAGAGTCAGCTGTACGCACAGGGGGGGAATACGGTGCACTAAGCAGTTTCCTGAGAGACCCAATCTTTTCGCATCGGGACAAACTCACTCCATGCATTTTTTTTTAACACAGTTTTCAAAGAGAACTGTCAGGGACAAAGTACGTATGCCACACACACACACAACCTTTTTTTTTTTGCTGGTAAATGTTTGCTGGGAAAATAGATGCGTAGATTGGACATGCAATGCGCGTTCCCGCCTCCCCTGGACCACCTTCTTTCAATGCAGCGAAAAACCGTCTTCTGCCTTTTTGTAATGCTGGACTGTTGACTTTTTTTGGACTCGGTCGATTTTTATTTTTTGTTTTGGAACACAGCACTTGGTGTGGACTGCCCTTTTGACACGACCGAGTGTGATCTCCTGGGCCTGTCCCCCATTGTGCGCGTCTGGGGCTTTCCAGAGGCTGCAATGAGTTGGAAAGTGCTCAGCAGTCACCTGAGTGTGGCCCAGTGAAATGGGGCTTACGAATATGACTCGAAACAGAGTAAAATGCCTTACTGAAATCAAGTTATACTGCAACGCTTCTCACTTATCTGCAAAGCCTGTTATTCTTTTACAAAAGAAAATTAGATTGGCGTGACACGGGCTGTTTCTTAGCGCCTTGTTATCACATCGTCCAGGCGCATGGAAATGAATTGAGTTCTTGAGGTATTTTTTTCTGTGTACTGATGTTAAGCTCTCTGACTGTTCTTAATAAGAAGTCATAAGAACATAAGAAAATGCCATACTGGGTCAGACCAAGGGTCCATCAAGCCCAGCATCCTGTTTCCAACAGTGGCCAATCCAGGCCATAAGAACCTGGCAAGTACCCAAAAACTAAGTCTATTCCATGTAACCATTGCTAATGGCAGTGGCTATTCTCTAAGTGAACTTAATAGCAGGTAATGGACTTCTCCTCCAAGAACTTATCCAATCCTTTTTTAAACACAGCTACACTAACTGCACTAACCACCTCCTCTGGCAACAAATTCCAGAGTTTAATTGTGCGTTGAGTAAAAAAGAACTTTCTCCGATTAGTTTTAAATGTGCCCCATGCTAACTTCATGGAGTGTCCCCTAGTCTTTCTAGTATCCGAAAGAGTAAATAACCGATTCACATCTACCCGTTCTAGACCTCTCATGATTTTAAACACCTCTATCATATCCCCCCTCAGTCGTCTCTTCTCCAAGCTGAAAAGTCCTAACCTCTTTAGTCTTTCCTCATAGGGGAGCTGTTCCATTCCCCTTATCATTTTGGTAGCCCTTCTCTGTACCTTCTCCATTGCAATTATATCTTTTTTGAGATGCAGCGACCAGAATTGTACACAGTATTCAAGGTGCGGTCTCACCATGGAGCGATACAGAGGCATTATGACATTTTCCGATTTATTCACCATTCCCTTTCTAATAATTCCCAACATTCTGTTTGCTTTTTTGACTGCCGCAGCACACTGCACCGACGATTTCAATGTGTTATCCACTATGACACCTAGATCTCTTTCTTGGGTTGTAGCACCTAATATGGAACCCAACATTGTGTAATTATAGCATGGGTTATTTTTCCCTATATGCATCACCTTGCACTTATCCACATTAAATTTTATCTGCCATTTGGATGCCCAATTTTCCAGTCTCACAAGGTCTTCCTGCAATTTATCACAATCTGCTTGTGATTTAACTACTCTGAACAATTTTGTGTCATCTGCAAATTTGATTATCCTTTTCTAATAATATATAAACCATAATATATAATATAATATATAAACAATAATATATAAACCAAGAAAAAAAGAGCGAAAAGGAAAAAAGAAACAGTTACAAGGGAAAATGCATTTTTTTTCACCCTGGATCCAGAAAAAATGTTACTAGCATCACTTCCTAAATATTTTTCCAAGAGTGGGCGGTTTTCAAGTTCTGGCTTAGCTGACATGGGCCACAGTCGTTGTACCTCCCTGGAACAGTCAGGGGGGCCTTCAGCTTGCAGGTAAGACTCGAGTCCATGGGAATTCAGCTTCTACAAAAGAAAAAAAATGAGCAAATACAAACTCATCTTTCTACGGATGCTATGAGTAAAATCCGTCCTGAGTTTCTGTTCCTCAGTGGCTGGAAGATTCATCCGTATCTGCCTTTTATTTTATTTATTTTATTTATTTAACTTTTTTATATACCAACATTCAAGACTGTGGTCCCATCATGCTGGTTCACAAGAAACAGGGGTGTAATTATAAAAAACTTTACCATTTAAACAATAGTGCAGAAAAGCAGTTACATATAACAAGGAAAACAATAACTTGGAATGAGAAGGGAAATGAAGATCAGATAGTTATATATATGTATAAATAACATTGTAAGAGGTGGCTATTAACGCTAATACTAGCGGAGCGTGTTGAATGAAGGGAGTTAGATGGAGTTGGAGTTAGGAAAGGCCTGCGTGAACAGCCAGGTTTTGAGTCTTTTCTTGAATGTTGAGATGTTGGGTTCCATTCTAAGATCCGGGGGAATGGAGTTCCATAATGTTGGACCGGCTGTGGAGAATGCCCGATCTCTAAGCGTGATGTGTCTGGTAGTCTTGGCTGGAGGTACTTGAAGTGATCCTTTGTAAGCATCTCTTGTCGGT
The DNA here is from genome assembly GCF_901001135.1 of Rhinatrema bivittatum. Classification (NCBI taxonomy): domain Eukaryota; kingdom Metazoa; phylum Chordata; class Amphibia; order Gymnophiona; family Rhinatrematidae; genus Rhinatrema; species Rhinatrema bivittatum. Next base: position 578,653,749 of record NC_042617.1, read on the forward strand.
CTTGTGGAATGGTGTAATCGGAGGGGGATATGGAGATCGATTGGGGCTAATTGATGGATGTTTTTGAAAATGGTGAGAATGGCCTTGTAGATTATTCTGAAGTGGATGGGCAGCCAATGGAGGTCCATCAAGATAGGTGTTATGTGTTCTCTTCTCCTGGTGTTGGTGAGTATACGGGCGGAGGCATTTTGGACCATTTGTAATGGTTTGGTGTGTGATGAAGGGAGACCAAGCATGATGGTGTTACAATAGTCCAGCTTTGCGAAAATGATTGATTGTAGAATCGTTCTGAAGTCATGTGTGTGGAAGAGAGGTCGTATTCTTTTCAGCACTTGGAGCTTATAAAAGCAGTCTCTGGTGGTTTTGTTGATGTTAGCTTTCAGGTTAAGGTGATTGTCAATTTGAACTCCTAGATCTCAGGATGGGTGTATGTGATGGAGCTGTTTTCTGGTGTGATGAGTAGAAGTTCTGTTTTTGATGAATTTAGTATCAGGTTGAGACTTGTAAGAAGTTGTTTGATATTTTGGAGGCAGGATTCCCAGTGCAACAGTGTTTTTGCGAGCGACTCTTCGATGGGGATCAGGACCTGAATATCGTCAGCGTAGAGAAAATGTTTGAGATTGAGGTCAGTGAGAAGTTTACATAAGGGTAACAGATAAATGTTAAACAAGGTGGGAGACAGGGATGAGCCCTGAGGGACTCCTACTGATGCGGGGTGTAGAGAGGATTCTTTATTATGAATCTTAACCTTATAACCTCTGTTGCTGAGGAAAGTTCTGAACCATGATAGGGCAGTGCCTGAGATACCTATGGCTGATAATTGGTTGACGAGAAGGGAGTGATTGACCGTATCAAATGCAGACGAGAGGTCAAGTAGTATCAGAAGGAAGGCTTGTCCTTTGTCTAAGCCTAGGATGATGTGGTCAGTCATAGAGATGAGGAGGGCTTCCGTGCTTAAGGTTTTACGGAATCCGTATTGTGATGGAAATAGAAGGTTGTTGTCTTCAATGTGGTTTGAGAGTCGTGAGTTTACCAATTTTTCCATTATCTTGGCTATGAATGGGAGGTTAGCTATCGGTCTAAAATTGTTAGGATCGTTTGGGTCAAGATTTGGTTTTTTGAGAAGGGGTTTGAGTGAGGCAAGTTTGAGGTTGTCCGGATAGAATCCTTGTGTGAGGGAGCAATTTATGATGTCTGCCAGGGTTTTGGAGATGGATTCTGGAATTGCTAGTAGTAGTTTGGCTGGGATGTGATCCGAGGGATGAGAAGATGGTTTCATTTTCCTTAGAATTCCTTGGATCTCGGCGGATGAAGTTGTGTCAAGTTCTTCTAACCGAGTGTAGTTGATTGAGGGTTGAGGAGTGGTTAGTGGAACAGTGGGGTTCGTGGGGAGCTGCGATAGGAGAGTATTGATTTTGTTGTTGAAGAATAGAGCTAATTCTTCTGTTTTTGATTGAGCTTGGTCATGTGTAATCTCTGGTTGGTTTACTTGTGTGAGGTTGGCTGCATAGCTGAAGAGGGCTTTGGCATCGAAAACAAGGTCGTGTATCTTCGAGGCGAGTAGTCCCTCTTGGATCTTAGGGTGCTTGATTTGTATTGATGCAGAGATGATTTGTAGATTGAAAGGGTGTTGGTTCCTGGGTTTTTGCGCCATTTAGCCTCATTTTGTCTTAGTTGGAGTTTGAGCTTTCTTAATTCTGCTGAGAACCATGGCTGTCTTTTGGAGGAATTCTGGTGTGGTTTTTTTGTAATAAGAGGGCATAGCTTGTTGGCTATAGTTTCGGTGATTGTGTTCCAAGATCGAAGTGCTGCGTTCGGATCTGTAAGGTCCAGTTGGTGGAGTAGTGGAGATAGGTGATTATTAAGGTCTTCTGGGGAGCAAGATTTCCTATATTTGAAGGAGAGCAAAGGAATGCAGGCCGGGTTGGTATCTTTTATAGAGAATGAAGTAGTTATGAGGTAGTGGTCTGACCACGGGACCTTTGTGCAATTAGGTATGGATACGGGCTTGATTGCAGTGTTAACGAAGATCAGGTCTAACGTGTGGCCGGCTTTGTGGGTAGGTTTATGACTCGTGATTATTTTTTTTTCCCCTCCTTCAAGCATGCTCATGTTACGACCAGGCCCCTGCCTTCCTCCCGACTCTCCCCCCCCTCCCCCGAGCTCATCCTCTTCAGGATCCAGTTGCTTGGCTTCACTGCACATCTCACTACCCCTGCTCACTGGCTCCCTGCTGGTTTCCACTGTCAGTGCAGAATCCTCCTCCCCATCTTTCTCTACGTCTCCACGGCTTTGCCCCCACCATTACCGTCATTCTCTCATTTTATACAATAACACCCCCCCTCTCCCCCAGCTCACTCCATATTAGGAGTCACTGCCCAGGACAAGGACCTGGGCATCATAGTGGACAATACTAGTCCACTATGATGCCCGGCAGTGAGCAGCTGGGGTCAAAAAAAAAGCAAAGAGAATATTAGGATTATTAGAAAAGGAATGCAGGATAAGTTGGTGAATGTCATAATGCCTCTGTATCGCTCCATGGTGAGGCTGCACCTGGAGTATTGTGTGCAGTTCTGGTCGCCGCATCTCAAAAACAATATAGTTGCATTGGAAAAGATACAGAGAAGGGCGACCAAAACGATAAAGGGGATAGAACAGCTCCCCTATGAGAAAAGGCTGAAGAGATTAGGGCTGTTCAGCTTGGAGAAGAGACGGCTGAGGGAGGATATGATAGAGGTCTATAAAATCATGAAATTAATTGAATGGGTAAATGTAAATTGGTTATTTACTTTTTCAAAAAATACAAAGACTACAGGACATTCCGTGAAGTTAGTAAGTAGCACATTCAAAACAAATCAGAGAAAATTATTTTTCTCTCAGCACACAATTAAACTCTGGAATTCATTGCCCGAGGATGTGGTTAAGGCAGTTAGCATTGCTGTGTTTAAAAAAGATTTGGACAAGTTCTTGGAGGAGAATTCTATAAACTATTATTAACCAAGTAGAGTTAGGGAATAGTCACTGCTTATCACTGCATGAGATCTATTTACTGTTTGAGATCTTGCCAGGTACATGTGACTTGGATTGGCCACTGTTGGAAACAGGATACTAGGTTTGATGGACCCTTGGTCTGACACTGTATGGTAAATTCTTACATTCTTGATCCACTGGCAGAATGTGATTGATATAGTGAGAGCTGGACATGACTTATTTTTGTGGACTTAAAGATAGTTTGCAATGCCCAAGTTGTTATAAAAGGTGTTTGTGATATGCCACTAATTTCTTATCAAGGGGATTACACCAGTTCTGCTCCACTTGCTTAAACTCTCTTGGGTTCCATAAAATAACAAGGGGAGCCCCTGGGAACTCCTGTTAGAATATCATTAGGTGTTGTTAAAAAGAGGTCCGGCGGCCTCTGATATTTTTTGTCAATGAAATTAGTTATTATTCTCAAGGTACATCAGATGTGGGCTCAGAAGCAGTGTAACACTTTTTTAAAAATGCTACCATCTGGCTACCGTCATTGATAATTAAATGTATTTTTAAGGAAAAGGCCATTTGGTTTTTTTTGTATGTGAAAAAAAGAATATTTCTTCTTTCAAGCAATGCAAGAACAGCTCTAGGCAGAGGGGCATGCAGAGACCTCTGCAGTTCTTCTGTCCAAACTTTTTACGTTAAAGAGATTTAAGGCAATGTTTGCAGTTATACCAGGAGGTCTCTGTTGGTATAACTTTTTCAACAATTACTAAAAAAAAAATAAATAATAATAATCACTTATTAGCTATTCGACATTACAGGAAATTCTTCTCAGCAGCTCCTGAAACCGAAGCCTGCATCCATCATGCGGAGAGCCTGCTTTCCTGCCAGGCAGTCCCAGTTCCAGTTACCGCTCCTTCTGCATATCAGGTAGCTTAGCATGTGCATCGTGCACTATCATGTCACTGGCGGAGGGGCCATTGGTGCACATCAGGCCAGGCATCATGCTTTCAGCAGAGCGGTAAATCTTTGGCAGGACACGTAGTATTTCAGCTGTGCTGAAAGAGATAGAGAGGTCCGTCTGCTGACCTCGGTGCATTCTGCAGAATTCCAGTTGCAAACCCAAACGAGGGAGACATTCCTGCTTTATTGCATCAGACAGATATCACGGCCCGCCAAGAAGGATTGCAATTGGCTCTGCTTGGTTTACACCTCCTTGGTTGGCTTTGCTGTGCTTTACCGGGACGTTTTCCCATCGAGGCTCTGACTATCTTGTGTGCTCAGGCAGGGGTGATTCCTTCACTAGGCAGGGACCCTACTGTGAGCGTGTGCAGCCATGTCTCAGTGGCAGGGTCCACATGCTTTCTAAGATGTCAATTTTGTTAAATTCCAGCAGGAGTTAATAACTATGGATCCACACAAATACGTTTGTTCCCAAGCATTTTACTAAATGAATGAGGTAGATGGCAAATTCACTTTGCAATCGGTTTTCAGACAGATTTCCAAGGTTCTTTCTGTACGGCAAAATATCTTCACTGCAAGTACTTCATTTATACTAACTAGATGTACGTTCATCTTTATTCACCATGGACATTAGATTTGGATACTGGTTCTGTGAGCGAATGGGCCTCTTGGCTATTAAAGTAAAGTGCCAGAAGGCACAGTAGTCAGCTAGCTTTTGGTTTTAATGTATTTTAGTCATGTACCATGTTTTGTTTTTAGTATATATGTGTTTGAAGGTTGCTACTGCAACTTCAATCAATGTAAACCGCCTTGAAATGAACTTGAAAGCCGGTATATAAGATTGAATAAATAAATAAATAAATAAATAAATAAATAAATAAGGCAGAGTAGCTAGAAAGCATCAACACAATAACTGAGGCATGCCATAACTTCTTGCAAATTTTCCCCCCTCCCCTTGCCCCATCCATAACACTGACATTTTCTTATTTCACAACCTGCTCCTCACAAGTTTCCCAGCAAGCCATCTCTCTCCAGTGCAATCTGTCCTATATTTAGCTGTGCAACTTATCTTTCCCCAAAGTCGCTACACTCACATAACCCCTCTTCTGAAGTCACTGCATTGGCTCCCTATCCGTTCCTACATATACAGTTCAAGCTCCTCTTTCTCACCTACAAATGCCTTCGCTCCGCAGCACCTCACTACCTCTCCTCTCTTAGCTCTCTCTGCACCCCTCCTCGTGCACGCCGCTCGTCGGAAAAGTCCCTCCTATCCGTGCCCTTCTCCTCTACCCCCAATCCCAGACTCCGTGCTTTTCCCCTGGCTGCGCCGTGTGCTTGGAAACGTCTTCCTGAACTGGTGCGTCCTGCTCACTCTCTCGCCAGGTTTAAATCCCATCTAAAGACCCACTTTTTTTGAAACCTCTTTTAAATCTTAGGCCTGATTGTCTGCTTTTAGTCTTGTAACTAACTTTCTTTTCATTTTAACTGTTGCCGTGCTTTATGAAATACCCCAAGTCTCTTGTCCTGTAGGTTTGTCTTATTAGATTGTAAGCTCTACTGGGCAGGGACTGTCTTTTTGTATGTGTGTACAGCGCTGTGTATGTCGTGTAGCGCTATAGAAATGTTAAGTAGCAGTAGTAACTGACCTTTGTTGATTGGATGAGATGGCCACAGCCATCCTATTCACAATTTAAACATAACACTTGCAAAACCTAGTGAAAACCTAAAACAATCTGTTTGCTTAACCATAAAATCTCGCAGCGCAGAACAGGCCTATATCCCCACCAGCTCGCCTTTCGCAGCTCCTTTGTGAACCAGCTCATCTGTTGACAGTTACCTGGGCGAGGCGTCTGCACTCCGACCTTCCGCGTCGTGAAGATTGCACCCCGATGGCATCCCACTCCGTGAATGCCGCCAGGGCGAGCACAGGGCGACCGCCGCTGTCTGAAGTACCCTGCTGCCCCACCTAGCTCTTACCGTCCTAGCAGGCCTCACTTATTTCTTTGACTAGGCCTCCATCTGGCCTCCCCCAGAGTAGCCACCTATCTTTATTTCACCTTCCTAGACCACCCCCTACCCTCATCTTGGGTCCTTTTATACCAGGCTTCCCTTAATGGCCTATGCGCAGCTCCCACTTATTTAATGGGCTGACCGTCTGCCACCCATGGCATCCCTGCCTCAAGTGCACCAATTTTTCTTTGCTGTTTGGGCCCCCCCTCTACTGCCAAACTTCCCCGTATGTGCCAGTGAGGACCCGCCATAGTAGGGGCCAGTAACACCTTACTTGGTCCCTAAACCCCCAACCTAACCCACCAAAGCTTCTGTGGTCATTTGCAAGGAGAGGATAAAGAGATCCATGCCCTTATCAGAGAGGTGAACCCTGTTGGACCTGTATAAGCCTGCGCAGCTAGCGGATATATCCTCGTGGACCATCAAATGTCCCCCCTATAGCCCGAACCCATGAGCCCACCTCCTTGTTCAACTTCCGTCTGCTTTGATTGAATTTGTTCCCTTCCACACTAACCGGGGGATAATGTGGCACCAAATCAACACCATTGCCAGCCAGAGGAGCTTGATAAATGCCAAGTACTTCTTGAGGCAGCCCACTAAGAGCTGATCATCACATCAAGCTCTAGCCTATATGGACCTCATTGAGCTGGCTGTGGGTTTCAAAGCCCAGTGTAAGCTCCTGGGAGAGCTAAACCTAAAACCAGCACATGCTAAGCTTGCAGGAGGAAGTCAATGCATTTACTTGCAACTTCCAACTTAAGGCCTTGGGATTGCAGTTGCAGGAGGTGCCTCTTCTGACTCCTATACTTCCTACAGTTATGGGTAGTTTGCTTAAGAAGCCCCAGATAGAAACTCCTCTGTGGGGGGTGAGCTGACTGAGGAGAGTCATTGCGATTTACCTGCATCGTTGCCTCTTGCCCTGGGCCTGACTCGTCTTCCTATGGGCCTTCATTCACCCCTTGAGGAAGAGCTGCCATGATGAAATCTAGAGGCGCCAGACCACGCTTACTTAACATCGAGGTCAGCGGCGCAAAGCTGTGCATCAAAGGGACACACCCCTTTGCACAGATTTTCTGGTGGAAGCTAGACTAATTTTGTGAGTATTCTTCTCATCTGTTTCTTTCTTGCGTGGTCAATTGGTAAAAAACAGAAGGGGACTATTCAATCCCTCCCATTTGGGTGTATATTCTCTCCTAATATGACCCAATTGAATATTCAAGAATCTTTCAATACCAAGACAATTTAGGTCAGACTGGGATTGGCACTTCTAATGCCATCTCCTGTGTATTTTCCATCTCTCTTAGTCCTGACCCTTGTACATTACCAGCAGCAGGGGTTGAGATTGCCATTCAATCCATGGGCAGTGGATCTTCTACCAATGTTGCTTTTGATCCCAGTCTCAGTGATGGAAGGACCCTGCCTTCGATGGAGCTGTTGGATTTCCTTTGGTCAATCATATTAGGGCTTGGAAAATCCCTATGAGATAACATGGACTCTTATAATATCTAACTACGGAGAGTTAAATAGCCAAGTTATCGCTCAGGGACAGTTATCTCAGCTACTTTATTAGTGGTGTTTCCATTAGAGCATGATAAAGAATGGACTCCGAAGCTATTTTTTCGCTGTCTTTCCCGATCTGGCTAGGGTCATGCAGCAGAGGCAGAAATTGTTATCTATGAGGTAGATGGCCTTTTATACTTTACTTTGAAATTTCCTTGCAAATGCCAAATTGGGTTAGACAATAATAAATATATCTTTTATGATCCAAGTCAGCTTACAGAATAAGGGGTCTGCTTAATCAGAGTTAGGGTTTGGAATAATCTGCTATAGCTTTCTACAATTGTTTATTATATGCTCTCTTGGGTTGTTTCCTTTGGATAATTTCTTATGTAATCCCCTCTCTGCTTGAGGTTTTATATTATGGGATACATTTTTCTTGTATATATTTTTCTTTATTAGAGGTTTTTCTTTACCCAGTATTTCATATGTTAAGATTATTTTTTAATATCATTTTTAAATGGTTATAAATAATACAATAAAAGAATGAAACTCCTCTGCATTCATCTAGAAATCGAAAATCCTGAACCAGTGCTTTTATAGCGTTTATCTCCCAGGCCTCCCGTTTTTCTGGTCAGGAATCAAGAATGTCGCACATAATTTCATGACTAACCGAGGAGGCCCTAGCCTGGGCCTTGCTGCTCGGGCTGAAACAGGATCCTTCAATTTCAGTGCCACCAGTCCCCCAATTTGGTCCTTTATCCTAGATTAGGGGTGCTAGGGGTCAGGTCTGGATGGGGAAGATGATTTCTCTTCCAAGGCCGCTATCCACCAAGATTTCCGCGACCACTTCACATTCTATACTGATTTCCAAAAGGTGCAAATAGTGATAAATATGTCACAGTTGGACCGTAGTGGTATTGTTGTGTCACAGAATAACACGAACACAAATACAGTTAAGATAGTTTACTTGATAGCAGAATAAGGGTAAAAACCAGTTCACGTAGTATTAGAATGTAAATATAACACGAGGCATTAGAATGTGAATATAATATAAATAGCATTAGCATATATACATAAATACTTCCCCTCACAGTTCCCCATTGTAGGTCTAAAATATCTTGTAAGCAATGAGGAACACAGCACAGCGATGGAAAACAGGAACCCATCCTCAATCACAGGATCTCAAACAGCTTTTCCCTGGGTTGCCCAATCTCTGTTCTGGCCCCCAGTCTTAGCAATATTCTTCTTATAGAGGCTTCAGGCGGATTAGTTCCAGCACTATGATTACAGATTGCCTGCTTAGTGCCAGAACTATTATTATCAGGCCCATCTTGTGTCCTGTTTTTCCATTTGCAAAATATGCTGATTCATTGCCCCTCAGCCTTCGTAGATATGCTACTGCATGTGCCCTGTCATGTACACTTCTGGCACTAATATAGCAATAACTATAAAAGTGTTGTGAAGCAGTATAATGAATATATATATATATATTCATGTGCTATAATGTCTACATTGTTTCACTACCATTTCCCTAAACTGTACAGTAGTCTTCCGGTCCACTTTTAGCTTCTCCCTTTCAGTGTCCACCGCAAAAAAAAAAAAAGCAGAGAAACCAAAACTAGCACAATAAGGAGAAACCAGGAATCGCAAAAGGGTCCATCTAGCCCAGTAAGTCCACACATGGATCAAACTCAATGAAAACATAGGAGTCTGTAATTGGTGTTCAAATAAAAAATAGTCTTTACTGTAATTTAAAGAAGAGGATCCAGGTCAAGATGAGAAAAATACAAATCAACATACATCCAATGATCAACAAAAAACAAATGGTTTCTGTAAGATCCAGGGAGAATCTCCAGCTCTCCAACCACCTTGCTTTAAGATCCAAGGGAAATCTCTTGTCCGTTGCCTTGAGATCCTTGTGGAATCTCTAGCCTCCTTCCTCCTTCTTAGCTTCTGATCCACTTTCCTCTGTGGCCTTGCCACTGAAGCACTGGGCATGCCCCAAAATCAGTGAGCATGAGCTCTTGGCCCTCGGCACAACCCCAGGTGAGGCTCCAAGAAACGTGCCGTGGGTAGGCGAGTGCATTTGGGCACGGGCTGGACAGGCTTGGAGACTTGGAACACTCAAGCCTCTGCTGAACCTGCACCACAGGAGTGAGATCCAGCAATGCAATGTTGGTCTCTGGGGTAGCCCTCCAGCCACTTGATAGCCCTTCTGGACTTGCTGCTTCGGAATGGCTTGTGAGTCAGGACAGATGGAGATCGAGGACAGAAAGTGACTCTATAAACAAGGACATGATGAGGCACTGAAGACTTGGAATTTAGACGAAGGCTCAGGTTTGGGTTCAGGGTTCAGGTTCAGGTTTCAGATTGAGGTTCAGGAATGGAAGAGCTCTATGCCACAGCGAGCTCTAGAGAGCCTGTGGGTTGGTTGTGAACCACGCCAAATGCAGAGCAGACTCTGGGCTTGCAACATGATGAGGACTTGGCATTGGAAACTTGACAAAGACTCTGGGAGAGTCCTTTCCCATTGCGCAACCTACACGGACCACACTGGAGGCGGAGCAGACTCTGGACTTGAGACTTGGACATGGACAGAAAGTGGGACAAGGCACTCTGAAAACCAGGAACAGGATTCAGGAATTCAGGCTCAGGAACTCAGGATCAGACACAGGACACCGGCATTCAGGAACTGGGAACCAGGGACAGGACCCTGGTGTTTAAAAGCAAGGGACTTCTGGAGGCTTGAAGCAGCAGTGAAGATGGACTTGGAGGCAGGCCTAATGCCACCAGGTACCTTACCCAACCCATGGGCTGGTCAAGGACCATGACACTGGCATGCCTGGAAGAAGACAAAGACTGGAGCAACAGGAACTTGCGAGGACTTGAAATCAGGAACAGAAGACACAAGGATCATCAAGAAAACAGGAACATGGAATGAAGAAAAATAGAGGAGCTCCCATGAAGACCATGAAGAAGCGAAGATCAAGAACTTCGATGACTCCTGGAGCAAGAGCTGGTACAGGAACTCCAGGGGGTGAAGCAACTCCTTGTGAAAGCAACCAGGAGTGAATGAGAAGCTCTTTTATGGGGCTGCAGGCATGATGGCATCAGGAAGGGCCAGGGGCTTTACCCTCCATGAGCCCTTTAAATGTTCAAGAGAGGCAGACACCTAGGAGAAGCCGGAGCAGGTAAGATGGTGAGGTGGACATCGGCGGCCCTCAGGCCATGAAGAAGGCAGAGGTGGCGTCTCTCCTGCTGTGGAGTGGCAGCACAGGTCTGCGGCAACAGCGGCAGTGTGGAGGATGGACCATGTAGAAACAACGCCAGCAGAGATGACTCAGCGCCAGTTGAGAGCGGAAGCATGGCTCGGCAGCGTTGGAATTGTCAGCGACACTTCAATGCTGAGCTGGAAACCAGTGCCGGCATCGGGGAAAAGGAGGTGAGAGAGAGCCGCTCAGGAATGGCAATCACAACACTTAGAGATAAAGAAAACTTTCTGAGGATTCAGATGGGAAACCGTGGAATTCAAATAAAGGCTGGTATAGGGGATTTGAATAAGCTCAGATTTACCTGTACTTGTGAGAATCAGCTTTTGGGCTGAATATGATTAGAAATATCAAATTATCAATTTATACCTTTCATACCTTTATCCTGAAAACTTAACAATTTTTCTATCTATCTATATCATAATACACAAGCATATTGTCCATTAATCTTATAATAAATTTGTATTAGTTCATAAAACTATAACAAAAAATTCTAAAGCTAGTAATTTTACAGTAAATAGATATAAAGCAGTTGAATTTGCCCTTTAGCAGGTCCAAATTTTGGCAACACAGGCATATGCCTTAGGCAACGAATTCCAAAATGCCCAAAAATTGGACTCCCTCTGCTGCTGTCTGATTTCCGGGGGCAAATCTCCCAAGCCTGATCCTCTGCCTATGGGCACTATAATCTTAAATCCGTCCCTGTCTTTAGGGCTTAGCCGACTGCAGCAGTGACTCTCGGTAAGAAAGATTATATATACTACAAGAGCTCAGGAAACTGTATGCAGACTCTGGAAACTGTATGCAGTTCAGACTTCCCTCAGCTGCGTATAGTTACCTTTAAACACATCATAAAATACTGGGCTCTCAGATATCATGGGCTCCTTCAAGGAATGAGTTTCTGGCAAACGTAAAATGAAATGCCGACTGTATACTTTATGCTTATAATGCCATGTCGTGAGCAGCCTATTTAAAAGAGATGAGTCACGTGAATGCTATACTGTCCTTTTTTTTTTTTCCAAGAAGTAAATGAGATTGCCAGATGAGGTCTCCTATTCACTTTCCTTCCTCTACCCCTCCCTTTTTCCCAGCCTTATAAACTGCCTGGCCACAGGCACATGCAAATTACAACCTCATGACTGCACTATGCTCCTAAAGTGGTGCCACCAGCTATCTGCTTCAGAATATCAAAAAGCCCCCTTTCACTTCAGACTATGATTGTATTTCTAAGCAAATACTGTGAGGACATAAAGGCCAATAATGAAGGTGATACATTTCTTGACTAGCTTTTAGGAGTTGCCTTCCTTTCTTCAGACCAAATAATAGGAGCAGGTCAAAGCAAAAGGTAAAAGCTTGGCTTTTTATGCAAGCATTCAATTATTACATTTCTTAAAACTGTTTGGAATAATGTTTATCCTGTCATTCTCAGAAATTTCTGATTTGATTTGGTGTTTACTGTGTTCTTTGTTTTTAGATGTTTACTTTGAAGTTTTATTGCTGCATAGGGTTTATCATTTGATTTTGATAGAGCACTTTTATTTATTTATTTTAATGTAAATCTATTTTATTCATTTTCAACCATAATATAACACAAACATAGAATGCATATCTGTCTTACCACTGCAAATAAACAGCCTTATTACTTTAAATCTTTCCCCTCCACATAACTCTCCCCCCTCCTTCCTCCTCCACTGGGCACTCAATCTATAGCTTTGATCAAATAATTAGGCTTCCAATACAAAAAAAAACATAGTAAATAAACATTACTACCAGTTAAAAGTTGTTCAAAATCTGGCTTCGAGCTTAACGTGATAGTTTCGAAATTTATGTAAGCCAAATATCCAGAGTCAATTTCTTTCTTTGGGGATTAATGGATTTGCACGATATCTGTTCCATGACTAATAAGTTGTATATCTTATTTCTTCAAAAGGTAATTGATGAATCACTTGGTTGTCTCCAGAAATGTATTATTGTCTTGCCAATAATAAAACTTTCTGTATCCAAGACCTCCACGTCGATGAACAAGACAAAGAACGTATATCCCTAAATATCACGGACGATGCATCAAATATCAAGACTAGTGATGTAACCCACTCTATATAAGAATATACTTTTCTTCAGAATGATTGTACTGTAGAACAAAAGCAAAACAAATGTGTGTTAGAGCATTCAATGCATACATTCAAATTTATTTGTGCTGACCAATCAACTTGGTTATTTAAACCATGTGGATGAGTAGTGTGCCAGGAAAAAATAAAACGTTGTTCAAACATAACAGCTTTTGTGTAATAATGCCCCCTTTGTGAGCGCGCCAGCAGCTGCCGGCATGCGATCCTCCAACACAGCGGCAAATGCCCGCTGTGCCGGAGGCCTCTGGCCCTGCCCCGCCCCCTCTCCAACCCTTTTTCGAAGCCCCGGGACTTAGACGCATCCTGGGGCTTTACGAGCGTCATCGGGCCTTTGTAAAATAGGCCCGGCACGCATAACCCCCCTACGTGTGTAAATCCTATGGATTTACGTATGTAGGACTTTGAAAATCTGGCCCAATGTGAATTATATTGAAGTAGAAGAAGAATTTCTTTCCATCTTTTATATGGATTTAATATGTAATATTTTTGCATATTGATTTATTTTTAATGTGTGTAGAGGGTTTGCTATAATATGAGTGTGTGTGAATGTTGACCTATGTTTTTATTCTTTATGGTGTTTAGCATTGTTTGGGACATGGTCCAACGACATACATTGTGCATCTAAATATTATATCATTTGTAAAAGTAATTGTTATAAACATTTTTGTAAATTTGATTAAAAACATTATGGGAAATATCTTGTGAGTGTGTGTGTATATATATATTTCTTCACTCTTGTATAGTTTCTTAGATATAAAGGAAGTAATCCGAAAACTTATAGCCACTTAGGCAATATAATCATCTTAAATACATATAGGGGCGGATTTTCAGAGCCCTGCTCGCGTAAATCCGCCCAAAACCGGGCGGATTTACGCGAGCAGGGCCCTGCGCGCCGGGAAGCCTATTGGGGTAGATTTTAAAAGAAGCGCGATCAGCCTACTTTTGCTTGCGCATCAGACTCAAGCAAAAGTACGCTGGATTTTAGTAGATACGCGCGGAGCCGCGCGTATCCACTAAAATCCTGGATCGGCGCGCGCAAGGCTATCGATTTTGTATAGCCTGCGCGCGCCGAGCCGCGCTGCCTCCCCCCGTTCCCTCCAAGGCCGCTCCGAAATCGGAGCGGCCTCGGAGGGAACTTTCCTTTGCCCTCCCCTCACCTTACCCTCCCTTCCCCTACCTAACCCACCCACCCGGCCCTGTCTACACCCCCCCCTTACCTTTGTCGGGGGATTTACGCCTCCCGGAGGGAGACGTAAATCCCCGCGCGCCAGCGGGCCTGCTGCGCGCCGGGCCGCGACCTGGGGGCGGGTACGGAGGGCGCGGCCACGCCCCCGGGCCGTAGCCACGCCCCGTACCCGCCCCCAAAACGCTGCCGACACGCCCCCGCAACGCCGCGCGCTCCGGCCCCGCCCCCCGACACGCCCCCCTCTGAGAACCCCGGGACGTACGCGAGTCCCGGGGCTCTGCGCGCGCCGGGAGGCCTATGTAAAATAGGCTTCCCGGCGCGCAGGGCCCTGCTCGCGTAAATCCGCCCGGTTTTGGGCGGATTTACGCGAGCAGGGCTCTGAAAATCCGCCCCATTTTACATAGGCCTCCCGGCGCGCGCAGAGCCCCGGGACTCGCGTAAGTCCCGGGGTTCTCGGAGGGGGGCGTGTCGGGGGCGTGTCGGGGGGCGGGCCCGGTCGTCGCGGCGTTTCGGGGGCGTGCCGGCAGCGTTTTGGGGGCGGGTACGGGGCGTGGCTACGGCCAGGGGGCGTGGCCGCGCCCTCCGTACCCGCCCCCAGGTCGCGGCCCGGCGCGCAGGAGGCCCGCTGGCGCGCGGGGATTTACGCCTCCCTCTGGGAGGCGTAAATCCCCCGACAAAGGTAAGGGGGGGGTTTAGACAGGGCCGGGCGGGTGGGTTAGGTAGGGGAAGGGAGGGTAAGGTGAGGGGAGGGCAAAGGAAAGTTCCCTCCGAGGCCGCTCCGATTTCGGAGCGGCCTTGGAGGGAACGGGGGGAGGCAGCGCGGCTCGGCGCGCGCAGGCTATACAAAATCGATAGCCTTGCGCGCGCCGATCCAGGATTTTAGTGGATACGCGCGGCTCCGCGCGTATCTACTAAAATCCAGCGTACTTTTGTTTGCGCCTGGAGCGCAAACAAAAGTAGGCTATTCGCGCTCGTCTGAAAATCTACCCCATATTCTACCAAGTTAAGAAAGATGTGTCTATGCTCTCAGAGTTTGTTTTGTTGCTGTCAACAGCCATTGTATATTAAGCTCAAGCATAGATGTCAAATCTTGTGATAATAAGATTCCCAAATATTTAACAATCTATCAGCCTATTGGAGAGAGAAGTCTCACACCCAACAATGCCTTTACCAATTTTCAATCTGAAGAGCCTTGGATTTATCCAGGTTAAACTTAAAACCCACTATTTTACCATATAGCTGAAACTCTCTAAGCAATTCTCCCAAGTAAGTCTCCAATTCCATCAAACGTAGTAATAAATCATCTGCAAATGCTGAGAGTTTAAAATGTTGTGATTCAGCTGTCATCCCTTGTATATGTGGGTTACAGATAATATCTCGAAGTAAAGGATCTAAGGTTAAAACAAATAATAGTGGGGAAAGTGGGCAGCCCTGTCTAGTTCCTCGATGTAGAATGAACTCTTTAGATAACTATCCATTCACCAAAATTCTAGCCTTCGGGTTTTTATATAATATTTTTTTAAAAGTGTAAAAAAATCCCACCCTCAAAACCCCAAGATTTCAAGTAATCAAACAAAAATGTCCACCCTGTCGAAAGCCTTTTTGGCATCAAAACATGTAAGGATAGAGCCCTTAACTCCTGTCTTGACACTTGCTTGATGGTAGCCAGTGGTTTTCTTATGTTCATAACTGGTACTTTGCCTTTAACAAATCCCGCCTGTTCCTCTTTCACTAAAGCCCTGAGGAAGGGTGTTAGTTGATCAGCCAGTATTTTAGCTAAAAGCTTAATATCATAGTTTAACAGTGAAATTGGATGATAAGCCCCTGGCGCCATGGGTTCTCTGCCTGGCTTGGTAAGGACAATAATTGTCGCTCTATTTGACCCATACAGCATTTCTTCAACTTCTAAAAGAGCCTGAAAAACTTTCTCCAAAGGGTTGCAGATTTCATTAATCAATATTTTATACCATTCTCCAGGCATCCCATCTGGGCCTGGAAACCTGTACAGTTACAACTGTTTAATGGCTCCCCAAATTTCCTGACCCTCTATTACCGAAGTTCCTGGTGTCAACTTAGGTAATGGAGATGTCTCCAAATACGCTTGTAGTGCAGTATTTATCCACCTTCAGCGGTCTATAGGTCTTTATAATATTGAAAAAAATACACGACTAATCTCTTTAGTGGAGTTTACTCAGGAGCCAGCTTCATCTCTCAGGACTGTAATATATGTGCTCCAGTTTTGTTTCACCAAGTTTCCCATCATGCATTCCCACATAAGAAAAATCAGTGTTTATAGTATAAAATACCTTTTTTGGTTCTTTGCTGAATAAGAGTGTTTAATTTTATCTGTGTTGCTAAAAATTGTGCTTTGTCTGCCGTGGAACTTCTATTTAGTATGGGTTTATCCTTACGCAATTGATGTTCCAACCTTAAAATTTCTTGAGCCACGCTTCACTTTTTGTGAGCTACATATGCAATAATGTCCCCCTGCAAGACCGCTTTAGCTGTTTCCCAAAACAGCAGTGGTTCTGAATGATGTTGATCATTACAAGCATCAAATTCTTTCCATTTCTATCGTAAATAATCTCGAAACTGCATCTCTTCATATAGAATTCTGGGAAATCTCCATGACTAAAATCTTGAAACTTCATATCTTCGTATAGAGATTGATTTATTTATTTATTTAGGGTTTTTATATACCGACATTCTCGATATACATATCAAATCAAGTCGGTTTCCATATAACAAAACTGTCGCCGGTAAGGCGTTACATTAAACATGGTAAAGTTAAAGGGAGTACATTAAACAATAGACAAAGTATTGAACAGAGAACGTGCAGCATAACATTAAACAATCAACAAATTATTGTTGATTGTTGATCTTGGAAATCTCCATGACTCATATTTATTTATTTATTTATTTATTTATTTATTTATTTATTTAAAGGCTTTTATATACCGGAGTTCATGCACTAGTGCATACCACTTCGGTTTACACAGAACAAGGAACAGAAAATTACATCAAACAGATTGAACAATTAAACAAATGTACAATTACATCCAACAATTGGGTATAAATAACATGGCTAACTTAGTAGGAACTTAGAGTTTGAGGTAAAGGAGAGAAATAGTACCAAGTGGTAACAGAACAATGTTAATGGCTAAATAATAAATATAAATAGTAAATACAAATTCTTATAATAAATACAGGTGTTTACAGATTACAGTCTTCATGAAAAGTTTACGTCTACAGAATAGGGTTAAGTAAATAAGAACTGGCGGTTATTTCTATAGGAGTGAAGACTTCAAACCCTTCTAAATACATCCATACTGGAGCATGATCCGAGATCTCTGTTGGTCCAGTCTCTGAACTTGAAACTTGTGCAAAACTGGGGATAGATAATAAAATATAATCGTCGAGATTGAGAATCATGTGTCTTATATATGTGTGTGTATAATCTACTTCCATGCAATGTAAAATTCTCTATACATCCAGTAAGTTAAAAAAATTACAAAGATAAGGAATCCCTTTACTTTGGGAAATAGATATTGAGGGATTTATGGTGGTCCTATCTATAGTAGGATCATATATAATATTAAAATCCCCTCCCAATATGATTGGTATATGAGAATACTGTGCAAGGAGATTAACCAGATTTACCAAAAAACTATGCACATAAAAGTTTGGGGCATAAACATTCCCTAAAACTATAGATTTCCCATATAATATGCCTTCAACAATAACGAGCTGACCCTCATGAAGCCAAAGTACACTTTTCAGATGAAAAGAGATAGAATGATGCACCAGAATAGTGAGACATAAAGCACTTGTCCCACCCAATTTTGTCATAGTTTACAATGTTCTTAATCTGTCAGTTTTGTTTCCTGCACAAATACTGTCTGTTTTAAATCTTTTTATTGTCCTCAGTAATTTATACCTCTTAATAGCAGATCCTATACCACACATATATTCCATGTAAATAGTCTCCATCACCCTTACCATTTCAACAATACAGTACCATGTATGCTGAATATATAAGTATTACTCTTATGTTGGGAAGCGTCTCCCAGACTAGGCACCTCCTCTCTTTCATAGTATCCTAGAAAATATGATCCATAGTGTCATCGTCCCATATTCCCTCTGTTCCATCCTCTCCTGCTGCCCTCCCATCCACCCGCCCAGCCTGCATCTTCCCCCCTCTCCATCCATCTCCCCCAAACCCAATTCCCCCATAATTCATGGATACTCTCTTCTTTGAGTATTGGTGTGTTCAGGTGTCACCCCCCTGCCCCAAAATACACAGATTGGAATAGTGATTGGGGCTTTGTTCAGCTCTGTTGATATTTATTTAACTCCATGAAGCTGAGAAAAGGACCATCAGAAAAAATTTAGCCCTCGTATACGTTGTGAAAATCTGCACACTGAAATACGGGTGTGCCCGCCTCCGGTGCCCTCCTGTCCTTATTATGCAAATCCTTCTGTAGTTTCTCATTTTATGTGTTGCACAATACTGAATGTGCGAGGACTTCTTCAGATTATGAACAGAAAGTATTTGTAACGTGTTCACTAATTGTCTCAAGTGTAGAGCTGAACAGACGTCTGTTGCACGTACACCGCTGAACGATATCCCATCCTGCTTAATTATAAAGCTGTCTCCTCTTTAAAGGCCAGCTGGTCCTCCAACATGTCTCCAACTGGCCCGTGATAGTGAAAGCCTCAGGACGGGATGTACGGCTGTTCAGCACACAACTTAAAACTTTCAACAGTGGAAGTCATCGCAACTGATAAAAACATAAACCGAAAATGTATACCAACATTTTGCAGCAAACTCTTTGCTCCAGACAAAGGAGACCCGGAATTATTGAAGGGTCTCAATGTGTTTTTGCCACATCCACCTGATCAAATACTTGATGTGCTCCCAGCGTGCCATATACAGAGTTGTGTGGGAAATTGCAGAGCAAACTATACTATCCTTTGTGCCAGCGCTGCACATAGAGGTGAAAATTCCTTCTTTTAGGGCGACTTTGGAGGAATAATCTTGAAAAAGGCAACTGGCATGTTCCTGATATTTCAATTTATGATGCTTATAGAACGTGTGCATGATTGCTTGCTTGTGTGGAAAATTTAAAATAATTGCCATGACAATACGTAGTCGGGTCTCCCCTTCTTTCCTGGCGCCTAAATGGTGTCCTCGTTCAATCACTAGAGCTTCAGGAAGCCATTTCTGTAAAAACCCCGGTAAGTTACGTTCCTCAATACTTTCAGGGAGGCCCACAATTCTTATATTGCTCCTGCGGATTTGATTTTCCATGTCGTCTATTTTTTCTTCCTGGGCACTGGTCTGTTTTTCTACCACAGCAATCTTCCCTGTAGCACCGCCGAGTCCCCCATCTACTAAGGAAAGTCTCCCCTCTACCTGATCAATCCTGGGCCAGATTCCGAAATAGAATTTTTCACATCTGCGATCTGGTCAGATACTGAGCTCAGTTCATCACTGAGGGCCACGACTGCTGCCGATGTTAATTCAGCTAGGGGGCCATTATTTATAGTCGGCCCTAAAACCAATTCAGTAGCAGCGGCCATTTTGTCTCCTGTCCCCTTTGTCTTTTCTGCATTGTGTTTCCCCACTTTTATGGGCATACTTTTTCTTTCTGTCCCTACCCCTTGCTCTTCCTCTGACCCCCCTCATTCACTCTCCCCCTATACCCCCTACGATTCCCTCCTGCCCCTATCTCCCTTCCCTCACTCTTGCCCCACTCCCATCCCTTCATTCTTCTCGCCCATCCCTTCCCTTACCTCTGGTCAACCTTCCCCGCTTCCTTCTATTCAAACACCTTCAATCCCCTTTCCAAGTATTCCTCACGCTCTCCAAACCCTTTCCCAAGTACTTTATTTTATTTATTTATTTATTTATTTATTTGACATTTTCTATACCGATCTTCATGACAAGATTCATATCAAACCGGTTTACATGTAACTTAGGGATTAACTAAATAACCATATAACAGGAAGGCCAAAGCACAGTTACATATAACAGGGAAATTGAACTTCTTAACCTGCTCCCCCCTCCACTGGTTGGCAGCTGGAAAAGGAGGTCTGTTTCGTTCTCTCTGTCGCCTGGGTCCGACTGCAGCTTTCGGCTGCATGGCTGAGTTCAGCACAATTGAAAGCTGCAGTCAGGGCCGGGGAACGGAAGAGGACGTGAACACTTTTTTAGTCCAAAGCAGTTTGAAAATGCACGCAGTAACATTTGAGATGAAAAGGAAGGTCCCAAAGTCGAATAAGCAGGTGGTGTTTTTTGAGCAGTCGGGCTATAGCGCTGCTGCTTAAAATATAAAGTGGTGAAGGAATGAATGCTGGAAAAAAAGATCTAATGGTATTGGGAGAGTTAATCCCCAGGAGATTCCTGCTAGGATTAAAGTGCACATTAATGGGCCTGGAGTAGAAACAGTACCTGTACCAGCATGAAGCAAAGAGAGAATGTATTTATCACAAAATAGTGAAAGCAATTAGACTGGTTTAAGACCTAAGCTTGCTCAGTGCATAAATCCTGCATGCCCTCATATTACCTGGCATCACTAAAATTTATAAAATCCATTTTCCCCACTGCCTTTCTCCTGAAATCCCTCCCCCCTCCCCCCCCCCCCCCCGACTCCAATGCACATCACTGGGGGATTAAGGCATTTTATTCTTTCTCTGAGCAAATCGTCCTCTTTTGGGGGCTTCAGGCAGTGGCTTGCTGTTGACCTTTGTCAGTTTGTACAGTGACATGAGACATCAGCTTGCGCTGAGCGTGGTGAGGATTTAGATGTTCCCTGAGCAGCTCGCCGTGGTGGATTCCTGTCAGTCAGAAATCTCATCCACCATTAAAAATGTCTTTTTTTTTTGTTTTCCATTCCTTCCCCTTGCAAAGACTGTGCCTGCCCTTGTTTTACTGAACCTCTTGCTCACATAAGATCTGGGAGAGGTGTGAGAGAACATTCACCTTTCTCCTGACCTGCTGATGATTGTCAAAATCATAAGTATTCAGAGGTTATTCATTAATCTCCGAAAGCCACATCGGAGAGGAATTCGAATGCATTAAAGCAATGGTTGTAATCCTGTGGACCACGGCCAGCGGGGGGTGGGAGAGCAGAAAGATCACAGGGAGAGGGAGAACAGGCACGACGCGCATGAAGACGTCACCGAATCTGCTTCTTTAGTGGTCCCATGACTCTCCGTGGGCTCACTGGCAAGAAACCTAGGGGAGAGGAAGGCCCTCCCCCTGCCTCGGACTGCATGTTCTCTGATCCTGGGGTGGCCCTCTCTGCCCCCCCCCCCAGAAGATGTGCTTTCTCTCTAAACAGGTAGAACACGCCGGAGAGAGAGGAGGAAGAGGCTATGGCGAGGGATTGGGAATATGCACGTTATAAATCTGCCGCCTTCCACTGTATATGGCCGAAGAAATGAAAATCAAAAACCCGGGGGATGGGGGGAAGATGGAGGGTGACCGGAACCAGGAGAAGAGGGGAATGGACGCTGGAATGGAGACAAGAAGTAGGAATACACCGAACAAACTGAAAACAATTTAGTTTGCTTTAAAGAATTTTGTTGTGGTGTCCGTCAACCGCTTAGTAGAATACATTCGAGCCAAGCGGTTTCTAAGTATTTAGAATAAATAAATAAAAGTCTTATCAACACGTTTCTAAAATAGGTACGATACCAACTAAAAAAGCTGATACCAACCCATCCGTCTGTTGGCACCTTCCACATGCTACCCAAACTCCATAAACCTGGGAAGCCTGGCAGACCGACCATATCTGGTATTGGCATAACTTGTAGAGAAAATAATCCAGACTTAGAGAAGGGATTCTCAAACCCTTGGTACACAACACAAGCAGCTCCCTACAAGACACCACCACAGATTTTTTGAGCAGGTTAAACAGCATTGAACAGCTACCGCCTATTATGCTCTGCTAGTGACAGTGGAAGAACATTCCCCATGCAGCTGGCACAGCTGCAAGTGATACATTTCTAAAGATATCCACTCTACAGCACCAATACATATTGGAAACGATTACAAAATTAATCAGATTAATCCTGACATACAACTACTTCAGCTCTAATAGTGATATCTATCTACAAACCATGGGCACCAGAATGACGCCACAATATGCCAGCATTTGTATGACAGATCTGGAAGAGACATTTTTGAACAAACATCGGACTAGATCCTTTCAATATTACTGGAACATTGATGACATTTTCATGATTTGGACACAGAAGGAGAAGAGGCTCTCAGTTTTACAATTCCTTGCATTCCATCTTTCAAACAGATTCAAAACGGACTACCCCACAGTAAGAGTTAACCTTCTGGATGCCACTGTTTGTATGAACAATGGCAATCTAGAAACATCAGTATATAAGAAACCCACTGACAGATGCAGTTACCTTCAAGGGTCCAGCTTCCACCCTTCACATACAAAAAAAGTCCACTATACACAATCTAGCCACATGGATTTACTGTATATAATACCGCTCTGATCCAAAAGAAAGGGACAAACACCTCAAAGTCCTGGCTGAATCCTTCAAACAAAAGGGTTAGGACCCCAAAATCATTTCCAAAAAGAGAGTTTACTCAATCACCCAGAAAGGAAAACCACAGAGTGAGCACCCCTTGTAGCTACAGTATATACAACCCAGCGCTGGAAAAACTAAGAAAATCATAAAAGACTTACACCCACTTCTCCTGAAGCTTTGAAAGAAATATTCCCTGGTACAGATCTTCAAACAACCACCTAATCTGAAGCAAACAGAAGTAAAAAGCAAGCTGCTAACAGAAACTCAGAAAGAAGACAATGGCGCGTATCCCTGCACTGTACCACATTGCAGTCTATGCCAACACATATTTCAGGACCCCATATGATTCCCACATGGGAAAAAAGTATTCAGCATTAGGGGATCCTACTCATGCGCCTTCTTTAATGCAGAACATGTAAAGATACACCTGCCATCATGAATGGAAGGGCTGAGCAGAGACATACAT
The DNA here is from genome assembly GCF_901001135.1 of Rhinatrema bivittatum. Classification (NCBI taxonomy): domain Eukaryota; kingdom Metazoa; phylum Chordata; class Amphibia; order Gymnophiona; family Rhinatrematidae; genus Rhinatrema; species Rhinatrema bivittatum. The sequence goes on from NC_042617.1 coordinate 578,676,807, forward strand.
TTGGGGTGCAGAAATCCATGGGAAACAGTCTACATGGTAGGGGAAGGGGGACGGGGTGGAGAGATGAGATAATGTGCACCAAACAGAAGATGTACCTCAGGATGATCATATCTGATGATCTCAAGGTGGAAACACATTACCACAAGGCAGTAGCCAGAGCCAGGGCACGGAGACTTATTCCCAGTAAAATGAAGAAGAGAGATGATGATGTTTCTGGGCAAACCATTGGTCTGATCTCGTCTGGAGTATTGCGTTCAGTTCTGCAGGCCCATTCTTCAAAAGGATATACGCAGACTAGACAAACTACCAAAACAGTGCAGAAGGCTTCAAAACGAAGAGGACCTATATCTGTATACCCTAGAGGAGAAGCGAGAGTGGGAGGATAGGATAGAAACTTTTAAATACCTCCAAAGTATAAATAACGCACAAGAAGCAGACACTTTTCAGTGAACAGGAGGTTCTAGTGCAATGTTTCCCAATCTTCTCCTAGAGGCACACCTATCCTGTCGGGTTTTCAGGATAAATCAACAGTCAATCACGTGAATCCCAATAGTGGTCAATTTGAGTACTGTGGCAGAATACAAGTATAACACAACAGGATACCAAAAGTACTGCAAGATTATAGTGTAGACGCTTATAAGAAATATTGACCAGTCATAATAGGCTTCATCGTATGAGCAAAATTGCTAGATGATTAGGGGATCCTTAAACATAGAAACATAGAAACATAGAAATGACGGCAGAAGAAGACCAACCGGTCCATCCAGTCTGCCCAGCAAGCTTCACACATTTGTTCTCATACTTAACTGTTTCTCTTGGCTCTTAGTAACCTTATGTTCTAATTCCCTTTTCACCCCCACCATTAATGTAGAGAGCAGTGCTGGAGCTGCTTCCAAGTGAAATATTAAGTTTGATTAGTTGGGTAAGCGGCAGCATAGCTCTCTGCCATGAAGCAGAGGGCAATGCTGGAAATGTGTGAAGTATCAGTTTTTCTTTTCCCCTGTCATTGAAGCAAGGAGTCATGCCGGACATGCACCGAAAGTGAAGAATGCCTTGAAAGTCACATTAACTATCATCAAATATTGAAAAGCCTAATAATTGGTAATACCTATAAGCCCATGAACCCATCCCTGTTTTTTTTTCTTTTTTTCTTTTCTTTTTTTAATTGGGAGATGGATGCCCTTCATCCTTCTACTCTGTGAAGGTGGACACCTACCACCGGCCACTGGCATCCCGCTCCGTTAATGCCTCTGTGGCTACTGCCGCTCCATGCAGTGTTTTACTACCTGCTCTTTATATGCGTCCTCTAGAACTGATGGATCCCATCCCTGGGTTTTTTTATTATTTATTTAATTGGGAGATGACAGCCCTCCATCCTTCCGCACCGTGAAGGTGGACACCTACCACTGGCCACTGGCATCCCGCTCCGTGAATGCCTCTGTGGCTACTGCCGCTCTGTGCAGTATTTTACTACCTGCTCTTTATATGGACACCTACCACTGGCCACTGGCATCCCGCTCCGTGAATGCCTCTGTGGCTACTGCCGCTCCGTGCAGTATTTTACTACCTGCTCTTTATATGTGTCCTCTAGACCTGATGGATCCCATCCCTGTTTTGTTTTTTGTTTTTGTTTTTTATTTAATTGGGAGATGACAGCCCTACATCCTTCCGCTCCATGAAGGTGGACACCTACCACTGGCCACTGGCATCCCGCTCCGTGAATGCCTCTGTGGCTACTGCCGCTCCGTGCAGTATTTTACTACCTGCTCTTTATATGCGTCCTCTGGACCTGATGGATCCACAATATTTATCCCATGCCCCTTTGAAGTGCTTCACAGTTTTGGACTTCACCACTTCCTCCGGAAGGGCATTCCAGGCATCCACCACTCTCTCCGTGAAGAAATTCTTCCTGACATTGGTTCTTAGTCTTCCTCCTTGGAGCCTCAGCTCGTGACCTCTGGTTCTGCTGATTTTTTTCTGTTGGAAAAGGTTTGTCATTGTCTTTGGATCGTTAAAGTTTTTCAAGTATCTGAAAGTTTGAATCATATCACCCCTGCTCCTCCTTTCCTCCAGGGTGTACATATTTAGATTCTTCAATCTCTCCTCGTATGTCAACCGATGAAGACCCTCCACCTTCCTGGTCGCCCTTCTCTGTACCGCCTCCAACTTGTCCTTGTCTCTTTGTAGATACGGTCTCCAGAACTGAACACAGTACTCCAGGTGAGGCCTCACCAAGGACCTGTACAAGGGGATTATCACTTCCCTTTTCTTACTCGATATTCCTCTCTCTATGCATCCCAGCATTCTTCTGGCTTTTGCAATCGCCTTGTCGCATTGTTTCGCCGACTTCATATCATTAGACACTATCACCCCAAGGTCTCTCTCCTGCTCCGTGCACATCAGCCTTTCCCCCCCCATCGAATACAGTTCATTCGGATTTCCACTCCCCAAATGCATGACTTTGCACTTCTTGGCATTGAATTTCAGCTGCCATATCTTCGACCACTCTTCCAGCTTCCTTAAATCCCGTCTCATTCTCTCCACTCCTTCCGGCGTGTCCACTCTGTTGCAGATCTTAGTGTCGTCCGCAAAAAGACAAACCTTACCTTCTATCCCGTCCGCAATGTCGCTCACAAAGATATTGAACAGGACCGGTCCCAACACCGATCCTTGCGGTACACCACTTAAAACCGCTCTCTCTTCAGAGAAAGTTCCATTTACCATCACGCATTGTCTTCTGTTCGTCAACCAGTTTGCAATCCAGGTCACCACTTCGGCACTCACTCCCAAGCTTTTTGTTTTATTCACCAGTCTCCTGTGCGGAACCGTATCAAAAGCTTTGCTGAAATCCAAGTAGATGACATCTAGCGCTCTTCCTTGATCCAATTCCTTGGTTACCCAGTCGAAAAAGTCAATCAGATTTGTCTGACAGGATCTTCCCCTGGTGAATCCATGCTGCCTCTGGTCCATCAATTCTCCGGACTGTAGATATTTCACTATTCTCTCTTTCAACAGTGACTCCATTACTTTTCCCACCACCGAAGTGAGGCTAACCGGTCTGTAGTTACCAGCCTCTTCTCTGTTCCCACTCTTGTGAAGCGGGACCACCACCGCTCTTCTCCAATCACTCGGCACCACTCCCGTTTCTAGGGATCTATTGAACAGGTCACACAGCGGACCCGCCAGCACATCTCTGAGCTCCCTCAGAATCCTTGGATGAATCCCATCAGGCCCCATGGCTTTGTCCACTTTCAGATTCTTTAGCTCTTCCCATACATTTTCTACTGTAAAATGAAAAAATGTAAAATGAAAAATACTGTAAAATTAAAAATAAGGCAAACCATCTAGCAATTTTGCTCATACGATGAAGCCTATTATGACTGGTCAATATTTCTTATAAGCGTCTACACTATAATCTTGCAGTACTTTTGGTATCCTGTTGGGTTTTCAGGATATCCATAATGAATATGCATGAGATAGATTTGCATACATTGGAGATCCAGGGTATGCAAATCTATCTCATGCATATTCATTTTGGCAGTCCTGGAAACCCAACTAAATAGGTGGGGCTCCAGGAGAGAACTGGGAAACACTCTTATAGTGCAAGGGCTCATGATATGAGGGTCAAAAAGGCAGGGCCCAGTCCTAACTGTTTGCTACCTTGTGTAAACAAAAACCGTGCTGCCCCCTTCCCCGCACCCCCTGAGATTCTAATAGAGATTATTCATGGGCTTCTGTTTTTTTTCTCAACAATTACTTTACGAGTACCTGACACTGTTTATAGTTGCCCTGGGGTCAGAGTAAGATCGCCAGGTTTCTGATGGGTGAATCTGCCACACTTGTTCACTGCAGTGCCAGTAATGGACAGGGAGTTAATTTGGCAGTGGGGATGAGGGGCTCCTTGTGTGGTGGACTGTCCCGATGAAAAATTGTAGTAATCAAGTTTCAAAATAGTCCTAAAAGAAAACTTTACATTTTGTCTGCTCAGAATATTTCAGTCCTAGTACAAAAGCCTCAGGGCTGGCGGGCCATGTCCTACATACAAGAAAATGAATTATACACCAGAAATAAAAATCTGGCTGTTAACATTTCAGTTCTTGATGAGAGACGCGACCATATCAGAGGCTTTGAACTAGGTCCCAGGATATTTTAAGCTGATGATGATAATATTCTCTACAACTCTTTCTCTCTCTGGTTTCCTTTTTTTTCTTTTCTGTTTAATCCCTTTGCCTTCCTTGCCTTTTCCCTTCAACGTGGATATTGTAATGCTTTCCTTTTCCGTCTCTTCTGCTCTCGTCCCCTGCTTCTCCCCTTTCTTCTCTTCCTCCTTGTCTCCACATTCCCTTGCCTTGACTCCTAGAAAGGTCTTCCCGTAGCCTCCTTCCCAACCCCCTTTGTAAAGGTCTCTTTCCATCCTCCTCCCACCCTGGAAGGCTCATCCCTTATTCTTTTCTGGAAAGTTCTGCAGGAATTCCTCACCCCCCCCCCCACCCCCCCAAAAAAAGCTCTCACACATCGCATTGCCTGATCCCTCCGATCCTCAGTGCAGCCTGGACTCCTCCCCATCCATCCTGCTCAGCAGCTGTATGGGTCGAGTGTGATGCTTTGAGCCATATGGGTCCCATAGAGCTTGTGCCTTATACTATGAGACCGGCCCCTCCCAGCACAGGGTGGGTGGGGGAGGTGCGAGGGAGGGAGGGTGGGGTTGTAGGAGGGAGCCGAGATAAGAAGAAGGCAGGTTCTGCATTATTTAAACTCCATGGGCCGGCTCAGCTGTACGATACCACCCAAGTGGAGCTCCTGCGCTGTGTAAGTGCGCCAACCCCGCACAAAGAGAGTAACATCAGAAAATATTTCTTCACAGAAATGGTGGTGGATGCGTGAAACTGCCTCCTAGCAGAGGTGATGCAGGCAAAAACACTAGCAGAATTTAAGAAAGCCTGGGAGAAACACTGAAGATCCTTAATTAAAAGTAGTGAGGGAAAAATCAGAGATTAAAGGCCGGATTTTAAAACATACGTGCGCGACCTACATGTGCGCGCGCTACTCGGCGCGCGCACATGTATGCCCGATTTTATAACATGCACGCGCGCGCATGTTATAAAATCCAGGGTCAGCGCGCGCAAGGGGGTGCACAATTGTGCACCTTGCGCGCGCCGAGCCCTATCCGAGCCCTGCTGCCTTCCCCTGTTCCCTCCCTGTTCCTCGGAGGGAACTTCCTTACTCCCCCACCTTCCCTTCCCTTCCCCTTCCCCCCCCCCCTTTCCCCCCTACCTTTGTTGCTTTCTTTTTTTTGTTTTAAAACTTACTTCAGCCCTGGGGCTGAAGTAAGTTGCGCGCGCCGGCCCAGCGGCCGTGCAGAGGCCTCTGGCCATGCCCCTGCCCCGCGCGTATGTTTTAAAATCTGCCCCTAAGTCTCTTCACGCTCACCTTTCCTCGGAATCTGAGCATGTTCACCCACCAATATACAGGGAGCAAGACCCATCTGAAAAAAGCACACGTGCTCACCACTAGGGAGGGATTGAAAATGCAGAATTCCTCCCAAAACTGGCTAGAGGGAGAAATATTTACTAAAGAGGCAAAGCCCTTTTTACAAATAAGTGTTTTTAAAGGGCTAAATTCTTTAACAACAGGGCCGGCGCAACCCCCTTTGCAAGCCGTGCACTTGCACAAGTTTGCGGCCTGCACGGGGCGGCAGCCTCAGGGCCGTGACCAAGTTGAGTCAGCGGCTGGTGCCGCCGCCCCGCCAAGGAAAGAAGGAGCCGCAGTGGCGAAGGGGAGGAACTTGCAGGGCCCCGTGGCGGTTCCCAACTCGCCACGCGGCGAAGATGAGGCAGCAGCGGAGGACCATGCGGTGCAACGGCTCCTCCTCTTCTTCACCAGGTGATGAAGAAGAACCCTAGGGCCGTGATTTGCAGGGCCACGCGGCGAAGCAGAAAAGGAGCCATAGCACCGCGTGGTGAACAAGAGGAGCCCTAGGGCCGCGCGGCATTTCCCAGCTTGCTGCGTGGCAAAGAAGAGGAGGAGCCCGAGGGCCGTGCAGCAGTTCCCTTGGCGAAGAGTTGCAGAGCTCAAGGTCAGGATGAGCTGCAGGAGTATGTGCTAGGCAGCCAGAAGGAGGAAACAAGTCACCAGGCAGCTCCCAACCTGCCCTGCCGAAGAAGTGGAGGGCCAGGGCTGCTGGGAGAGGCCTTGGTTCCACAGTGCATGTATGAGCAGGAGGAAACCTGTGGGTGTCTGAGCATGTATGTGCGTGTGTGTGTATCTGAGCATGTGCATGTGAGAGGAGGCATGTGTGTGAGAGAGTGCCTCCTAGAAAGACTAGGGGGCACTCCATGAAGTTAGCATGGGGCACATTTAAAACTAATCGGAGAAAGTTCTTTTTTACTCAACGCACAAGTAAACTCTGGAATTTGTTGCCAGAGAATGTGGTTCGTGCAGTTAGTATAGCTGTGTTTAAAAAAGGATGGATAAGTTCTTGGAGGAGAAGTCCATTACCTGCTATTAAGTTCACTTAGAGAATAGCCACTGCCATTAGCAATGGTTACATGGAATAGACTTAGTTTTTGGGTACTTGCCAGGTTCTTATGGCCTGGATTGGCCTCTGTTGGAAACAGGATGCTGGGCTTGATGGACCCTTGGTCTGACCCAGTATGGCATGTTCTTATGTTCTTATGTGTGTGAGGGAGCACTGAGACAGATGCAAGCTCTAGGGATGATGGAATAAGACGTCTAAATAGTAGTAAGTTCTTTTTGAGCAGTAAATTCTTCAGTTTATATCAGGAAAGATTGAGGTATTGAAGCATAGGGTGTTCTCTTCGTGTGTGTGTCTGAATATGTGTGCATGTTTGTGAGCAGGTGTGGGTCTGAGCATGCATATGTGAGAGAGGGATCTTGTGTGTGTATATGTGTGTCCGTGTATGTAAGAGGGAACATGTGTGAGCATGTGTGTGAGAGAGAGGCAGCATGTGAGCATGTGTATTTTAATAGGGAGCATGTGCATGAATGAGGGAGACAGCATATGTGTGTATGTGTATGTATAGATATATATCTATGTGAGAGAGAGGAGAAAGTTTATGCATCTGTCTCTCACACAATCACTACACTCTCATAGTGACTGGAAATCAAAAGTTTCCAGGTATGGGGAGCGAGAATTATTTTATCCTTATTAGTTTTAATTTTTGAATGCTGTTTGATGTGTTTGCTGTTTTGGAATATTTTATTGGTGTTTGAGAAATTGAAAACAAATTGAGTTTATAATTATTGGATCCTTACAAGGAGTTCCTCAAGGCTCCTCACTATCCCCAACTCTATTCAACATATACTTTCTTCCTCTATGCCAACTATTAACCAACCTGCAACTAAAACATTTTCTATATGCTGACGACGTGCAAATTCTGATCCCCATCAAAGAATCTCTCTCAAAAACCCTCAAATACTGGGAAAACTGCCTTCAAGAGATCAACGGACTCCTCGCAAACCTAAATCTGATTCTAAACTCCGCCAAAACGGAACTCCTCCTCATCACTCCTGAAAACAGCAACCCCCCACCTCAAATTGCTCCAATTTACACCATTGTGACACAAGCAAGAGACCTTGGGGTAATAATAGACAAACACTTGAATCTAAAAACATTTATTAACAATACAACCAAGAACTGCTTCTACAAGCTGCAGGTAATCAAAAGAATGAAACCACTCTTACACTTTCACAACTTCAGAACAGTCCTACAATCAGTAATATTCTCCAAGATAGATTATTGCAACTCTATCTTACTAGGCCTCCCGTCCTCATCCATCAAACCACTCCAGATGCTCCAGAATGCGGCAGCCAGAATCTTGACTAATTCCAGAAGAAGAGACCACATCTCTCCCATTCTAATAAATCTTCACTGGCTGCCAATACACTACAGAATCCTACACAAGTCATTCACTATCATCCATAAATCCATCCACTCCCTAGCCCCCCTCAACCTCCAAATCCCCCTCAGACTTCATTCATCATCCAGACCCATCAGAGAAGCATACAAAGGTTCGCTGACTGTTCCCCCTATTAAAGCGACACACCATATCACACTCAGAGACCGGGCCTTCTCTACAGCGGGACCCGCTCTTTGGAATTCCTTACCACCTGATCTCAGACTTGAACCTTGCCTGCTAACGTTCAGAAAAAGGCTTAAGACTTGGCTATTTAAACAAGCCTTTCCCCAGTCTAATATCCAAGGAGAGATCCTACGACACGCGAACCCGACAGATTCTACCACCCATTGAGACCTAACGGGACAATGTAAATATTAACCACAAAGAGACATTACTGCACAATGTAAATAATCTACCTCTGTAAAGTTTATATTTATTCCTATCTATTCTTATCTCCTTCATTCCCCAGTTTCAACGACCTTGTTATATTGTAACTTTTTTTGCTTCTTCTGCACTGGTTAAAAGAAGAAAGTTTTCACTCCCCTGTTATCTGTAAACCGGCATGATATGATTGTATCATGAATGCCGGCATAGAAAAGCCTTAAATAAATAAAATAAATAAATAAATAAATCTTGCATTCACCAGCTGTTTTGAAATATTCTTTTTATTAGTACTTTTTTACTATTATGATTAATGTATTTATTCTATTTCTTGATTTTAATGTTTAATGGCTGAGGATTGGTGATTTCTGGTTTTCCATTGTTGCATTACATAGTCTGCCTTGTTGCAGTTTTCCTATTCAGTTTTTGCCTGCATGTTTCTATTTATATTTTACTAGCCGTTAAGCCCGTAACAACGGGCAACATTTAAAAAAAAAATTTTCGGTCCATTTCCTTCCCACATGCTCCCCCTCATTCTCCCCCTCCCTCCCTCCTCCCCCCTCTAGTCTCCCTCCCCTCACCTCACTCTCTCCTCCCTCTATTCTCTCTCCCTCTCACCTTCCCCCCTCCGCTCACCCTGTCCTCCCACCCCCCTCCGCTCACTCTCTCCCCCACTCCCTGCCCCTCACTCTCCTCCGCTCACCCTCTCCTCCCCTCACTCTCCCCCTCACTTTCTCCTCCCTCCCCTCACTCTCTCCTCCCTCCTCCCCTCAGCTCTGCTCACTCTCTCCTCCCTCCCCCTCTTTCAATCCCCTCCCCTTTCAGCTCATCCATAACCGGCAGACGTGGGGTGTCCCTCCCTCGCACGCGTCGTCGTCGCCGCCGCCGCTCCTGCTCGTCGTCGTCGTCGCCGCTGCCGCTCCTGGACCCAGCGCCATTTTTTTTTTTTGGGACACGCTGCGCTCTGACCGACGTGCTCGCATGCGCGGTAGAGTTGCTCTCTACTGCGCATTTGCGGCACGTCGGTCAGGGCTCCCTTATCTAGTAGATGGTTCCTTTTTTCCTGTATTTGGCGAGGGTCTGCCTGTGTTCTGCATGTGTGATCGAGAAGGGGTATTCTGCTAGCGGGTAGGAATCTATAGCAGCTTGGTTTTTTTCTATTTTCCTAAAAGGAGGTGCATTGGTGTTTTAGGGCCTGCTGTAGGGTTGTTACTTTTTTAAGTGCTGGCAGTTAGTGCTGTTTTGGTGTGGGAGGTTTGTTATATTGTAATTGTAATTTATTCATGGCTTTCTGAGGGTCAAACCCACACCTAACTCGTATTATAGTGGGTTCCACGTGTCCTTTATTTGTAGGATTTTCTGCTTGGCACTGAGGAAATGCATGCAAATACTTATGATATATATATTTTTTTACCTCAGGACACTGTCCTTTGAATATCCTTTTTCATGCAAAATGTACTATAAATGCATAATGTTTAACCATGCACGTGGAGAGGGCAGGGGTAAAAGATTTGCTTAGGGCACCTAATACTCTTGCACCACAATGGGTTTCCGGGGCAGGGGGTGAAGACCCGGAGGGTAGAGGGTGACAGTTTTTAAAGTTTAGGTTGCTGGAAGACGCTGGGCTTTTTTTTTTTTTTGGCAGGCCTGAGGCAGAGAATGAAGTGTGGTGGTGGGGGTGGTAGTGGAAGGAGGGAGGGGCAGTGCAATAATTGTTTGCACAGGGCAGCAAAAAGGCTAGCACCGGCCCCTGTTTAAAGATACGGTGGCAAAGGCAGTGCTTTCTCTCTGAAGTGCTGATTGCAGGTGTACATTCAGACCTTAGCGATCTGAGATTTTGAATCAAGTAACATGCGACCTCTGAGCCTTTCTTTCGAGGCCTGTTCCTCAAGATGCACAGTTCTGACAGCTATGGCTTCACACGCACTGGCGGTGTATGCTGCTGGGATAGCTTACATTTAGCTGTCAGTTGTGGTAGGGTGGGCACATCTGGATTTTATGAGGAATGAATAGGAAACGGAGCATGTGTGGCAAGGTTTTCTTTTCTGGTCACATTTTACAAATATAACTTTGTAAAGTTTTGGGAAAATAATATATTGCAGGGGTGGCCCACTCTGGGCCTCAAAAGCCACAAAACTGGCCTGGTTTTTCAGGATCTGCATCAGGAATATGCATGAAACAGATGTGCATGCACTGCCTCCAAATACACAGCCCGAAGACTAGGCCTGCTGGTGGCTCTTGAGGACCAGAGTTGGCCACTCCTGGTATATTATCTAACTCTTGTCACATGGAGAATATAATACCTAACTCTTGTATCACTTCAGTATGTGTTGGCAAAACATTCATAGGCTGGAAAAAAGTAGCTTGTTCTAAACTGGTGAGACTGGATAAATATTTTTTCTTGGAAAGTTGGCAATGATACTCATTCTTTTATAGGTGGTTTAACGTATTGAATACCTAATCTCTGGCTGGGCACAGCTCCACGCCATTACTGTTGCTGTTCAAAGGGAAAACGAAAGGCACTGAGTTGAAGTCTGAACTTTAGTCTGATTCCTTGAGAAGTCACCGAATGACTGTGCATTGCTGAGAGAATTGAAAGACCTTTGGAGAGCACTTGGGTTCGGCAGCACATGATGGCAGTCTGGTATATGACTAGGTGATAGTTAACAAGGCTTGACCTTGTGGTAAATGGATGGGGCAGAGGTTGCAGAACAGTAGTTACATAACAGCTCTTTGCATGCCACAGCCTGGGAGATAAGTCGACCCTTTGCTCCGGATACTATAAAAAGTCTTTTTTAGTATGGAAATATAAAGCAAGCTCATATTGGATAGGGAAATCGAGGACATACAGTAATGGTGATCAGACTAGACAAACAGCTTGGATAGATATTAGTTTGGTTTTTTAAATAAGTTTTCTGATTATCCAAACAGCAGCATCAGCCTAGCAGGCCCATGTTTTAGTTCTACCCTTCCAAGACTCACTCAAAAAAATCAGCCACCGAACACCACAAAGAAAACAGAAATGGAGAAAAACACCAAGATGATTTGGGGTAAAACTATTTCATCCTCCAACTCGTTCCCTTGCTGATAGTGATTGGCATTAGTGACCTTGGCAGAGGAGGCTCTGTGATAAGTCACAGAACTTTAACTATATTGGACTTCTACCTATAAGATTACGTTTTTAAACAGTATTGCCAGACTCCTACCAGGGTTCCACAATTATGTCAGCATCTATCCGAGCAATTCAGATAGAATGAGTTGAGTTTATCTGAAAAGCCCGTTATAAACGAGATTACCGTTAATTTTAGTACAAATCAAAGACGTTCTCGCCCATTTCCATGTATCCCTCCAGGTGTCATTGGGTAAATTCATTTGTAACTTATTTTTCCCCAGTTTCTCCTGTACGCACACTTCACCTTTGTTGCTTTTGAAATTAGTGGCTCTCATTGTATTTGTAATCCACTAGGAACTGCTGGAGGTATGCAGTCAAGAAATCGATTTTAAATAAATTAGTAAATGAGCATATATTCTAGAAATAAGCTCCACAGTTAGTGTGGGGGTGTAGTTTTAGAGGTTTTGACAATCAGTAAGATTCCTGCTGTCTTGCTAAGTTCTCGGTGTTCATAGAAGGCATGGGAAGGAATTCAGATTTTGCTTTGACTTGGTCGGGCGTTTCTCATCTCGGTACCCATTGCTCCATGATTTCAGTATAATGGAATTAGACTATAGGTGGAGAGAAAGAGGAGTGAAAACATATAGATGAACTTACTTTGCACAGAAGATTAGTCCCAGTTTTGTAGTATAAATCTAGTAAAAAGATTTGTATTTATTTTTGCTAGACTCTTCTTAAATAAACAAATCAGTTTTCCCACGGATGCCGGGCCTTCGGGTTGTTTGATTTGTAACCCCACCATTTATCCATCCTGTGTTTATAACATGCACATAATATGCTTGGTAATGAGACTTTGTAATAGTGTAAATTGTCTGGCATAGACAGAAACCCCCGAGTGTCTCAAGTCTAAATTAAAAAATGTTATTAAACCGGGGGAATGCAGGATTCCAAATAACTTTCAATGCTGCTTTTTGCAAGTCTTCCGTCACTTTAAGAGCTATTTTTTTTTTAGACCAAAGTTGCAGTAAGGGGAATCATCTGTGATCAACAAATCCGCTGTACTATGCTGCTGGTCTGGACGGAGGGAGCGTTGTTTTCAGTTTTTATTTTATTTGTCCAGGAAATTTATCAATGTTTGTTACAACAAGAAGAAAAATGGGAGAAAATCAGGAGAAATAATGACTGAGCTTTTCTAGGTTTATATACTTTTTGTTCTTGTTATAATAAACACTGATAAATTCCCAGGAAAACTGAAATAAAAACTGAAATTGAAGGTCTCTATCTGGATGGGCTATGATGAAACCGTAAAAACCATTTTAAATCTAAAAGCACCTTAAACATATGTAAAGAGACCTTGAGTCCCTTCACTGGGTTTATGCTTCCCCGAGCTGAGGACATATTGAGGATGTCGGAGTCGTGGGTTGGACTCTACCATTTCCCCTCTAGAAGTAACCGCAGTGATGCAGTCCTGGGTTGGGAGAGAGAGCAGCCAGAAGACCCTTTATCCCAGGAAAGAGGGCCACACAGGTAAGCTCCCTGTGGTGGTGTTTCTAAAACTACCAGTTCCTGGGGGCGGGAGTGGAGAGTAGAGAATGGACCTCTCACCCTGGGACTGTCTTCCTATGAGGAGGGAAGGCCTTCATCCAAGTTCTACCATAGGAGTCAGTGAGGAGAGAAGGGTCAGATGCCGGTCTGAAGGTAACCAGAGAAGAAGAGAAGGAAGGAGCTCCCCGTTCAGTCCTCTCTTTTCAGAGATCCAGTTCATCGGGGTCCAGGAAGGAGAAGGAGAATGCAAGAAGGAGAGATTCAACCGTTGGCTCAATCAGGTATTAACAAAGGTCTTTGGGAAACAGGGAGCCCACTGATTGCCACAGGAGCTCTCAAACATCAAACAAAGGAGTTAGGGGAATGCAGGAGGACAATTCAGCCAGGACCAGAAACCCCTATGCATATTTGAACCTGAATTGAGACTTGCCTAGCAAAGACTAAACAAATCCTCATCTTCTTCTATTTTCATACATTTCAATAAAGGCTTCTTATGGAACGCAATATCTCTGGTAATTCACCAGCAATATGCCTTGGGTCTTGGAGGTAAATCCTCTCCCCTTTCATAGAAGCCAGGGCTGAAAAAGTGAGTCAAGGACTCGGTCCTGATACTGAGTGTGTCCCTCAGATAACTACTATGTGGGGCAACACATCTTCTATTGATACTTTCTGGTCCAAATTTCTATTGCATTGCATGAATCACATTAGACTTGAACTTTTGAAAGTTTAAATTCAAACTGAGGTTAACTGGTACCTAAGTAAAATAACACAGAGGCTTTCGATCCTAATGTGATTCAGAGGTTTGGTGCCATCATAGCTGGAACTATATTGCCAATTTCCTATCTGCTGCTGTGGGACTCTTCCATGCAGTACAGCTGCTGGGTCTGCAGTAAGTAGCCGCGTTGGCGCTTAATCGTTAGATTTAGATATTGTGCTAGGGGGCGCTACCCTGCTAAGCTCCTTGGGCCCTGCGTGCACTGGCGTCAGCCTCGGTGGGCAGGTAAACTAAGCAGGTGGCTAAAGCAGCAGAATATGGAGATGTGAAAAATCGAAAACAATAAGGGGAAGGAAAGAACCTTACATTAAGAGAGAAAGAGAGGGAGTGTCTGTGCCCCGTGTCACACGCAGAAAGATGGGCCTGGCACAGACGGAGCAGGATTATGCCATCCCAATGACATGATTGACGTTTACTCGTTCCATTCCACTCAGTCCTGGTACGAGTAAACGTTAATCAATCAGTTGTTTATTCTTTCTGAGAGTGCAAAGACCAGGGGGATATACACTGAAGTTACTAGGTAATACATTTGAAACTAAGACAAAATATTTTTTTACTCAACGCGTAATTAAGCGTTGCCAGAGGATGTGGTGAAAGCTATTAGTGTAGCGTGTTTAAAAAAAGGTTTGGACAAGTTCCTGGAGGAAAAGTCCATTAACCATTATTAAGGCAGAGTTGCAGAAATCCACTGCTTATTCTTGGGATAAATAACTTGGAATCTATCTACCCCCTGTGATCCCGGGAAACAGGATACTGAGCTTGATGGCCTTTTGATCTGACCCAATATGGCAAGTCTTGTGTTCTTACGTGCTTATATGCCTGCTCTTGCTGCTGTGCACATTAATGGACCCTGTCCTGTGGGTGCCCAGGTAGTGATTCGGCTCTGGCGGCTGGAGCCTGCATCACGTTCCAGGTGACCTGAGGTATTAGTGGGTCCTGAGCTCCAGGGAGCTGGTTTGGATGCATAGTAGACAGGAGTGGAGAGAGACTGAGGGGAGCCAGAAGGAAACCCAAGAGCTTGTGAGTGATAGATGGAAAAGGGGATGAGAGGCATCTGCATGCTTTTAGAGGGGCCCTGTGACAGAGTTTTTACCTAGAATGGCAAAGACCATAAGGCTGGCACTTTGTATGTCACAGAACTGGACACAGTACTTCACAAATGATGTGTACAGAGCCAATACTATCTTTTTTTTTCTTTTAATTTTACTGCTGGCTAATTAGAAAGGCCATTAAATGAAGTGAGTCAGAGCTGATCAGTCTGACTACAAATCATATTTGTGGCATTCATCCCTCTGGTTAATAATATCTCATATGTGGGTTTCTTATATGACAAGACTGGAATAAAACACTCGATAAAGGGCAAGAAACCATTCAATGGACTTTACTCAAAAACGACTTTTGGTTTTCCAATTTGGAGCTTATGGAAAATATCTGTATTGAATAAGACCCTTGGGAGTAATTTTCAAAAGGATTTCTGCATGCAAAGGTAGCAGAATCCTAGCAATTTTCAAAAGCCCACTTATGTACATTGGGGTCATTTTCAAAAGGATTTGCACACATAAATGCATTTTACAGGTAGCAATGGGTTTTTGAAAATCGCAATGTAGACGCTCCTTTTACGCACGCATACAGCTTTTGCTCTAGTGTCTAAAATATGTTTGCATGTTTACAGTCAACTTTACTACATTTTCCTTATTATAACTTCCTTGCATTATTTTATAAAGTGAGCTGAAGAAAGGTGCACACGAGCCATAATGAGGAAGATTGTGCTAATAATTGTTAGCATCATTAATTTTTGTTTTGAGCTATTTCTGTAATTTGCAGTTTCTATTTCCTGATTTAATGCTCTCTCTCCCTCGCTATCCTTTCCTCTGTTTCCATGCATATTTACTGAGGGTGTTTCACATAACCACACAAAGGGAGAAGGGTGGTGAAGAGTCCCTGGAAGCTTAATTTTCAGTACATGGCATATGCCATCTTTTCATTTCAGGTGGGTGGTGATAGCAGTTCCCCAGTCTGTTCCACTGTGCTTCCAGCTCAATCAGAACCAAGACTGAGACCTGGCCCCGGGAGCCTTCATTTGCAACTAGCTGTGATTTTACTGCCCCTCCCCCCACACACATTTTCTTTCATCTTCCAACTCATCTAGCGCAGACCACGTGGGGGCCATGCACTAGCGCTGCTTCCAGAACTCAGCAATCAGGGATTTCTTAATATGGCCACTGGGTGTCACTGTTGTGCGATGACAGCGACTCCCTCCCCCAGCAGAGGCTGTGAATGCTGCCTCCCCAGACCCAAGCAGTCTGAGGAATCAGGCCCTCTACAGGGCAGTAAGTAGCAATGCCATTGAGTTACCCCTCTCCCCATGCTCACATTCACTCTCACTCTGTGCTGCTAAGAGTAATGGTGAATGTATGGAGGGAGCTGAGAGTGATATGAGGGCACAGTATGTGGTTGCTTACATGAAGATATTTAGGCAGGCTCAGGAGATCAGTTCTGCCCCATTGAGGCATGTTCCAGTGTATAAGTTTTTGCACATATGCTTACTGAAGGGAGAACAGACAATGGGCTTAATACGTCCAACTTGACAGCATGCCTTTGACATTAAGATGATTTACAATAAAAAAATGGTTGAACTATCCAGATTGACCGATTTGACAATTTTGATTTGCAAATTTCCACCGTGCAGGATATAATGTATGGTTTCCCTCTTTTCTCACAGGGAGAGGACAGAGAGTACAATTGTATAACATGAAATCTACATGATACGCTTTGAACTTGGGACTTCCTCAGGGTTCAGTTTTATCCCCTATTTTGTTCAATGGGTACCTTGAACCCCTCTGTTCAATCCATGAGTTTTATAAGGTTTCATTTAAAATCTATGCAGCTGACATCCAGATGTTAATTCCACTTGAGCAATATAATATAAATTTAGAGACTGAACAAGCACAGAAATGTTTGACAGATTATACATAAGTGGATGGGAAGGAATAACTTGATTTTAAACTCTACAAAAATAGAGGCCATTCCATGCCCAAATGCTATGAGCTTAAACCTAAATGGAGAACCAATTACTTTTAAAGATGCAGTTAGGAGTTTAGCTTTTTATTTTGATGAACAGCTGACTTTTAAATCACATATTTCTAAAGTGCTGGGATCTGGATTTTACAAATTGAAATAGTTGAGACATGTAGAGCCAATTTTATTACCGGAGGTTTTTCGTCTGTTAGTCTACTGAAGTAAATAAAAGCAATGGCACTATTATAATTCTCTCTGTGTGTTCCTCCCAAATACTCATTGACATGCCCTACAAGTTTTACAAAATTCTACTGCTGGGCTTCTTCTGGGGGGCCATCGCTGGGATCATATAACACCTTTATTAAGAAAGATTCATTGGCTTCCCATTACACGAGTAAAGTTCAAGATGCTAACACTCGTTTATGAATTGGTTTATGGAAGGGTGCCCTCCAGTCTATGTAATTTATGTAAATGATATGCTCCTTCATTTCCCCTTCGGTCTGCGAATCAGACTATGATGCGAAATAGGGGCCTTTTCAGTGGTAGGGCCTTATTTTTTGGAACAAACTCTCATTAGATCTTTGAAATATTTCAGACATTGAAGCCTTTCGTAAACAATTAAAGGCAAATCTCTTTGAAGAAGCATTTCGGAAATAATAGTTTTAGGTGTATTTTTAGCAATTTCTTTTGTCACCCTTCATTAGTGAATGGTTGAGATGTACAGTATGTATTTTGGATTTTAAATTTTGTTATTACTATTTGCATGCTCTTTTTTTTTTATGACTGTTGATGTGTAAACCGCTCATTACAGTTTTTACTGCTATGGGTGGGTAAGAAATGTACAAAATAAATAAATAAATAAATAAACATATGCTCTGGCAGCTCAGATCTGAATTGAGCTAAAGTCTTGGGGTCTGACTTATCAAGTACTTTCTCCATTGGCACAGAATGGGAGAAAACCCTTAATAAATCAAGCCCTGTGTGCAGGACTAAGATCAGGAACTGCTAGGCTCATCACATGGCAAAGGCTTGTTTTGTTTCTAACCCAGCAAGCTTCCTCCTGCTCCTTTGTATTTCCAGCCGAATCGGAACCAGGGCTGGGATTCTGGCCCGGTAAGCCTCCGTTCACAATTGCCTGGAGACGTTTTCTTCTATTTTATATCCCTCTCCCTGCTTACATTTAGTGCACTTGTTGCAGTGCTGGTTCTGGGCTCCTTCCAGAACTCTGAAAGATTACATTAACCACCTCCCAGCAGCGGAAAGTACTGGACCCATCACACAGGGTGGAAAAACGTGGGTTCTGTGGCATGGGGACAGGAATAGTCCTTCAGACGGTTTCACAGGCCACAAAAGTAAGATTTAAAAAAAAAAAAGTGCACTCCAGAAGGTGTGATCCAAACCAAAAGAACATGTATTAAATAGCTCCAATCCCCTTCCCCCAGAGTCCAAGAAAAGGAAGGAAAAAAATTATCAGAAGCAGTCCAAATTACAAAATACAGGAATCAGCGTCATAGACAATTTACAAGACTCTCCAAAACTGTTACTCATGGTTCATCTCACATTACATAGGCACAGTCCAAAAGAAACTTCTCTCTCTCTCTCTCTCAGGCTCCCATGAAGGCCCCTTTCTTCCTCCAGGCTCCAGTGAACATATGGGGGGGAAAAAACCCTTTATTTCCTTTAATTCTCTAATTTTGGGCTTCTGTAGGCATTATGGTGTCCCCATAGACTGAGGGGTCCTTATCTTCTCAGGTGGTCCTTAGCCCTTACTGGATAAGGAGATCCAGCAGATCAGTATTCCTCAATACACACCATCCCTGAATGCCTACAAGACTAACTCCAGCACCCCTCCCGATGATTCATGGAGCCATCTCTACACAACCCCCCAAACCTGTCCCCTTAGGACCCTTCTTTCAATCACTCCCTTAGCTGGACCGCCCGTTGCTAAAACGTTCTCAGTATTTCAAGTGTATGACCAGACGGTGAAACTTGACAGGCGACACACGCATGGGCCCTGACTCCAGCCACTAGCTGTCACCCTTAAGCAATGACTAGGACGCCCTCCTCCTGAGGCTGTGAACGCTGCTTCTGCAGTATCCCCCCCCCCGGCTCTGGCCGACCCGGGGAATGGGAAACCCTGACCTGGAGTAGGAACCAGGGGTCTTTCCACATGACAATGCACGCAGCTTCTTAATAACTGAGCCACTGGGCTGGCCCATAGGCTTGAGGTTTTGTTTTGGTTTTTTTCATCTTCCTCCTCCTTTTCATGCATTCTGAGAGTGGGCTTTCAAATCTCATTTGTCTTACTGGGGTCCTGAACGGCCAAAAAAATAATAATAATTGTAATGCCTTTGTTTCTTGTGCAGGAATTTGTTTCATGGTAACATTAGTTAGCAGAATTCAGCATAGCAAGCAGACCTCATTGTACTGCCTGTGGCAGAAAAGACATTTTTTGAGCTGGATCACATAAGCATTAGTTACACACAACTGCTATTTAAAGACGAGGGTTCTGGCATGACTCCAACGCACACTGAGATTCAGAGAACTTTGTAATACGAGTCCAGTGTTACTGTGACCTGAATGCATTTTTTTTATTCATCGGGTCCCGAGCCATCTTTATTCCCTGCTACATTCATGCAAATGTCATTTTGATTGGTGCTCAATGGAACCTTTATGCAGAGCTCAATGGATTCGCTATTCCGAAAACAATTATCATTTCATCGGTTCTACTGGAGTAACAAGTGGGGAAAGCAAGAACAAATAGACTGCTTTGGGAATATTTTCCAACATAGATTGGTAGAAGGGGTGTGTGGAAGGGATGTGTTTGAGGGGAATGGAGGGCATGGAGTAAGAGGGAGCTATAGATGGTGTGGATGAGGTGGGATGTACGTGAGGATGGGTGAGATTGTGTGTGATGGGATATCTCTGTGTGTCTGGATATGTGGGTTGTTGAGGTCTGCATTTGGGGATATGGGGGTTATAGGGATGTGTGTGTGTATGTGTGTAGTATCTGAGGAGGTGGATATGTAGGGCATGTGTACATTTTTGGTAGGTAAGGGGTTGTGTGGGTGGGAAGGGCTTGCGTGTGAATGTGGGGGTTGTGAGTTATATTTTATTGGTGATATGGCTGTGTGCTTGTGGGGGAGTGGATATGGTTGTGAGGGAGTGGAGGTGTTTGTAGGTAGGTGGATGTGTATTGGGGGTTGTGTGCATGGTGGTGTAGTTGTGGGGGTGTAGGAGGTGTGGTTGGGGGGGAGGGGGGGGAGTGCAGTGCAGGAATATCCGAGTGGTTAGAGCAGCAGACTGAGGACCTGGGAAGCCAGGCTTCAAATCCTGATGACCCTCCTTGTGATCTTTTGCAAATCTCTTCACCCTCTATTGTATCTGTGTCTGGACAGGGAGGTACCTGACTTGTACCTTGTCTGGAGCTAGCAAACTAAATAAATGTATATGTGTGCATAGGTGAGGGTGTGCGGGATGAATGGAGAAACTGTCACTTATTGTCTCTGTGCGGGGTACAGGTGTGGGTGCATATATGCGGGAATAGGGTAAATGGGAGTGGGGTGTATATTTATGTATGTGGGGGCGTATGTGGCTGTTTCAGAATATGTGTGAGTGGGTATGGGGTGGGGGTGGGGGTGATTGTGAGGGCAGTTTGAGAATGGGTGGGGTGTGGGTAACTTGGAAGCACCTTTGGGTGCCATCCTTTGCCAGTTGCCTCAGTTATATTCCCTGTCTTTGTCTCGGACCCAAAGTGCTGGAAGGGTGATTTTGGGAGGGGGGTCAGCATTCTTACTGATCAAACACCTTATGGTGCCCGGTAAATGGTTGCTCTAATTGCCCATCCAACGGTGGGGCAGGCAGACAATCAGCTAACGGGAGCCCTCACATCCATGCGCCTGCTTTGTTCCCTGGGTGCAGGTGCAGAAGGAAGACACAGGAACCGGGAGCCGGACGCATAGAGGAGCAGCTGTGTCCGCTGCCCGCGAGGAGCTGCCACTTCCTGCCTCCGCCGCCTCCTCCCACTGCCTCCCGTTGCCGCTCCTCCGTTGCAGTCCTGAGAAAGATCTGCAGCAGCCTTTGAACCCCCCTGCCTGATCTTCTACTGTCCGTCCGTTCTGTGGCCTGCCGCCCGCTACAGCCCCCACAAAAACTCAGAGGAGGCTGAGAAGGGCAAGGGATGTGGAATTCCTGTCAAACTCTGAGCCCAGGTTTGGGGAGATTGGGGGGGGGGGAGAAACAGGAGTGAGAGAGGGGGGTGGCATGGGAAGAGAAAGAGAGGGGGTGGGGAGAGAGAAACAGGGTAGGGGCGGGGGAAAAGAGAAAGATAGAGTTGGGGTGGGGAGAGAACGAGATGGGTGGGGGGGGGGGGGGTGGCAGAGGGAGAGGGAGAGTTAGAAGGGTGGAGGCAGGTGGAGAAAATTGGGGTGGGAGTGGAGATTGATTGGTTGGTTTCTCGTCCCCCCCACTGTTCCTGGTTAGAGAAAACCAAGCCTGGTCAATAAAGGGAAACACGAGAGGGCTTTGCTTACCATGAACAGGAAGCCTTTTCTTTCTGGAAATGTGTAAAATCCTCCTAAACTTGGGACCCAGTGAAATAACAGGCTTTGTCCTGACTGGTTTATTCTTTTGCATGTCTGCTGCCTATTAGCGGGTCGCAAGAAGCAACAAGGATAGGACTGGAAAGCAACATTTTATGCAATGGGCCTACAGTAGAGTGGAAGGTAATGCATGACCTCAGTGACATTTCTAGTAAACACAATGGATATCTCTCCATGTTAAATGCTTTGTTTACTGTAGACACTGTTTGCAATTTGATTGCAGAGTTACATTTCTGTTGCTGCCTTTCATATCGTCTGATTAGACTCCAGTCTGAGTTGGTAGCAGATCTTTAAATCACAATCGGCCTGATTCACTAAAGCTTTTCTCCTATTCTGTGTCTATGAATCAGACCCAGTATATATAACTGGATTCCAAACCTAGGGGCCTATTTACTAAAGCTTTTCTTCCCTTCTGTGTCTATGGGGAAAATGCTTCATACATAGAGCCCCTCATTTGATACTAGTTTCATTGAAAAATGTAACTGCATTAATTCATTTATTTTTAGAGAAAGAGAGAGAAATATGGTGATGACAGATTAAGATTAACACCTCAAACCTCTTTTGTACCCAAATGACTTCAGAACAGTTCTTCAAACCCTCATCTTCTCAAGCCTAGATTATTGCAACGCAATTTTCTTAGGTCTACCCAAAGCTACTCTAAAACCACTACAATTACTGCAAAATGCCGCTGCACGAGTACTCACTGGCAAAAGGAAGTTTGATCACATTTCTCCAACCCTAAAAAACCTTCATTGGCTACCTATTCCACAAAGAATCAAATACAAATCCTTAACCATTCTCCACAACGAAATCTACAAAGATAAC
Source organism: Rhinatrema bivittatum (assembly GCF_901001135.1). Lineage (NCBI taxonomy): Eukaryota > Metazoa > Chordata > Amphibia > Gymnophiona > Rhinatrematidae > Rhinatrema > Rhinatrema bivittatum. Next base: position 578,698,983 of record NC_042617.1, read on the forward strand.
AATTCCTCTCTGAACAACATGATCTCAATACACAAATCACCACGTACTTCAAGATCTTCTGACAAACTACTTCTAATCATTCCACCCCTATCATCTGCGAAACCTTCGGCCACTAGAGATAGAGCCTTCTCGATAGCAGGACCGATAATATGGAACTCTATCCCAGGTTACCTAAGCACTATCAGAGATCCCAAAACCTTCAAAAAAGAACTAAAAACATGGTTGTTTAGACAATCATTCACAGACTGATATGACAAATCCTGGTTTATCCCACTTCTTGATTTCTGTAACAAGCCTTTTTCTATTTATTTAAGTTACATATTGCTTACTGATAACTTGTTCTACTCTGCCTTTTGCCGAGATGTTATATTTATTATCTGTAATTATCCTTAACATATAACTCGTTCTCTGTATGAAGTTGTATAACTCGTTCTCTGTATGAAGTTGTTTCAACTGTAAACCGGGGTGAAGGTACTCAGCTATACTTCGGTATATAAAAGAATATAAATAAATAAATAAATAAAAATAAGACTGTAAGGCCCAATTAGTTTGCTTATTTTCCCAAAGTTATGCTGAAAAGGAGAAAGAAGCTTGCTTACAGGAAAATGTGAAGTTTCAGCAGGCACAAAACTAAAGTCCAAAGATATACACAGCCAGAAAAACGGCACGCAGGTCTTCTAAATTTCCATTACATAGTTTCAGTCATTTCCCTCCTCTGGAACTCTACTCCTTCTCCCACAGGCTTTCTACTGAATATGGACCTCATAGAGTCTCTCTTGAAATTTCTCTCACACAGATGATAGGCTGTACTAACAACCTGCTTTTCAGTTGTTAGGGATAATTCGGAAATCATTAGCTTCGGTGATTTTTTACATTTAGGCGCATGGGCTATGTTTGCTTTTATTGGAACCTCTCTGTTGGGATGCCCTAACTCTCCTGCTTCATTAGTATTCTTCAAGGATATATTTCTCCGAACCATGCACTGCTGAGTGACTGTCGGCTTTCCCCCTTGTTCTAGTTTAAAAGCTGCTCTATCTCCTTTTTGAAAGTTAGTGCCAGCAGCTTGGCTCCACTCTGGTTAAGGTGGAGCCCATCCTTTCGGAAAAGTCTCCCCTTTCCCCAAAAGTTTCCCCAGTTCCTTACAAAACTGAATCCCTCTTCCTTGCACCATCGTCTCATCCACGCATTGAGACTCCGGAGCTCTGCCTGCCTCTGGTGACCTCCGCGTGGAACAGGAAGCATTTCAGAGAATGCCACCCTGGAGATTCTGGATTTAATCTTTCTACCTAAGAGCCTAAATTTGGCTTCCAGAACCTCCCTCCCACATTTTCCTATGTCGTTGGTGCCCACCTGTGCCACGACAGCCGGCTCCTCCCCAGCACTGTCTAAAATCCTATCTAGGTGACCCATGAGGTCTGCCACCTTCGCACCAGGCAGGCAAGTTACCAGGCGAACCTCACGCCCACCCGCCACCCAGCTGTCTACATTCCTAATAATCAAATCACCAACTATGATGGCTGGCCTAACCCTTTGATAATGAAGTAATTAGGCCAACTCTTAGTATCATTTGTCTTTAGGCAGGATAAAGAGATGGCTCTTCAGTTGTATTTTCATAAAAATGTTTTACTTATGGCTCAGAGGATCTGGGTTTATCCTGACCTTTGTAAAGCAACACAAGGTAGGAAGAGAAAAATGTCTTTTACAGTACAGGGAAACGTTAGCCATTGACACAGAAGGTTTTGTCTATTTTCCTTGTAAATGTTTTGTTAAGTTTTAAAATGTAGTTATTTGAGCCCGGTCAATTACAATGTTTCCTAAAATTTAAGGGGCCCATGGTGTGTCCACCAGGATGATTGAATCAGTCCCTTAAGTCAGGTTGGTCAAGTATCTTAACCATTCGTACGCCAGGCTAAGGGATACCACGACATGGAAGTTTGCTTTTCGTCATTGATTTTACTACCCTGCCTCTGGCTGTTTCCCTTGGTTTAACCATCCCTGCCTTTTTGTGGTATAAACTGGAGTGGGCATGTTTTGTTGTTTCCTCTGTGACTGATACCAATAATATTCCATCTGTTTTCTTTTATGTATACTCCAAATTGTTGAATCAAAATTTAGTCAATATTGTAAATTAACATTATATAAATAAAATTAAAAAAATAATTTTCATCTTATCTTAGGTAAATGATGTTTCATTGTGGTTTATGTATAAAACTTAATTCCTGATTTTGTTGATCACATTTCTGATTTTCCTATGCATATAGTAGATTTTTGTGGGGGGGGTGAACGATAAATCAACACCTCAGTGCAATTTTGAACTGTATTTCTTATAGCAAAATTCCCCATAATTTCAGCCTGTAACGTGTATATTTTTCCTTTTTATGTAATCAGTTGCGCTAAATGTTTCTCATCTGCTTTTAATTTTTTTTTTTATCATCCATATTAAGAATTCCTAGGTTGTAACAAATTATTATAATTTATTTAAATGTAATTCTTACAAGAAAGAATTCTACCCAGTGGTTTACGTGCTTCATTCCCAACTAATTGCTCACAGCTGTAGTGATTTCAGTCAAGCAGAAAATGAATTTATTTTCATTTCTCTTCCGCTATAAAACATAGCACAGACCAACAGATTAAACAATGTGCATTCACATAACTGACCACAGAGAAAGTGGGATCATCCACAGAGCATGGGGGACCTTCCCCTGATAATCATATGGGAGATGTTTACTTTAATAATTATTGAAATAGCTTTCGTCTAATCGGAGCTGCCAAGTGAGCCAGTTAAAGGCGGGAGACTTTTTGGCCGGTCCTGGTTCTTGAACTTACAACCCAATGCATTGTGGTATTTGCAGTTCCTGGGTCTACCGTTTGACATCAGTGCTGCAGGTTATCAGATTGTGTCAGGACTGGTCTAAAATCACCTTCCTCACGCTAGGTCACTTGGCATCTCTGTAGATATGTGAACTAGCTCTGAAAAGAGGCATCTTTATATGTGCTCTGTAGAAGGGAGACTCCCGCTTTTTCAATCATATATTGACCCTTTCTACTCTCCCTCCTTCTAATGAGCTCTTTTCCCAGCTTATCAGAGGTAGATTGGAAGTGTATTTCTTCTTTTTCTCACCAGGCTTTGAAAGGCTTCAAATGTTAGCCCACATTATATTGCCATGACTTATGGTATTCTTATCTTATTGCAATGGGTTCCCAAATTCACTTTTCAAAAATGCTGGAAAAGTGACATCACCCAGAGCCTCGCTACTAGAGCACTCCTAAAGCCGATGATGTGTAGCACCATCAGGTTTCTTGTGGTAGTAACTACTGCTTCATGCCGGTTACCCCCAAGTCTTATGTTACATTCAAAACCAAGCAACTGTCAAATCTGACTCATCACCCTTGAAAACCATCTCCGGAACTGGAATCTCCCCAACATCCTCATTAGTAAACTCGGAAGCAAAGAATTAATTTAGTTTTTCTACTATGGCCTTATCTTCCCTAAGACCCCCTTTAACCCCTCGGTCATCGAATGGTCCAACTGACTCCCTTGCAGGTTTCTTGCTTTAGATATATTTTTAAAAGTTTTTATTATAAGGTTTTTACTTCTATGACCAACTTCATTTCAAGTTCTCTCTTAGCCTGCTTTATTAATGTTTTACACTTAACTTGACAATGCTTATGTTTTTTCTTATTTTCTTCAGATGGATCCTTCTTCCAATTTTTGAAGGAATTTTTTGACTAAATTATCTTCTTTCACCTCGCCTTTTTACTATGCCGGTAATTGTTTGGCCTTCCTTCCACCTTTCTTAGTACGTGAAATACATCTGGACTGTGCTTCTAAGATGATATTTTTAAACAGTGTCCATGCCTGTTGTACACTCTTTACAGCTGCACCTTTCAGTTTTTCTCTATTTTCCTCATTTTATCAAAGTTTCCCTTTTGAAAGTTTAGTGTTAGAGTTGTATATTTACATATTGTCCTCCTTCCAGTTATTAGTTTAAATTTGATCATTATGATCGCTATTGCCCAGAGGCCCCACTACTGTTACCTCTGTCATCAAATCTTGCATTCCACTAAAAATTAGATCTAAAATAGCTCCCTCGCTCGTTGGTTCGTAAACCAATTGCTGCATGAAGCAGTCATTTATTCCATTCAAGAACTTGACCTCTCTAGCATCTTCTGATGTTACATTTATCTAGTCAATATTGGGGTAATTGAAATCTGTAAGCAATGAGGAAAAATAAACACAGTCCTATGAAGAAGACAGTAGAGACGTCAAGTCCATTTTGAAATGGCAAATACTCTCATATGCCTCCGAGGAAGCATTACCACGAAACACCGGCCTATTTTTCAAGACAAAGAGATTGCTGCCAAATCTTCTTCATGGATTCATATTGGAATTTAATGTCTATTTAATGTCTGTTTAATGAAAATGACAAAAATGTAGATACAAATATATTTTTGATTTACCAATAAAAGATTTTTGTTAGTGATGGTGAATGATTAAAAGACTGGTTGGGTTCTTTTTGAGAAATCACAACGTCAGACTTGCTGACACCGTCACTTAGGCTATATTTTAAACAATTTTGGTTTCCCTCATTGCTTACAGTTTACCAGACGGGTTACTGTATTGACTCTCTTTGATTATAAATTAGTGGTAATTGAAATCTCCCATTATCACTGTACTACCAAATTGGTTAGCTTCCCTGATTTCTCTTAGCATTTCACCATCTGTCTGACCATTTTGTTCAGGTGGACGGTAGTATACTCCTATCACTATACTCTTACCCAACACACATGGGATTTCTATCCATAAAGATTCTATTGTGCATTTAGTCTCTTATATGATCTTTGTTGGGATGCCGTAACTCTCCTGTTTTATTAGTATCCTTCGAAGATACAGTTCTCCGAACCATGCACTGCTGAGTGACTTTCAGCTTTCCCCTATGGTCTAGTTTAAAAACTGTTCTGTCTCTTTTCCAAAAGGTTCCTCAGTTCCTAACAAAACTGAATCCCTCTTCCCTGCACCATCTTCTCAACTACACTTTGAGACACTGGAGCTCTGCCTGCCTCTAGGGACCTGCATGTGGAATAGGGAGCATTTCAGAGAATGCTACCTTGGAGGTTCTGGATATCAGCTTTCTACCTAAAAACCTAAATTTGTCTTCCAGAAACTGCCCTTCACATTTTCCTATGTCATTGGTGCCCACATGTACCACAACAGCCGGCTCCTCCCCAGCATTATCTAAAATCCTATCTAGGTGACGCATGAGGTCTGCCACTTTCGCACCAGGCAGGCAAGTTACCAGGCAGTACTCACGTCCACCAGCCACACAACTATCTAAATTTGTAATAATTGAATCATCAGCTATGACAGCCAACCTAATCCTTCTGTCCTGGGCAGTAGCCCTGGGAGACTCGTCCTTGGTGTGAGAGGACAATACATCACCTGGAGAGCAGAACTTTGCTACAGGATCACTTCCTGCTTTACCAGGGTAATGCTCTCCAACCAGGAGACCTTCCTGATCCAAGGCAGCACCAGGGCTGCCAGTCTGGAGTTAGGGCTTGGCTACTCTGTCCCTGAAGGTCTCATCTGTATACCTCTCTGTCTGCCTCAGCTCCTCCACGTCTGCTACTCTAGCCTCCAGAAATTGGACTTGTTCTCTGAGAGCCAGGAACTCTGCACTGTGTGTACACATATAGGGGGTCATTTTCAAAGGAGTTACGCATGTAAATGTGACATACTATCGTAGCAATTTTCAAAAGCTATTTACTCGAGTAAAGTGCACTTACTTGAGTAAATCCTATGGACAATTCAATGGTATATATTGTAGCAATTTTGAAAAGCCCACTTACTTGAGTAAAGTGTATTTACTCGAGCAAAAACCAGTTTTGCTCGAGTAAATGCTTTTTAAAATCTACCCCATAACGTCTCTCCAGTGGGTAAAAAAAATCATACATGTGACACTAAATGCAAAACACTGGAAGGCCCCCCTCTTGCTGCTAGACTGCTGCCTTCATCTTAATTTTGTTGAGTTCCTAGTTAAACGTAGGTTGTTATGGGAGTAGGAATGCATACAATTAGAGTCCTTTAAATTTATTGGTGTATTCACTATTAATCTGGTAGTGACCTACAAGGGGATGATTAAACTCTCAATATTGGCTGATGCAATAATGGATTTAGATAAAAGCCTGATTGATTTTTAATTAAAGTGTCTCTTGCCTAAATATCAAAGGATGAGCTAGGGGTGAGTGGGTGGGAGGGAGGAAAAGACAGGCACTAGAATGAACTCCCTCTGGTTTGCTTATTATCTTATATACACACAAACTATAAAGAATATACCCTACTATTTCACCTCTTCCCAAACTTTTTTAAGTGGTGTGGTGTGGTCTGATTTACTATATTCTGCTTGCTCCCTCACTCATGCACACCAGTTTCTACTTTTGTTTTTTTTAATATAGATTGCTTTTAGGGCAAATATTTAATTTTTGGCTGATTCACCAATTAGGTAAAATGCTGATTCTTTATCACTTTATTTAATTAAAGCTTCTTATTATTTAAGCCCACCTACAAGCCACCTGGTTTAGTTCCTTTATACTTCTTCAGTCATGACCTTGCTCATTTAACTCAAAATCTTTTCTGCTGTTTTTAGTGTGCACCTTGTCTGTCAATCTTGAATAGATTATAAGTTCCACTATGTGTCTCTGTGCAGTGCTGTGTTCTTCTGATAGGTGTCCTTTCTCCACAGATGTTCTTCTGTTTGTGCACAATTTCCTGCTTCTATCTGTTGATAATGCTGTGCTTTACTCTGCATAGTTTCTGTGCTTGCTGTTATACTGTTAACTAGTGGTCAGCCTCCATGTTCATTGCTTTTGTTAATTCAGTGCAGCTGACTCTACGCTGACTTCTGACTGGAAGCAGGAATGCCTGGACGTTTTTGCCTCATGTTTTCAGTCATCTCTGGTCAGTCTATGTGGATTCATGGCATCAGAAGCTAACCCGGTCAACCCTACAGAATTATTCTCATTTTACCTGTCCTTATTTCTGTGGGCCAGACTACACTGGTCACTGTTATCTTCAGTTTATGCACAGTAAGACTTTGCTATGTGTTTTGCCAGTTAATAAAGTTTGGAGTTGAGTCCATGAGTAAGGATCAAGGTAAGCTTTCTGTTTAAGCTGTGCATAGGAAATGCATAGTGGAGACAGAATAGGATGTGCTATACAAATGACTAATAATAATGAATGAATGTTGAATGGCAGGTTTTTATGATGTGAGACACCTGCATATGAAGGAATATAACTGGTTGAGATATAAAGGTGTTAAAAGCAAAATATTTGTTTATTTTTTTTATAACATAGAATCACCATCAGGGGAAGGAACAGCTTGATGGCAAGCACTTGACTTCACGCACTAAGGAACAACTGAGCAGTCCTGGCTTTTTAAGGCCTGTTTCAAAGCAATCTGTGCGAAACTTGGAGTCAAGAGGTCAGAGCTCACTGGTCTGTTGAGGATCTGGAGCTGTAAGTGAAAATGAAATGCGGAGCTGCCATTTCGAGCAGGGAGTTTAGACCAGTCCTGGTTTTTGAGCATGAATCTCAGTGCTTTCTGCTATTTGTAGTCTCTGCTTGTACCATTTGAAATCGGCACTTGCAGTATCGGAATACATCTGGATGGAGTTTGCCATACATGTTATTGTTTTTATTTGCTAACGTTTTATTCCCATACAAGTAAATGATGGCAGGCAAAGGTCAATGGCCAGGGGGCAGCATCAGGGGCAGGGGCAGAATAGTAGTGAGAATTAAAATTTAATTGCACCCCTGTTTAGAACTGAGCTCTTTGAAATTCTTCAAATAAATCCCAGCGCCTTATTCTGAATTAATAGTACTATCGTTCCTGCTACTGTTACTACTAATAATAATGTGTCTGGGATTTTATGGACAACGTTATGGTCATTAGGATAATAAATTGGAGAGTAAAACATTTTTCGAAGCAGTTGCTTGCTGACTAGAATTGTGTGTTTATTCCGTTCGTTTTTGTGGGGTTGTGGACATGCGTTTTTTTTAGGCAGATAAAATTTGATTTCATGGGCCTGATTGTCAATAGGTTTCTGCACGTAAAATCGGAAGTCACATAGATAGCACGTACGCGCGCGCATAAGTAGTATTTTGGAAAAGCCGGAAGGATGTACGTACTAGCGGTGTCGCTCATTAACGGGGAAAGGAAGAAGACGGGGCGGATTTAGGGGGGTTCCAGGGTGGGGTTTAGAAGTTCACGTGCAAGTTGCTAGTTTGTAAGTAGTATATGTGCTTACATTACCGAACTTGTCCGTACAAGCTGAGTCGTGGAATCGAAATCACATTTGTCTGCAGTATTTGGGTGGGTAGTTTGGGTTAATTTCTGGTGGTGGTGGGGGGGTCTGGGTGAACCGGTAGAGGTTTCAGCAAACTGGTGAGTGCCAAGTATGCACACAAGGAAGTATTTTCAGAAGCGGAGTACATGTATACTTTCTAAAATACATTTCTCCGGGAATAACTAACGGGACGATACAGAAAAACCCGCGGGATAGCCAGCCAGCGCCCGCTCTCCCGGCGCACGCCCAGGCCACGCTCCTGGGTGCGCAATTTAGAAAGAAAAAAATATGCAAATGAGGGCCCGCGGTAAAAGGAGGCGCCAGGGACACTAGCACGTCCCTAGCGCCTCCTTTTTGACAGAAGCGGCGGCTGTCAGCGGGTATGACAGCCGACGCTCAATTTTACCGGCGTCGGTTCTGGAACCCGCTGATAGCCACAGGTTCGGAAAATGGAAGCCGGCAAAATTGAGCATCCGTCTTCCAACTCGCGGGCCGCGGGCAGATTTTAATTTTTTGGTTTTTATTTTTTTTTTGTTTTTAATTTTTGGAGCCTCCAACTTAATAAAAAGCAGTTTTTTTCTGCTTTTCTGTACACTTTCCCAGTGCCGGCCGAAACTAAAATGTGCGGCTTGGCTGCACATTTTACTTTCTGTATTGCGCGGGAATAACTAATAGGCCCATCATCATGCATTTGCCACGCGCTATTACCCCTTACTGTATAAGGGGTAAAAATAGCGTGTCGAAAACGTGTGTCCAACTGGGGGCTAACAGTGCGCTTGGCCTGAGAGCACTTTACTGCATCGGCCCGTAAGGGTTGTTACATGCACATGACAACTTTTGCTTGTGTAAAATATATGTGTGTACTTTTATAAAATAGGTAAAGGAAATATGTGGCTTCCTGCTTTTTAAAAACACACTTGTACTGACATATACTGTACGTGCATACCTTTGGGTCAGAGAGATGCAGTATTTTCCTGTGCATATCCCTACACCTGACCCAATTCAAACTTGCCAGGCTGACCCACTTCTGGTTTTGCTTCATTGCATGCATGGACTTATAGTTCTGCCTTTCCTAGAGAAATTGGAATTAAAGGTCCTGAGATGCAGCAGAGCAAAACCAGAACTGGATCAGCCCTGCAGAGCTGACCTGGGTTAGAACAAACCAGATTTATGGCAAAGGGAGAGAGGATCTACATTTGAAACCGAGTCCATAGCAATGTTCAGTAAAGCAAAAGCATCTCATTTAATCCCAGAAACTAAAGCTATTTTTGCCTGCCGTCTTTTGCTTGTTATTTGCATGGGAGAAAGGGTGACTGTACATGTGAAGACTTACCAGACTCTTTAACCTTCTGCATGCGCTGTAATCTGGGTTTTATTCCCAAAATAAGCCTAAAACCCGGCGTACGCTGATCGGGCAGCTGCTGACTAAGCACGTTTCAGCTGAGACATGGAGAGGCCTGAGGTCTAAGACGACCTCACTCAGCCAGTCTCAATCTATCCCATATGCTTGTGCAAAGCTAATAAAAGTCAGCTGGGAGGCCCAGCGGTTTCACAGGAATGTGCATGATTTACAGCCATATTCACTTCCAGTGTTTTTTATGCCTTCACTGCTTACTTTTAGATATTTAAAAAAAGAAAAAAATATATCACATTTTCTCGCAGCCAAGTAATACTACACAGCAAGTACATATGACTCGCTAAGCAGCATGTCAGTCTCGTGTTTTGTTATAAGGCCTGCTGGTTTCTTGGTTACTTTTATGGGGGCAAGTTTTTGAGTGTCTAGTGCAAATCAAAATTGGACTAAATGTAGATTGGGATACCAGAAACTGGCTAGAACAAATTGCAACATAACAAGGGCTTGTCCATGAGCTTATCACGAGCACGTGGCTTTTTATTTAAAATATATGAATAGAATTTTTCAACCAGTTTGGATGTTTGCATTCAGTACTAGTACACGGCCATGTGAAGCAGCATAAATGTTACACAGAAGTATTTTGCAAAAAAGAGTAGTGATAAGTGGAGTTCCTCGGGGATCGGTTCTGGGATCAGTTCTGCTCAATATCTTTCGGGCCGATACAGTAAAGTCCGTGGGAGAGCAGGCGAACACCCGCTCTCCCGGCGCACGCACTGGTCCTTCGCCGGTGCGCGCGATTCACTATTCAAATTAGGGTCAGCGGTAAAAAGAGGTAAAAAGAGGCGCTAGGGACAGTAGCGCGTCCCTAGCGCCTCTTTTTGGACAGGAGTGGCGGTTGTCAGCGGGTTTGACAGCCAACGCTCAATTTTGCCGGCGTCGGTTCTCGAGCCCGCTGACAGCCACGGGTTCGGAAAACGGACGCCGGCAAAATTGAGCGTCCAGTTTTCAACCCGCGAGCTGCGGGCCGACTTCAAATTTTTTTTTTTTTTAACTTTTTGTAACTTTCGGGACCTCCGACTTAATATCGCCATGATATTAAGTCGGAGGGTGCACAGAAAAGCAGTTTTTACTGCTTTTCTGTGCACTTTCCCGGTGCCCGGCTTGGCTGCACATTTTCCTTTCTGAATCGCGCGGGAATACCTAATAGGGCCATCACCATGCATTTGCATGTTGCGGGCGCTATTAGGTTCGGGGGGGTTGGACGCGTGTTTTCGACCCCTTATTGAATAAGGGGTAACGCTAGCGCGTCGAAAACGCGCGTCCAATTGCGGGTTAACAGTGCGCTCCGCCGGAGCGCACTGTACTGTATCGGCCTGTTTGTGAGCAACATTGCAGAGGGATTAGAAGGTAAAAGTTGTCTTTTTTACAGATGTCTCTAAGATCTGCAATACCTTTAATATAATTTTGATAGCTTGGTTTTTTTTAGAATTCTGTTTCACAGTTTTAAATGTTACGTAGGATTAGTTTATGTATTAGCATGTGTTTCTGCTATGATGTACTGCATGATTAGGTCTCTTGTAAACTGCTTTGATTCTTGTGAGCAAGACAATAAACTAAACTACACGGTACTTTTGGAGTCCATACATTGCTATAAAAAAGCCAAGTTATGTAGGCCTCCAAATATTATTGTACTCCATACAGCAGGGTTGCCAATTCCCTGGCTTAAGCTAGGCTTACCGTACATCTTAGTTTACTGGTGAGGTTCTGTTTTGGCCCGTATGGTCTCAGCATCTGATGCCATAAATCCCCAGTTTTGGCCGTGACTCAGTCAGGGCCTCTGTGTGACAGGCAGACAGGTCCTCCCAGCCTCCGGTCCTAGTCTTCTTGCTGAGCTGGTGCTGTCCTGCCTCTCTGGAGTTTCACTTGGCCAGGCCCCCAGAAATCTGCAGGAGCGTTTTAGAGGAACACGTCTGCCAAAGGCTGAAGAAAGAGCAGAGGTCAGCAAGGCTGCCGAACTCTTTAATCTCCAGGACTTACAGAGCACTTCCAGCTGCTCACAGGAGACCTTAGAGAAAGTTAGGGTAAATAAAAATACTTGTGCTATCAAGGGGCAGATCTGCCGAAACGGCTGGCTCTGGTATCATTGTGGAAATCCTTCTTTCTGTTTTCATTTTTTTTTTTTTTAAGTAATTTTTCTTTGCATATAAAATCATTACGTTGCGGGATTTGTGCTTATTACGCCCAATAAAAGTCACTTATCTTTCTCATGAATGTGAGGAACCTATACTGCTCCCGCTATATCTTGTCCCGACACAATTTTAAATGGTTTTATGTGCAAATAAAATTACTTAAAAATGTGACTTCATAAAGAAGGATGTGTACAACGATATATGATTATATATGAATGGTAACAGCTGATGCCGTGGTGAGTAACCATAACATATGATACCAGAGACAGCCACTTGTTTATTTATTTATTTAAAGCTTTTTTATACCGACATTCGAAGGACATCACATCGGTTTACATGTAACATTTGGGGAAATATTACAAAGAACACAGTAACTTTACAGTAAATGAAAAAAGGAGGAGTAACAGTATAAAATCTAGAAAGTGAACATAGGAAGATCAGCCCCTGGATAGTACAGTAGCTTGATTAGGAGGGGTGAATTTATAATGGTTGTGGTGGTTTGCAGTTTAAAATAAAAATACTTGCCCTCCATGTGTATGCATTAGCTAAAGTATGAGGATGCCCATGATTTTCCCGTGATTTCCCAGTATTAGCATGTGGAGTGCTGCTGTGATTTTCTGGCTTCGCATGCATATAGCAAGTCCGAGAGCGACTGAATGAGTGTAAGAGAGAGAGAGTGGGTAAAAGTCTGAATGCTAGAAAACCTAGGCTTACTTCAGCAAAAGAGAAATGATTTGCATGTTTATGATAATGCAGGTGTAAAGGTAGGATAAAGAAGTTTTTAAAATGCAAGCATTGTGATCCCTGCAAGAAAGGAATCACCGGTCCTCTAAAAATGGCTTTTAAAGGGAAACTTGAGAAGATAAACATAAGATATTTTAACAAAAAGCTGAGCTCCTAAATTTAAGCCTCTGAGTACCTGATTCACTAAGGGTTTTTCCCATTGACACAAAATGGGAGAAAAGCCAGGGACGGTAACTTTCAAGCAGCCGTGCGGGCGTACATGAACGTATATATGCTGCCAGCTCGCGCCTATGGACGCTACCAATTTATAACATGTGCACGTATACGCGCACACAATAGTAGATCATCTTCCAATGGAAGAAAATTAGCCACAGGAAACGTCGCTATTTATGCAATAACATTTTTGAAAATATCTAAGATCTCCAGTCCCTTTCTCTCATTAGAATTAGTGTCCGACCGATGGATACCGTCTTTAGCAAACTGAAGATTTTGCACGGATTGAATCGAGTTCCTCTACTCTTTCACATGTGCGACTGTTTCTCGATGTGAAAACACAGAGCACTTTCTTTCCTGTGCTGCTAGAGCTGGAGGAACCTGAAGCAATGGAAAAGCAAGAAGGATCCGAGGCTGGCGTGCAAACGCCCGGCCGCAGTGCTGCAGGAGCACCGTGCTTGGCAGACTCCCAGAGTGCACTCTTGTGCCGAATAATTGCAGATGTGTATTCTGCAACATGTGAAAGTACTTTGCCGACAGACAGGGAGTCCTAAGTAATCTAATCAAAAGCAGTAGTAATACCATCCTCATTACTAATAGTTTTATCTTTGTTTCTTGGACCTAACAGATCTGCAGCAGCCTGACTTAGTTGGCAACAGGCATAAAATAACACATTAGGGAGAAGAACAGAATGACACCTCAGTAGGTGAACATTTCTCAAAAGAAGATCATTCCCTTAATAACTTCACAATCAGTGTACTTAAAGGGACTTTCTAAACTACTCGAGAATGCAAAACATTTAAAACGAAGATGATCAAACACTTAGAAATATGCACAAAAGGTTTTAATGAGAGCAAGGGCTTTACTATCTTTTATCAGATGTAGGCCTTCTGAACAATAAAGTTTTACGGTCTCATTACCTCTGTTAAATCACCCTTCTCCCCTTTTACTGAGCGGTAATGGCAGATATACAGACAAACTAAGGCTCTGTTGACTACTATTTAAACTTAGAGTAACTGTGATGTTTCTTCACAGACCTGATGAAGGAAGTGAGGCCCTTAAAAGCTAATTACAGATGCATTAAAGGAGCCAATCAAAAGGCATCGCCTGCAACTTGCTAACATGCAGCCCATAATACTTTGCTCAAGACTGCAACTGTAATTATCTAAAATATTTTTCATTATCGTACATTAGGGCAGTGCTTCTCAGCATAGTCCTCGGGGCACACCTAACCAGTCAGGTTTGCAGGATGGTCACAATGAATATGCATGAGATAGATTTGCCTATACTGCTTCCATTGTTTGCAAATCTCTCTCATGCATATTCATTCTGGCCATCCTGAAAACCTGACTGGTTAGGTGTGCCCCTGAGGACTGGGTTGGAGAAGAGTCAGCCGAACCTGCCTGAATTAAGAGAGCACCGGCAGAGAGGCCAGGCCCTGCCGGCAGGAGAGCCAGATATACCTATCCAAATGTATGTATTTATTTATTTAAAATTATTTTTTTTATCTGCCTATAACAGACCCACTGTGCTAAGCAGAGTTCAACAAATAAAATGACATGATATAATAAGAACAACATTTAAAACATCTAGATAAAAATCTCAAAAGAACCCTCTATGTAAAATCATAACCAAATGCTTCGCAGAAAAGAAAAGCTTTTAAATGTTTATGAAAAGTACAGTAATCATCTATATAGTGTAGAGATTCTGGTACTTGATTCCAAAGATTTGGTCCAATGATTGAGAAGGCTCTTGTCCTGATAGTTTGTAAATGACTATTTTTTATAGATGGAATGGTCAAAAGCCTGGGAACACAATGGCCTGGTTGGCGAGTGCAAACTCACCAAACCATTCAAATAACACGGGCCGCTGAGTTTTATAGGTTCCTGTACCAATGATAAAACCTTAAATTTAATATGTTGTTTCAGTGGAAGCCAATGTAAATTCTGCAAAGAGGAGTAGCATGCTCCCGAGGTGCACTTTTCGTTACCAAGCGAACTGCTGAATTTTGCAGAATTTGAAGTGCATGTAAATGAGAACCAGGGAGACCCATATATAATGCATTGCAATAGTCTAAAATGGTTAACACTAATGACTGAACAGTTGCCCTAGAATCACAATGCTCTAGAATATAATGAAAATGGCCAAGCATCCACGATTTATGGTAACCACGCTTTAACACAGATTGAATTTGTGGTTTAAAACTTAGATGCGTATTAAAAAGGAATCCAAGATTCCTAACATCTCCCATAAACTGGATTGCAGTTCCATTCACTAATAATGGAAATCTGTTCATATCTCGGGGGGAGCCATATGAGGTTGATGGATACATAGTCCAAGAGCAAATTATTAGCAGACATCCAAGAATTTATGATAGACAAACATGATGAAATCTCTTTTACGGTGGATGGGATAGATGAGTGGCATGGGGTTGAACGCTGGAGATCCTCTTCATACATGCGAATCTCAATACCCAATTGTTCAATCAAAGAGCAAAGCGTAGAAATATAAACAAAAAGTACAGCAGATAAAATAGACCTTTCAGGGACCCCCATATTGCAGTTTAAACCGATTAGAAGAAATATCTTCAAACCGTACTTTTTGCTCTCTCTCCGAGAGGTAGGAAGCAAACCATTTATAAACAACACCCCTTATACCTGAGGTCCATAGGCAATTTAGAAATATCTGATGACTTATAGTGTCATATGCAGCTGAAATATCCCAAAAAGCTATAATAATATTATTTTTCTCTAACTCCCTTAAAAGATAATTATTCACAGACCAATAAAGCTTCCGTGCATTGTTTCTTATGACATTCACATTGGAAGGTATAGTGAGAAGGACAGAAAATAGTGATCCGGCCACAACACTGGTTGAATGACAAGATCATTAACAGCCGCTTTATAATGAGAGGGGATCAATGCTTGGTATTGTGTGGGACTAGTAACTAATGGTGTCAAATGAAATCCCTCAATGTGATCATAAAAAAATGGTAAAACTCCCAGATGGTTTGCTGTCCAAATGGATATTAAAATTGCCAATAATTATGATTCTATCTGATTGCAATAGCAAAGAAGTAAAAAAAAAAAAAAAAAAATCTAAAACACACCCGGGGGGGGGGGGGGGGGGGCAGTAGAACAGGGCAAGTGTCCAGTTAGAAAACTTGACAACTAAATTCTCACAACAACCTCCCAGGTAGCTATGGGTGTTAACCAGGTTAAGTGGCACTTTGAGAGCCATTGGTGGGATGGAGTGCAGACCCTGCCAGCAAGAGATCAAGGAGACAATGAGAGGCGTGGTGCTGGTGAATGAGTGAGAAGAAGGGAAAGAAGGGTAGAATGGGAGTGAGAGTGGAGGAAAGTGAATGAGAGAGGTGAGAATGAAAAAGAGGTGGGGTGAAAGTAAGGAGAAGGGAAAGGAGGAGAGGGGAGGGGGAAAAGTGTGAGAAGTATCCGCAGCCAGGATACTGACTAAGACCAACAAGAGAGACCATATTACCCCATCTAATTTATTGTTTTGTGTTAATTTATAGTTTATAATTTTGTTAACTTATTGTTTGATTCTTGATCTCCCATTTCTGTTATAGTTTAATTCTGTCCTATCTTCCGACATCTATGTTTTTACTCTCCCTGTTTTAATGTAACTTCTCATTTCTACTTATACGTTAATTGGTTTCCCCATGTTTTAATGTAAACCGGCACGATAAGACCTGGTCTTGAGTGTCGGTATAGTAAAAGAAGTTAAATAAAATAATAAATAAATAAATAAATCTTAAGGAACCTACATTGGCTCAAAATAAAGTAGAGAATCTTATACAAAACACTAACAATCGTTCACAAAACCATCCACAATCACATTCCTCTGGATCTCAACATTCCACTTCAATTTCATCTACCAACCAGACCAATGAGAACAGCTTACAAAAACACTCTCATAACAACACACATCAAATCTTCTCTAAGCAAACGTTCCATTTCTGCAGCAGGTCCAACACAATGGAACTCTCTACCGCCAGCACTCAGGACAGAACAATGCCCAATCAACTTCAAAAAGAGACTAAAAACTTGGCTTTTCGAGCAAGCGTTCCAATTATGATAACAATATACCTCAACACCACCACACTAGCCAACTGGCTAAATAAAGACTCTTAAACCAAGCTTATAATATCACATTTTATAATAAGATAAAGTTCCGTTTTTATTTTTATTTCCCTTTTCCATTATGTTCCATTTTCTTCCCCACGTATACTGTACCAAGTTTTATGCCCTGTTCTATGTAATTAGCATTCTCTCATGCTTGTTTTCAGTTACAATGTAAACCGAGACGATAAGCAAATTCGCATGAATCCCGGTATATAAAAATGTTAAATAAATAAATAAATAAATACCTAAGGGGCAGATAAAGATGAGATTTGTGCAATGTTCTCTCAACCTAGCTTGATGGACTCTCTACCTGGGTAAAATCAAGCTACGTTGAGAGAACATTGCACCAATCTCATCTTTGGGTGAGATTCCTCTCTCCGTAGGTCATCAAATCTTCACAAGAGAGCACTGTTCTGTTCGTATATCTCACTTTGAATGTCAAAGTGGCCCCTAACCCCTAACCCCTACACTAATACCTAAACCTCAACATGAGTTACTAGGTGGGACTCCCATAGAGATATAAATACCTATCTAGTGTGAGTATATTGTGGCTAGGCCCTCTCTCTCTCTCTCTCTCTCTCTCTCCCAGGACCAGTAAACTGCCTATTACCATAAAACACACCCCTTTTTCTATCACATGCAATATTTAGTGCATTTTGATAAATCCAGGCCATAGTTTTTTCAATTTATTCAAAATTTCCAAGTTTTCCACTTCTGGCCTCTTGAAAAACAACAAACAGAATAAAACTGGTTTTCTTTCAAATTTTTCTGGGCCTTTACATCTCTAGTCTGAGCCAGAGTAAATATATTTGTAATTGAGGGCTATTTCAGGCAAATGCAAGGTGTATATGTATTTTGTTGAATTAATCCTTATTGGCCAATCCATAAGAGAAGTAGAGGACATTACTGGAGCATCCATGATGGGTCCTCTTCCTAAATACATTGAATACCTTTTTTCTTGCATGACAAATATCTTTTTTTTTTATGTGCGCCAAATATCTTACAAATATCTAACAATTGCTAATTGGGTTGTTTACTCTATTTGTCCTCCAGAAGTCAAAAGATTTGGGGTGAATCAAGCCCAGAGGTGTCCAGGATTTCTTGTCTAGACCTGTGATAATCCCAGCTTCATCATATAATTAAATATTTTGAGGAGCGAGCAATTTCTTATGGGCTATGCCAATCTCCCAGAAAATCATTCAAGCTGACCCAGTGGAAATCTGATGGATTTAACAGAAACATCATTATCATGAAATTGCATGATTGATATACCATTCTAATTCAATAAGTTGGTGAAATGGCAATTGATTTGTTTTATGTCAAAGAATAGTGGATGGTTGAATTTCCCACTCAATATAAATCCAAAGAAAGAAATCAATTTAAAAACCCTACAAGAGTTAGCTTAATTTTAGGACAGTTACAACTTCCTCCTCTCACAAAGGTTTGTTAGATTCAATCTACATATGCCCACTGATTTTAGACACTTGGTTCACATGAGACAAAAATCGGATAGAGCAATTACAAGTACTGTATGAAAATGAGAAAGATTTTAGATTCAAGTCTAGTGAGCTGCTATAGGAACCATTGGGTAAGATGTTTTTCAGATTTGAATTACTCCTTAGCCCTCAGAGTTAAAACCCAAACCGGATTTAACTGCCCTTCTAAATAACTTTTCAGTGACTTGAGCAAGATGTTTGATTGTCTGTTGACTCTTCATTCACCACTCAAAGCACCTTAACCAATAAAGATGTTTTTTTCAGGGGCACAGAATGAGGGAAAACTCCTTTTCAAATAATACCTAAAGTGTCCATGCTTGGAGATTAACACCCATAATGTGAATGGGGAATGTTTACACACCTTTTGATGTGATTGTTTCAGACTGTTTGCCCGAAGACTAAGTAGGATAGCAGTGTTTCATCACTTTACCATTTCAATTCCATAAAATCTCTATGAATAGGTCATTATACTGACAAGTGCCCCAATCGAGGGATCAACTTACTTGGTGATTCTGGTGCGTTTCCCATGAACATGCTCCATGAGCTTGTGGGATAATCCCTTTTTGACAATGATGGTCTTCCAAGCATGTCTGGCAGAGTGCAGACTTGATGTCTGTCATCCATGAAGGCATGTGCATTACAGTTTGCCCAGATGTGTATTTTCGGTTGCTGTTCTGATGTTTTTCCACTCTCAGTACTGGCTTCTTAATCCATCTCCTTACCTGTAAAAATATAAAAACTGACAGTGTATACCTTGCACTCCTCTCCTAATTCAGTATTTCAGTATTAATAATCAAATCATGTGCTATCCCCCCTTGCAACAGCTGTGGAAGATTTAAAATGAGGAATGAGCTTGTCAGCAGCAGCATCTGTTTAGAGCGGGATGTCTTTCGAGAGTTTGCATCCTTCCCTGCACTTTATCACCTTGCTTCCTTATAAACTACATTGCCCAGTTTTCCCTGCACCATTCCTGATCCAGAAGGTAGCTACAGTTGTAGGAGATTAAAAATAAGATTAAGTTACTCGCCAGCAGCAGCTGGCAGACTGCATCCAAAGGATGTCCTGTGTGCAGGGGTGTCTGTGTGAGAGAGAGAGAGAAAGACAGGGAGCCTGTCTGCAGGGGTGTGTGTGTGTGTGAGAGAGAGAGAAAGAGAGGGAGCCTGTCTGCAGGGGTGTGTGTGTGAGAGAGAGAGAGAAAGAGAGGGAGCCTGTCTGCAGGGGTGTGTGTGAGAGAGAGAGAAAGAGAGGGAGCCTGTCTGCAGGGGTGTGTGTGTGAGAGAGAGAGAGAAAGAGAGGGAGCCTGTCTGCAGGGGTATGTGTGTGAGAAAGAGATTAAAAGGTAGCTTATGTGTGGGTATGTGTGAGTACGTGTGCAAGAGGGTGTGTGTACTCACGGGAGAGGGAGCCTGCCTGAGGGGGTGTTTGTGTGCAAGAGAGAGTGAGAGGGAAGGAGCCTTTGTGAGGAGCTATATGAGAGAGGAATCAAACTGGGAGTGGAGGGATTGAGCCTGGAGGGGCAGGAGAGAGATAGTGGAGAGCGGAGAAGTCGGGACCTAAGAGGGCAGAGTGAAAGGGCTCTGGCTAGGATACTAAGGAGAGAGGGATGAAAAGGACACCATTACAGTATACTTTTAGAGGAATGTAGCTTAAAATATTTAAAACATTGCATCTTTGAGTAATAACTTTTCTGTATTACATTTTAAATTAATTACTCAAAGACTATGATGTACCGATAATGTTTTTTTGACCAATATAAAAGTATGAAACATTTTGCACAGAATTTTACATTTCTGTGTGCAGAATTCCCCCTCTGTGTTTTTCTGTCTGGGTTGTAGGCTGTGCGGTGTCTGGTTCTCTGAATGCCTGTGAGGTCTGCATGTCTGTCTATGTCTGTTTGGCTTTCTCTTTCTCTCTGTTGGTCAGGGTGTGGGATATCTGTTTCCCTCTGTGTATGGAGTGTCTTCCTCTGTGTGAGCTTACTCCTTTCAGCAACACGAAGAGAAACAAAATTATGACTTTGAGCCACTGGCTGTCAGTGTGGCTGCCTGGTGGATACCCTTTATGTAAATATATCTCTATCTATCTATCTATCTATCTATCTATCTACACAAATGTTTTTAAATACACTTTTCACACTTTATTGTAAACTCATTCATTTGGAAGGGGTTTTTTTTTTTTATAAAATATTACTGTGTATTGAAGCTATCTTTATCACACTTTGTCTGTGTTTGTCACCACTTACATTAACATGGGTTATATGTATTGTTGTCTGCTTGAAAGTAAAACAAATTTCAAAACCAGAAATAAATCATTCTTATAGACTACAATACGAGCTACAGTATGTGGTTATGGCACCAGCCCTTCAGGAGACACTCCAGCCCCAGGTTGGCTTGAAGTTATCTGGGAAGTCACTACAAGGGTGTGGTGTGTGTGTGTAAGAGTGTGTGTGTGTGTGTGTGTGAATAACCCTTTGTGGATCAATCTGTGGGCTTTAAGATAGCATTTCTGATGTCTCGGCCTCTGGTGCCCTGACTCTCTTTTTTTCTGAGCCATAAGGAAAATATTTCTGACCACCACAAATATCTCCCAAATATCCTCTTTTATGATAGATGCATTTTGGGAAAACCTGAAAAATATGGAGATACTCCTCCTGTAGAGTGCCTAAGCACAGGCTGTGAATGGTGCCTATAGTATTGGATCACAGAAATCAACCCTGCATTCTGCATCTTTAGGCTATAATTTCAACCAAGGACACAGAAGAAATACTCTGCAGATACTTTTTCACACTTGGTAGTTAGATCCCCACTATTATCTTTTTTTTTTTTTTTTTTTTTTTAAGAAAAAGGAAGTTTTTAATCTCTGCTTTAGCATGCTAGTCTTACACAACTGCATTTCCCATCTTAAGTTTTAATAAGTGTTCAGTGTGATTTGGCATTCTTCTGTACAATTGCATGAATTTGTGGATTAATCTGCCCAAATTCAGAGTTCCAGAGCTACTGCCCTGTGATTACATTTTGAAAAATTAAATCAGAGCACAAGCACCATGTCCAGGCTTTCTTCCTATAAACCTAAGATCGCTTCAAACTCTAAATATAATGGGCTTCCTCTTTCCCCTCCACAATTTACTCTGTCGCTTACTCGGTCCATTTTGCTTAAAAGCCACCAAAAAAAACATTCTGTTATCCATTTGCTTTTATTCTGTTATCAATTTGCTTTTATTTTCCTTTTTCGAGTAAGGACCAGCTAGGCAGAGTCATATGGAATAATTTTTCCCTTGTGTCATCACCAAATGTGTTCCTGATGTGCACTTAAATTTTGCAGCTCTTACATTTCATAATAAGCAAACTCTTCAGATCCCACTAAGCCATCTCATTCAATAGGTTCTCACAGGCAGCTTACATTTTGTTTCAAGAAACATATTGTGACATTCTTTTCCCATTCTGTCCTACTTCCAAACACTTGTCTGTTTGCAAAAAAACTTTAGTTTTGGGATGGCTTCGTATGTGCTTAAATATTTTCCTCCTAGTTCTCACTTTTAGCTTTGTGCTTTTGATTATAAGTAAAGGTGAATTTTAAAAGCCCGATGAGCCAAAACCAGAAGATATGCGAATATGTTGGGCCGGTCCGTGCGTCAAGCGGATTTTAAAAGCCACCCAAGTACGCGTGTATCCCCCCGCTGTGCGAACAATGAAAAATTCCCAAAAAGGGGTGGGGCATGGACGTTCCTAGATGGCAAACTTCAAATTAGCGCGTAAATACTTACGTACACGGTCGCGCGCCGGGGTTCCCCTGCCGCGTAACTTTACTACTGCTATGTAGGACGTGTAAGTAATAAAATAAATACTAAATAGATAGATGGCGGGGTTTAAAGGTTGGGGCTAACAGGGGAGAAGGGAGGCTTTTAAACTGGGGGAGGGGGAGGAGTTTGGAAGTCTTATCCCTTACCTGGAAGAGCTGGGAACGAATTGGGAAAACTGGTAATGGTGTCGGCGCGCGTCTATTACTATCCCCCCACTTATGTGCTAGAAGCTCAGCCGAGCGCACCGTTCTGTATCGGCCTGATGGTAAAGCTTCTGACTTGCCAGTGCTTATGGTTTTTATTGTTTTTTTTTCATTTGGATTCCTTTTCCATTTCTTGAAAGATGTTCTTTAAGCCATTATAGCCTCTTTCACTTCATCTTTTAACCATGCTGATAGTCGTTTAGCCATCCTTCCACCTTTTCTAATGCGTGGAATACATATGATCTGGGCTTCCAAGATGGTATTTTTAAACAATGTCCATGGCTGATGTAAATGCTTAACTTTTACAGCTGCTCCTTTCAGTTTTTTCCTAACCATTTTCCTCATTTTATCATGGTCACCTTTCTAAAAGTTAAATGCTATTGTAGTATATTTCCTTAAAAGTCCTCCATCCAGTTAAGTCAAATTGATTATGCTGTGATCACTATTGCCAAGTGGCTCTAATACCTTTCACAGCAAAATCCTGTGGTCCACTAAGGACTAGGTCTAAGATAGTTTCAGTTCTTGTTGGTTTTTGTACCAATTACGTCATGAAGAGGAGCTTTATCGCTCTATTTTGTCCTGATGTGACATTCACCCAGTCAATACTGGGGTAATTGAAATCCCCCTTTATTATTGTGCTGCTCATTTTATTAGCTTCCCTAATAATCTCCTTATCACTGAGTGATCTCAATTACATAATTATCACCCCAAACCAACATACCTCCCTAACTTTATATCCATTAGATCCACCCAGATGCTTTATCCCTTTGAAAGGATCAGGATCATAGAAAACAAATTTATTATCTTGAGAAACAACATTTCATTTGCACGGAAATTTTAGAAAAAAGTAGCTCCCATTCCTACTTTTATAAGACAGACATTTCTTCCTAGTTTCCTGAGTGGTCCTGGATAAACCTGGAAAAATAGACACTCTCTGACCATAGAATAATAGAGTCCGGTTTTGAAATAGAAGTTTCAAAACAAGCTCTCTGTCCATTATGAAGGCAAAAATTGCTTTTAACTAATGTTCCTTCTAATATTTGAAAGGCTACGTGCAGAAAAATGGTCTTTTGTGCAACTCTTTATAAGATGAGTTGAAATTTGTGCGCCATGAACCAGTATAATGCAACTAATATCAGGATTTCTTGTGCACACAAAGGGCCTGATTTTCAAATGCATTTACATGCTTACAATGGGTTTTAGACATGTAAATGCATGTTATCTGTGTAAGTAGGCTTTTGACAATTGCTACAATATATACCATTGAATTGTCTATAGGATTTAACCACATAACTGCACTTTACACGCACAAATGGCTTTTGAAAATTGCTGTGATAGTATGTTACATGTATGCTTCCAGTTCTGCCTATTGTTTGATCATTCTCTTTTAAATTTTATTTTTTTACTGATAGATAATTTTATGAAACTTGCTTGTAGCCTAGTTACTAAATTATCCTGAGGACCTATTGATCTTTCTACTTTTAAGACGGAATGGGATGAGAATGCCAGTTCCGTAATCCACGACTCAGGAGATAACTTGACAGATTCCTTTGTTCAACAGCTTTCCTTTATTTCTCAAAAGGTTGCATCCCCTAAGTGCAAATTGGTCTAAGACTAGAGTTCCGTGGTTTAATCATGGTCTGGTGTTGAAGGAATGGGCGATGCACCGTGCAGAGAAGGAATAGCACAAAAAACCTCTTGCAGAATATAAATTGGTTTACGATAGTGCCTAGTGTGGATTTAAGACCTCATCTTTTTTCTTCTCACCTTCAGGCTTCTATAAATCAGCCTCTTGAGTTATTTTTGACTATAAATAGGATCTTAGAATGTCTTGGTTATATGAAAACGGATTTGAAACTTTGTCCCGAGAACTTGGCCGATTATAATATGTACAAGGTTGCTTCATTGATGCAAACCAGGAAGGCTCAGCAAGGGTTGTTAAAAGATCAGACAATAGATCAGGCTTTCTTTCCACCTCATTATTAACCATTTCCTTTTGGGAAAGATAAAGGGGTAGATTTTATAACTTGCACACGCGTGTCCAGGTGCGCGGCGTTCCCGGCGCGCGCGCATGGACGCGCCGATTTTATAACATGCGTGCGCCGGCGCGCGCACGTTACAGAATCCATGGGCCGCTCACATGTACTCGCCAATTTTATAATCCGCACGCGCATGTGTGGGCAGCGCGCTCAGGGGTGCTGAATTTTGTAAGAGTACGCGCTGCGACGCAATCGGGCCTCCCCGAACTTCCCTACCACCCTACCTAACCTTCCTCCCCTTTCTCCTCTCCCCTCTCTCCTCTCCACCCCGACCCCTAACCCTTTCCTATCTACCCCTAATATTTTTATTTTTTTACTCGCTGCTCCTTGGGAGCAGAAGGAATTTATGGGTGCTGGCTGGCTGCTGGCGCACGCTTTCCCGCAGCAGCGTACAATGGCGCTGTCCCAGCCCGCCCCCGCCCCGCCCCCTGCCCACCCCCCTTTGAAGAGGCCCGGCACTTGTGCGCGTACCGAGGTTCACGCGCGTGGCCGGGCCTCTTTGAAAATCCGTGCGGCGCATGCAAGGCCCGGCCACGCGCGTGAACCCTGGGTTTTACGCACACAGGCCTTTGAAAATCCGGCCTCAAATGGGGGAGGGTGGGTGTTTGAGATGATTTGGGGAAAGTTAAAACAATTCTTTTTGCTCTCTTGACCCTTGCCCTTTCTCAGTTATCTATTTATTAAGGAAAGATTTTTCTTTAAGTTATAATTAAGTTGATTAACCTCTCCTTATATGAGGGCAGAGTTCCTAGTATATAGTAGGAACTCTGTCCTCATATAAATTATCCAGCATTGGGTAATTTTATCTGTGCAGTTCCCTTCCACTTATAGAACAATTTCAAACTATTTGAAAAAATGGTGTATTCTCAGTCTGATGAATTTTTATCTGCTAATAGCATATTACATTCACATCATCGCGGCTGCTTAATGCACATAACATGGAAACTTCTTTCAGTTACGGATTCTCTTTTGTGGGAACGATGATGGAGGAGCAATTCTAGCGGTATTTTTGGATATCTCCTCTGCATTCAACACTATTAGTCGTTCTGTGCCGTTGGATAGGTTGCACGTGCTAGGAATTCCTGGCACTCATCTGACAGGTAGGAAGCAGCAGGTTAGACTTTATGGACAAGAGTTGACTTGGTCTGACACTCAGTTTGGGGTCCCATAAGGGTCTTTTTCGGTCCGCTTCATTATTTTACATATATATATCTGCTTCTGTTGTGCTCAATCTTAGATCATTATGATATTAAAATTTAAGATTTATGCTAAATGCAGCTGGGTTTTGTTTTTGTTTTTTTGTAAAAGATAATTTACATCATGTTCTGAGTCAAAGGGAAGACTGTCTGTCTGGCAATAAGCTAATTCCAAATATATCTAAAGCAGAGGTTTTATGGATCTCTAAATGCCCATATCTGCAGCTGATTTGAAAAGTCGCTCCCTGTCTATGCATGGAACTCCAATTGTATTCTCAGATACTATCAGGAATATGGATTTTCAATTTGATTCTAGTCTCTCATTTTAAGCCACAAATTCAGTCAGGTTTTGAAGTCAGATTATTAAAAGTTAAGGTTGCTATGGCAGTTAAAGTACGTTCTTGATCTACATGATTTCTGCACTGTAATGCAGGCCTTTGTACGTACAACAACTGATTATTGTCATTCCCTCTATGAAGGTTGTCGTTTTTCTCATTTCAGAGCTTTGCAAGTGCTTTTGAACTCTGCCTCTTGTCTTATCCTAGGTAGGTTGCCATGGGAACGTGTACGGTAACTTCTTTGTTGTATTTACATTGGTTACCACTGAAGCAAATAATTACATTTGAAATTTTAGTGCTGGTTTTTAAGTTTGTAAAAGTGGATGGTTCTTCTTATTTAGGCAATTTATTTGCTTTTTATGCTCCTTCTTGAAGTTTAAGATCTTCTGGTAAGCAGTTGCTTGCCATACTTCCTGTGAAAGGACCTACCTGAGTGAGATGAGACATCTCACCTTCTCTATAGTGGGTTCCACTCTTTTGAATGATCTATTAGAATCTATTGGATTTCTGGTTGACCTTTTTTGAAAGTAGTTAAAAGCTATGTTGTTTCAAGAAGCATTTGTCTCTAACCTGAGTTAAGGTAGTTAAGTATACTTTACTTGTAATTTATGGGTATGTATTGTGCTGCTTTTGTTGATTTGTTTTAGCTTTTATGTGTATTTTATGAATTGTTGTTTTATACATTTTTATTGCTATCTGTTTAGCATGACTGAACTGCTAAAAGCAGAAAATAAGTACTTTAAAATAAATAAATAAAA
The DNA here is from genome assembly GCF_901001135.1 of Rhinatrema bivittatum. Classification (NCBI taxonomy): domain Eukaryota; kingdom Metazoa; phylum Chordata; class Amphibia; order Gymnophiona; family Rhinatrematidae; genus Rhinatrema; species Rhinatrema bivittatum. Next base: position 578,725,797 of record NC_042617.1, read on the forward strand.
TGGTACCTAAAATGGCAGGTATTCTTCAAGGGACCATGAGAAAGCCAGAAGCAGATGAGGCAACAATAACAACAGGCTTAGACAGCAAACATTCCAGTACAACCAAGAAAGAGAGAGGGTGGTATAACTAGACCAGAATTGTAGAAGGGGTACAACAAAAGAGTAAAGTGGAACACCAGAAAAGAGGTGGGGATATGAGAAGAAACATATTTTTTTCATTTTTCACATATTTATTTTTGCAACAAAACACTCAAGTACATCCAAGAAAGAAGAAGGCTGGGATAACTAGGCCTGGATTGTAGAGGGGTACAACATAAAAGTAAGGTTGAGAAAAAGAAAAATGTGGGGTGGGAGGAGAAACTCTTTTGTCACATTTTTATTTTTGGAACAAAACACCTCAGTATAACAAAGAAAGAAGTAGGCAGGATAACTAGGCTTGGATCCAAGCAGCAAACAACAAGGAGGCAACAAACCTACCAAGGTGATTTAGCTGGAAATTGTCAGGTAGACAGAGAGGCAGAAAGACCCCCAATAGCCACTGCTATTGCTGGCATTAGTGGCACAGGATCTGTTTGGTGTTTGGGTAATTGCCAGGTACTTGTGACTTGGATTGGCCTCTGTTGGAAACAGGATGCTGGGCTTGATGGACCCTTGGTCTGATTCAGTATGGCAACTTCTTATGTTCTTATTTTCTAATGTGCAGATTGATTTTCAAGAAGACAAGCTTTTCTATCAACTCTAGTGCCAGCCTTGAATGATGATGACTTATAATGTCCCCTGTCTCAATTTTAATTTCTTCTGGCTTTCTGCAGCTAAAAAAGTCTCTTTTAAGTTTAGGGGTAGGACTGACTTTTTATCGCTGCTATTAGTACTGCTTGTGCTTCTGATAGGCTGGACTGGTTCTGCAACAAATCCTCTGCCCTATCACTCCCTTTTCTGAGTTTTCCCTGGCAATGGCATGATGGAATTTGAAGTGCCTACTGGGGGGTTTGATATCACAACAGAATGTATTGATACCATACCAGCACTCACAGTACCACTCTAGTACTGAAAGAGTGTGCCTGACATACATACTGTACCTAATTCACAGACTGAATTCACATCACTGCCTAGCAAGCACAGAGCCAACTTACGAAGCAGAATTAGCAGCAGTTTTCTAGTGATACCGCAAAATCAGTCTCTGTCTTTCTAGGGCTATTTCTCAGAATGTGTACAAATATATCTTTTTCACACACACATATACACACCTATACATGGTATACAGAAAGCAGTGCCATTGCCTTTCTTCTTCTCTCACAGTGAGTGAGAGACCAATGACTGCAGCAGAGATGAGATAAAGTCTTTTGCAAATGCCTAATTTTTTACAACTTTCCTCAACTCTTAGAGAGCTTCTGAAAAGACATTCTTCCATGCCAAATCTCAGTAATTTGTTACTTTTTTCTGAGATGTATAGTTAGGAAGGCCATTTTTCATGTCTTTTAATTTTTGTTTTGTATGAGTATTATTTTCTTTTTATCTTGTGTTATAATTTATGTTTTTATTATTTTGTTTTTATATATATGAATAGATTTTTTTAAAAATACGTGTGCGCACATGGACGCACAATTTTAGAATATGCGTGTGCTGGTGCGTGCATATTATAAAATCCGGGCTGGTGCACGTAGGGGGGGAAATTTGCCCTGTTTACGTGTGGTGATGAGATCGGGCCTCCCACAGTTCCCTCCCAGTCCACTCCAATTAAGGAACAGACTGGGAGGACATTTTCCTACCCCCCTAACTACCCTCCCTCGCTCTTCCCCGACACCTTTGAAGTGCCTACCTTTTGTTATTTTCTTTATTTTGGAACTTACACCAGCTCCTGAGCTGTTGTAAGTTGTGCGTGCTGGCAGCCTGCTGGCATATGATCTCCTGTTTTCCCTGCAGGCAGGGGAATTAAAATGTAGCTGTTATTGTATAAGTTTCATTTTTAGTTTTATGATGTTTGTTTAAATTTATGTGATTATGTATGTATCTTGAACCTGACAAGTATATTGGATTATGTGGGCTATAAATCAGTTAAAATAAAATAAATCTAATAGAGCAAATAGGGGGCTTTTGTTTACACATGCTCAGACCTTTCAATGAGAAGATGTCAGTGTCACTTGATTCAGATGACAGCTATAGGCTAGTTAAATAGATGTTTCACTGTGATTTGTCCTCTATTTGATCTCCTTGCCCACTTGGCCCTCTTCGGATCCCAAAGTCCTTGCTAACTCATTCAATTGGAGCAGAGCAAAGGTTTAAATACCCAGAGGTACTGACGCCATGTGGTGGGGTCGCTTCCAAGGTTCCCGCCATGACGTATTCAAAAACGTAGGCAGCGTGCGCTCGTGTGCCCTAGGAGGCCTCAGGAAGAAGCATGGTGGACGGGGACGCCCATGCTGGCTTGGAGACACAGAGGGTTTCAGCAAACAGCAGCAGAGGCAGCCATCCTTCCAATGGAGGAGGAAAAGGGTAAAAGAGAGGTGAGGCAGAGCGGTCACAGCCACCTGCGACTGACGGACGCAACATAAGGTTCTCATCTAGCTGTATTCCTAAATCCCATACTTGATTTGAGGGGTTAATTTGAAAATTACCCAGATTTAGGGCAGGTGATTTTAGTCTTTTTAGATTTAATGTTAATTTAAGTTGCAAAAGTTCTTGTTGTATTGCTTTCATATAGTTAGAGAATAACAAAACTGTATTTTCAAATGATCTGGAGAGTGTGATGTAATACTGTTTGTTGTTAGCGAACAAGAAGGTTATTCCTAGGTTCATCAGTAATTTACACAGTGGGAGCATATACATATTGAATAGAGTTGCTAAGAGGGTTGAGCCTTGAGTGAAAAGTATCAGATATATGGTTGCCCAATTTGATTTAGAATGTACTATTAGCTAGAAATGAGGAGAACCATCTGAGAATCCTGCCATCGATTCCAATGTTTTTCATCTGATGGCATAACAGGTTATGGTCCACAGTGCTGAAGGCGGCCATTAAGTCAATTAGCACAAGACAATAAGATTCATCTGCATCAAGCCCTCGCAAAACCGGGTCCATTAACGAGAGGAGTAATGTCTCAGTTGAGTGATGTTTCCTAAATCCAAACTGATTTGGGGATAGAATATTTTGATCTTCCAGGTGATTTGCAAGCTGAGATAACACTGCTTTCTCAAGTGCTTTTGCGAGAAAAGACAAGTTGGATATTGGGCGATAGCTGTCTCAATCATCAGTTCTACCATTCTTATTTTTTAGGATCAGCTTTATCACAGCTTGTTTTAACCCATTTCGAACAGTTCCTTCTGAGAGAGACAAGTTAACTAATGTTGTGATTGTCTGAGTGATAACCCCATGTACTTGTTACAAGGAACTGGCTGGAATTGGGTCACGTGGGTGAATGGCTGGTTTAATTTTAGTAATGATTTCACCAATTTCTAGTTTTGATACTCTGTCGAATGTGGATTACTTAAACATGCCATTAGAATCTTCAGGTGCTTTTTTTGGAGAACAGATAGGGAATTGTGCTTTCAACTTATTGTATTTTGTAAGGAAAGATTTATATTTTCCTAGGGATTCAGCAGTTGGGCCTTTCTGCCATTGTTTCTCTAATTTTCTAATGTTCTGTTTAGTGCTCCTTGTACCAGGGCTTCTTATGTTTGGAGTTATTCCTTTATTTGTTAATAGCTTTTGTCTGGACAGGACTGAGGTTTTCAGCCTTGTCATTGACAATTTTATCCCAGGAATCAAAAGCCGATGTGGAATTGGTTTGAGTTAGTTAATGGAGTTTATTTTCTATTGCTTCGGCAATTACTTCTCTCTCTCTCTTTTTTTCTGAAGGTAAAAATGTGGTTATTATCTCTACTGTTGTGGATTTTATTGGTGATGGTAATTTCCGCCTTTATTACTTGGTGATCAGATCAGGGCAATATAGTGTGTGAAAAGCACTGATTTAGGCAATTATTGGCATTTGCAAATATTAGGTTTAGAGTGTGACCTGCCTTATGTGTAGCTTTCAAGATAAATTGTGACCATCCGAGGGCTTACATTGCATCTAAAAACATTTCACAGGCTAAGATGTTCAGTGTTTTGTCTACATGGAGGTTAAAGTAGATTCTGGTGATGGAAACACCTTGGCGAATAATTCAATCGGTGGTGAGCAATCTTTTTGTAGTATTTCTGGAGGACAGTAGACCAGTCCGATGTTTAGTTGTGGCGACTTGAAGAATTGCCACCTGATATGGGGGACTCCGGGCCTGATCTCTACTTTGTATGGTATAAGCTTAAGTTCTTTTTTGCTAATTATTAATAAGCCCCAACCTTTAGCTCTAGGAAATTGAAATACATCATAGTTAGTATGGTAAATTTGGTTCAGGAGAACATTATCTCTGTCTTTCAGCCAGGTTTCAGTGATACAGAAAATGGTGGAATTTAAGTCCTCTACAGGCCATTAATCAGAGGGATTTTTTTTTTTTTATAGAGACTGAGAATTTAGGAGCAGTAGAATAAACAATAAGTATGAAAAGTTAGTGAAATAATTTTTACTTATTGAAGGCTGAGTCAACATTGTGTTCCTTCTGTGGTTATTTCTATGAGCGCTCCTTAGATCTCCATCCTGACCCTGTCTGAGCATGGGCTCAATGTAGTACTTTTGCTTCACGCTTGTGGCAACTGGATTAAGAGTATGGGCACGTCAGGCGTGCACAAAGGGGCAAGCTCCTTTGTTGGACTCCTTTCTGTGCGCACTGGTTGGTCCTGCAACCTCTGCCGCCACTGAAGTGGATCGTCGGAGGAGGCCCGGCAGGCCCCGCGGTCTTCAACATCACCGCCGTGGTGTTCCTGGACCTCAGTGGGTGAGTGGTGGGCAGGCAGTGGTCGGTCTTCGGACGCCGGGACTGCCAGTGAAAAAGGGCCTGGTTGGTCTTGCGGCTGCCACCGCTGCCAAAATGGATCGTTGGAGGAGGCCTGGCAGGCCTTGCAGGTATTCGTGGCTACCCTCCATTTGTTTCAGGGTCCGTGAATGAATCAAAAATGGACTCATTTGTTGCAGTTTACCTATTCATTTCAAACAAATGCACATCCCTATTGTAGTTACCCAGGTAATTGTGTGGCTGAACATCTAGCTGAAGCCAACTGCTTAAAATCGGACTGGGTAAATTTAGGTTTTATATTTGTGGTTAATAAGATAGATTTAGTGTTATGATCTGAGGTGTGGACTCTTGGTCTGGCGATGACCGATTAGGCCACCGTCGGTAGGCGAGGCCGATCCTCGGGATTGCAGGTAGGAAAGAAGAAGATCTGGATGCAGGCGCCTCCTGCTGGTCGTGTAATCCAGATGCTGGCGCCTCCAGCGGGTCGAGACAACAATAGCTGACGCCTTCAGCGGGTCGAGGAGCCAACCTCGAGGATCTTTTAAGAAGTTCAGTCCAGTAGTCACGAGCCAGAGATGTCCGCAGCCAGTCCAGGGATCGAGAGCCAGAGATGTCCGCAGCCAGTCCAGGGATTGAGAGCCAGAGATGTCCGCAGCCGGTCCAGGGGTCGAGAGCCAGAAAGTATCGTCACCAAGCCAGGGATCAAAGAACCAGGGGAAACGTCAGCCGGACCAGGAATCAATACAGGAAGACAATCAGGAACCAGGAACAGAACAAACCCAGGAGCCAAGAAGTCAAGGCAAGGTCTGAGAGTACAGACCTTGCTTAAATAGTCCCAGCCAATGAGAGTGCAGCAGGAAGGAACCAGCTCACATCCTGTGAGTGTTCCTTTAAATTAAGTGCCAGAGCCGCCCGCGCGGCCCTAGCAGAAGTCAGGGGGTGGAGCTTAGCCGCGCGGGAAGAAACTCCGTGGCCATCTTGGAACAGCCGCGGCTGCTGCCGCTGAGGGAGCACAAGCGGTCCGCCTCAGTGCCGACGGTCCGTCTGGCCCCTGGGGGCAGCGGTGAGTCCCAGTCGCGGCTTGCCGCGGTCGGTATTCATAACATTTAGCCAGTGAGCACTGAATATCATGCTAAAAAGCTTAATTTGAAAGCCTGCCCAGCAATGCCTCCAACTCATACATTTTTTTACCCAACTAAATTTTTTGGCTTTTGATGTAAACCACACACATTTAGCTGGTTAAAAGGGCTATAATTTTGACCAGGTCGATTTACTTGGCTCAAACCCAATTTTAGGAAGGTAAATCTTTTCAAATTTACCCTCTGAATCATGATCTGTCCTACTTCAGTGCTAGTTGCTATACCTTGAAGGTGTAGTTGTTTTGAGTCAATTTCCCCAGAAAGTCTAATGTCTGAATATGATGGTGTACACCCTGTTTAGGGACGTGATTAAAGTGAAAGTTTATAAATATTCTCTGGGTCACCTAGAGCTCAGTCCCTGTAGTGTTTCCTGATTGTCCATGTAAGCCAGCTGCTTCTCTTCCATGGGTCTGATGGCCCCTGGAGACAACTGAGGTCTGGGCTGCTACTCACTTGCTGTAAGGTAGAAGTCCTCTGCCCTAAGGATGTGGTGGTCTGTAGACAGAATATTAGCCTTCAAACTTCCCTTCACGTTGCTGGGCTTTATTCCTCCTGAGAATCCAGATCTATGTTCCTGTTTCTTTCCATTCCTGAATTTCCTTTGGCAGTAGACTGATATACAGTGGAATTCCTCAAAGGTGCTAATGCTGTGGGTGCTTGCCTTCCATAACTTGTCCTTGGCTGTCATGGGCCTCTTGCTGAACTCTTTTTCCAAAGAGAACAGGGTAGATCTCCTCTGCGTTGAATCTACTGTTGGTCAGTTTCAGTAGGGGTGTCCCAACTCTACATGCTACCCATGATGCTGCTTCAACTGGATTAGGTTGTTGAGGGGGGCTTCCTCACTTTCTGCTCTCTCATTCCTCTCCTTGTTCCCCTCCTCCCACTGTCTCCCCTTTTTCCTCTTATTTCTTGTTCTCCTCCTTCCTTCTCAATGGTTCCTCCATCTCCTCCACCTCTCCTGTCTGTGTGGTTTCCTGTGATATTTTGTGGGTGCTGTTTGATCAAAAGATGGCTTAACATTGTGATCATTCAATAACTGTTTTTACCATGCAATAAAAAAGGTATAAATCCTTTGTCTAAATTGGCTCCTTTGAAAATCAAGCAGGGTTAAGTGCCTAGCTTTAGGTTCCTGTTTTCATTGGTGGCTAAAATTAGATCCCTAAAAACTGCATGGGTTTAGAGGCAAGGTTAGGAGAAGAGAATCAGGTGCTATGGTGTCCAGTGCTGATTTTCAGTGCTAGCTGCCGAACTTGACTAGCTAAGTCTAGATGGCTGCCTTAGGAGGCCTACATTTGGCCTGCCAGATCCTCTTTATTTTTTAGCTGCTTTTGAAAATTGTTCTGGGGGACAACCAGCTCCCTGAAGTCAATTCACCCGTGGCACCAATATCCCTACCAACCAGCCCAAAAGATCCTGACGACATAGGCCTAGGTCCTCCCAACTAGACTTCCAGCATTGTTCTGACAGTATTACCCCAACGCTTAGCCCTTGATAACTGATAAGTATATGATCATTCCTTCTTGGATCTGTTGTGTGCCCATGTTTTTGCCTCAGGTCACCCTAATGGCCATTAAACATTCACATAAGTATAGCTCACATCTCTTTAATCACTTTCATCACTTCTCTTTTATCCATTGCATATCTGATAGTAGCTACTTTAATCTGAGCAAGCCTATTGGAAAATTGGAGAAATATATGCCTTTCTTCAGAAGAAAATGTACAGAATGCATTTTTTTTCATATGAGTTCACATAAAAATAACAAACCTTACTGGGTCCCTTTGTTTTCTGTGTCCAGTTTCCTCTGGCTCCTCTGTTTGTCTTTTGCCAAAAAAACATGGCTTCCAGCAGTGATAATACTTCAGAACAGAAAATTTCCAGTTGCGATTAGCTAGGATTTGCTAAGGTCCAGCGCTGGTTCACTTGTGTTCGCAGCCTTTCTTGTTGTGCAGTGCAAACAGGTTTTGTTTTTAATTTAAAATGGTTTAGCTGCTAATGGCAATTTTCCTTCACACATATGGAGCTGGTGTAGATCTTATGGAGCTGGTGTAGATCTTGTGCATTATTTACAATGAGCCCTGCTAACCCAGCTCAAAAACGGCTTTCTTCAAGAACATTTAGCAGCAAAATATGAGAGTTTGTCTGGATTTTGCTAAAGCTGTGGATGTGGCTGATTTTTCAAATGGTAGAGGAAGCAGTGACAGAGGGGTCATAATTATTGGTGCGATATTATAAGTTGGCGAATGGGCCCCCCACAGGTTCAGTTTTAGATTGTTATAATGAATTTACCTTTATCTTTATATTATTCATTTTAATAACTTTTCAAGCATTATCTGTTAGGCGTAGCCTAGTGCTTAGAGGAGCAGGCTGAGAACCAGGGAAGGCCCAGGGTACATATCCCACTGCTGTTCCTTATGACCTTGGGCAAGTCACTTTACCCTCCATTGCCTTGGGTGCAAACCTTAGGGCTTGATTTACTAAGCATTTTCCGTTACCCGAAACGCTGGTAGGCTGTAGTTCAGTTCAGAGTTTCCAGAGGTTTCTTCTGGCTGCTGGAGGGCCGTGCGATGCACCAGGAGGAGAATCGGGCATCTCGTTGCGAAATCTCTACCAACCCCCACATCTTTGCAGCAGGATTCACAGAAGGGGACCTGTAAGTTACGGGCATCTGAGCTTTGGCCTCCCCTCCATGATCTCGTGAGCGCCAGAGTTTTGGCAGGCTGGCCGGACGGAAGTCCCACTTCTGAATCTATCCATGTAGGCTGGTTCCTCAATGAAAGGATGTTCCCCGTTTCCCTGAAGGATCGACTCAGAGCCCTCGGTAAGAGGCCAACAGCTTAGCTCTGAGGAGCTGGGAGAGAGGAGCTGGCCAGTCAGAAAGAACAGAAACAGTGACGGTCCATGGCTTTCGTTTTTCTTTTTGCTTTAAGAGAGTCATTTTCAGTGGTTCATGTAGGGCTGAAGTTTACATGCGCCTAAGTCCGCTTTATAAATTCCGGGGGTGGTGTGAGGAACCGGCACCCACATACAGTACATGTACACGTTTACACCTGCTCCAGAGCCTGCACAAATAAATGTTTGCTTATAGATTAACATTCAAACTTTCCAACATGGAAGGTACGCATATAAATGCCCCTAGAATGCTCCTCTGTAGTGCACATAAATGTACACACGAAACCGACTTGTGTGCACCGGGCATGACTGGTTTTCAGAAGGCCACTTACAGACAAAACAGGGATTTTAATCAAGCCTGCAACTCTTCTATCTGAACAATAAAAGTAAACCAGCGTGTAGAGTTGCTTTGTGTAGCAGCGCTACGATCCTTGCCACCGTGAGACCTTTAAATGGGATTCACCCTCTCTTGGTCCCTGTAACCGGGCAGGAAGTAGCTTAGCTATGCTTGGTGTTCTTCATGAAACAAACAAGTATATTAACTTGCTAGCTGCTGGCAAGCCTGACAGCTCTCAGATACCATTAAGGGTATTTAATTCATTTCACTTTAACTCCAGGCTTCTTCTCAAACTTCAGACCTTGCCTTTTCCCCTGTCTCTGATTTACCTGGTTGATTGAATAATTAGCAAACATATCCACTCAGTGATATCTTTCCCAGACTAGCGTTTTCTCACCAGAATGTTGTTCTGCAAATCTGTTCGCTCTCTTGATAGTGTTTAACCCTGGAGCCTTTTTCTAAATTGCCACCATCTATCTCTCTGCCAGTTTGATTAAGATGCAGAATAACACTTCCTACTATGCATTACTAGAGACATGGAAAATTCATTTACGCTTTCTTGCTAGCTCTTTCGTCCTCTGTGGGATATACCGGTACCTAACCTTGCAGGGTCCAATCAGTATTAACTCTGAATTACGCCTTTAGCATGTAGGATGTAGGGTGACTGATAAAGTTGGCGGTGCACCAGAAAATCTGCTGCTGACATGTGGCTCAAAAGTAATGTACTGCATACAGGGATGGTAACGTTCAAACTGGTGCGCGGACATTCTTTGGCACGTGTGCGTCAGCACGCACCCAGCTACACAGCCATTTTATAACTTACGTGTGCACGCACGTTGTAAAATAGCCTGACTGCATGCATGTGTGCACCCAATTTTAAGTAGGCAGGCGCCTATGTGATTAAATCCCATTTTTATTGTGTAAGTTGGGGAATTTTAACAGGGCTGTGCGTCCACGCCATTGCCAGTTTCACCAGTGCGTCCACCAGTTCACCCAGTTAACAGCTAGGTCCTCCAAACACCCTCCCCCCCCATTTACCTCATAACCTTTAAACCCCCGAGAACTGGCTATGTTTATTGTTTAACTTACTCCTCGTCCCTAGCAGGCGTGTAAGCGTTTACGCACCCATCTCTCGGCCACGTCCTGAAATGACTATGGCCCGCCCTGGCCACACCCACTCCCCGCCCCCTTCTGAAAACCCTTGGGATTGGCAGGCAGCGGGAGATATGTGCCGGGCCAACGTGTGCACACATCCCCCCAACTGATGCACGCGCCGGGCTTTTAAAACTCTCCTCTAAACATTTCCATTTGGTTAATGCTGGGCAAGGGCAGGATACGAAAGCACTGAGTGATTTAATTTGGTGTCTGCCCAGCGTTAGTCAGTGGCTGTGCTCACATGCTTTTTTAAAAGTTAAACTCGACTAAAACTGAGGTAATTCAGTTGGCTAGACCAGGATCCCTGAGCCTAACTCATGTTTCTATTTTGGACGACAAACAACCGATTGACATTACTAATAGGGGTATCAGCCAGGCGGGAAAGAAGCATAAGGCCTCTCAAATAAGAGGTATCCCGGTCCTCTCAAACATCCACCGACGCTCATATGGGTTTGCTGACACCCCTATTAGTAATGTCAATCGGCATTACTTTTTTGCTATAAGCGTCCACCGTTTACACATTGTATTAATGCTCTATCCATTTTTTGGTTGATGGACATCGTTCTTCCGGGCAGCACCCGGGCTCCTTGGTTTTTGATTTTCTACTTTTGACGAGACAGCCATACCAGGGCAAAAACCAAGTCGGAAATCTCAGGGTTCTGAATTGACAGCTCTCTGTCCAGGGGACCCACCGATCGGACGAGCCTGTGGGTCCTGGCTTGTGCACTTGCTCCTTCTTAAACAGCTTAAACAACAGTTATGAAAGCATTCCGTGCATTAATTACTGCTAGATCTGACTTTTGTAATTCCCTTTTAATTAGGTTACCATCTAAAGACATTCACTGTCTCTAATTCATTCAAAGCTCTGTTGATCGCATTGCCGTTGGCTGTGGTTACAGGGAAGCTATGTCCCTGATTCTTGCCAAAGTGCGTACCATCCCGCTATACACGTAAGCCCTCTGGGGTGGATACTGAAAACGTGTGCTAAAAAGATAAAATGTAAGCTGTCTGAGGTGGGGAATGAAAGCAGTATAAGACATAGTTTCTGATGCAGGGTGCCAAAGACTAATCGGAGAAAATTCTTTTTCACTCAATGTACAATAAAGCTCTGGAATTTGTTGCCAGAGGATGTGGTTAATGCAGTTAGTGTAGCTGGGTTCAAAAAAGGTTTGAATAAGTTCTTGGAGGAGAAGTCCATTAATGGCTATTAATCAATTTTACTTAGGGAATAGCCACTGCTATTAATTGCATCAGTAGCATGGGTTCTTCTTAGTGTTTGGGTACTTGCTGGGTTCTTATGGCCTGGATTGGCCACTGTTGGAAACAGGATGCTGGGCTTGATGGACCCTTGGTCTGACCCAGCATGGCAATTTCTTATGTTCTTATGTTCAAAAGTCCATATTATCCTGATATATATGAAATATCTCAGGGGTGGGTATTAACAGCTCGAAAGCATTATTTTGGCACCACACATTCCTTTTTGGCTCAGTCACTTTTGTGTTATTGTGGGTCGTGATGTTATGTAATTGATTGTTGTATTTTTCAGTTTTTTTTTGCAGGAGTTGCTGGATACGCCTGCAAATCATGGCTACTCACCCCTCTGTCTGCTCCATGCATGGCCGCAGAAATCCACAATAGCAAGGTGCGCATGAGCACCCAGGTGATCATAAAATGTATATTTGGCGTCTTGAAAAGCCGTTTTTTGCTGTATGGTATCGTAGTGTGCTGTATGCTCCACAATATCATCCTGCAGCATGAGCTGCTGGTCCAGAACAGTCAGTGGTGGTCTGGCATGGGCCAGGTTGAGTTTCAGAGAGTATCATTGGTGTCCTGGTGTAGACTGGGAAGGGTTCATAGTGCATCATCGGTGGCCCGGTGTGGGCCTAAACACAAAAGTAGACAATCCCAAACAAAGACAATCACAGACTGGATGGGGTCCAGCTACAACATTGGCATCAGATGTATATCACAAGAGGAATGTCCAGAAAACCTGAGGGACATCTAAATATTGGCACTTATCCTGCTAAGTTATCCTGCTAAGTAGCATCGCCCCATTGTGCCTATTGCCCAACCCCTGGATATCTGGCTGTCTACTTAGCTGAATAAATGGCTTATCCAGCTAAGTGGCAGCCACCGAATGTAGCCGAATTTTCAGCCGCTAACTCTTATCCGGAAAAGTCTCTATGTGCCTCCTGCCGCAGCAGGTGCATCAACCGTAGCAGCGCCAGTATGGATGCCAGTGACAGAATCCAGCTGAGAGTCTCCTAGACCAGCTCCTGCACCAGCGTTAGCTGTATTACATGATGGGTCTCCTCCTGTCTGCAGCTTGGACCTCGCTATTAGTGCCAGCTTTGTCTTGGCAGCCACCCTGGTGCCCTGCCAGCGATGCTTTAGCTGATCCATTGTTCTGGTCTTCACTGCTCTAACATCTCCACATGCCTTCTTCTATCCCCCCTTCTAACTGAACCCTCTACCTGCTCCTCTCTCTGCCCACCCCTTGGCTCCCTGTCTGCCCCTCCTTCTTCCTCACACCTGCCAATTTCCTCCTGGCTCACCTCTTCTCCCTGGCTACACCCCATCGACAAATGCCCCACACTCCTCCTATCCTCTCAGTTACCACCCATCCGCTCCCTCACTTTCACACTCCGTTCCCTCCACAGCCACGAACACCCACTCCGCTCTTTCAGAAACCTAAACACAAAAGTGGATAAAACCAAACACAGACAATCACAGAACAACAATCAGATGCGCTCTAAAAGATTCACTCAAAAGACAAAAGGATAAGAAAGAGCAAGGGGAAAAACAAGCTGCGCAAAGACACTGATTAGCAATCGCAATTGAGCAACCATCACCAACTCCTACGCCTAGAAAACGTCCACCGCCGAGTGCAGAGTTGACCTAACACTGCCCACAGTGCTAAAATCGCAGGTCTGCCTAGGTCACTTCTATTAAGCACAATAGGAAGGCCTGGGCCCCAGGGAGGTTGGGTGGGGTAGAGTATGGGGAAGGGGAAGGGGGTCCAGGCTGCATTATCACACACAGGCAACGTTTGCATTGTGAACTTCCGAGAGAGGGGCGGGGCAGGGTTTGACGGAGAAGGGAACGTTAGTGTACACAAGAACTCCTCCAGGCCCGAAATAACAGAAATCATTAAAGAGAATTTGCTAAACACCACAGGCCCTAAAGTAAACAGAAGTAAATATCCGGTGTCAGTTATTATACCTGAAATATTAAAATTTATTTAAAGCAGGCAATTGGCCTAAAACTCTTCAGAATCATATAATGAAATACCGTAATTTCCTCTTTTTAACCTTTTTCTGTCACCTGCCCGTCTCTTGCCGCCTTCCCAGTCAGCCAGCCCTAGTCTGTAGGCGTCTCATAACCTCTCTACAGCAATCTGTGTCCCCCCATGGGTTCAGCAGGAGAGAGAGAGAGAGAGAGAAAAAGCAGCGCCAGCCCCACCCTGGTCAGAAGCAGCAGAGAGAAGGCTATGGGGATTTTACAGCAGAAAGGGGGAAACTTAAAAGGAGAAGCTTTGCAATTTGTTTGATGGTTTCCTCTCGGGTGACAGCAGCTTGCAGCCTGAAAAGACAGAAGATCCGTCCTTGAATTAGCGGCTGCAATGCTCCTTTTCAGGGGGAACTTAACACCCCCCTTCCCCCTGAGCTCTGGGAAGTTAGAACAGAAGCAGCGCATCGGAGAAAAGGTACCAGCTCTCGGTTCTATCAGAAGTGTAAGCGCAAAGCCAGGCCAAAACCCTTAAAACACACACAAAAAAAGTAAAGCCCTGATGAAAAGCAGACCCTGCTGCAGAGGTTTGGTTTTCTTCCCCTTATTTTTTTACCTGACGATCTCCACGCGCTCCTTTCACTTGCTTAATCAGACCCTGAGCTGGGATCCCGGCACCATCAGCGTTCATTCGCAGCGACCCAGGGGTTCTCTCTGCCATTTTATAGACTCTTCCCCCCCCCCCACCAACATACCCAGCCCAGTCATTACAATAGTAATCTTTTGCCAGAGGCCATGCACCAGGACCTCTGGTACCTTGCAGACCTGGATCCTGAATCCTGCCAATAGGTGTCACCCTTGAGCTGTGAGCATGATTCCTCTGGGGGCTGGTGAGGGCTGCCTCTCCAGCATCCCCAGCCCAGCTGATCTGGGCAGTTGGAAGACCCAACTCAGGTACTGAAGCAGGGGCCTTCGGCATGGCACAACGCAGCACTGCCACGGAGCCACCATGCCTGCCCCACAGTTGTTTCCTTTTGCATATGATAGACGTGAAGGCGTTTCGAAGCACCAGTGGTTCTGTGAGTCTGTGTGGCTATCAGGGTCTGATATACCTGTTTTGAGTGGCTAATAAGGGTTAATGGACTTGTCCTCTTGAAACTACTTTTTGAAAACTCAGCTGTAACATCCCCCAACAAGCTAAAGAAGAAAACTGATCAATTTAGAATAGAGAAAGAAGAAAGACATTTCAACCTTATTTGGAAGATGGCAGGAGTATTGTGAGCGATGCATTCTTGCAAGTCTTCCTTGTTGAGCAACAGAGGTTGCTTTGTAGCCATTGTTGATGGGGGGAGGTGGTGTAAGCAAAAACAGTGATGGAATTTAAGAAGGCACAGGCTAACACAGAGTATCGTGAGAGGGAGCAATTTTAGATCTAATACTCCGTGGAGCACAGAATTTGGTGAGAGAGGTAACGGTGGTGGGGCCGCTTGGCAATAGTGATCATAATATGATCAAATTTGAATTAGTGACTGGAAGGGAGACAGTAAGCAAATCCACGGCTCTCATGCTAAACTTTCAAAAGGGAAACTTTGATAAAATGAGAAAAATTGTTAGAAAAAAACTGAAAGGAGCAGCTACAAAAGTAAAAAGTGTGCAAGAGGCGTGGTCATTGTTAAAAAATACCATTCTAGAAGCACAGTCCAGATGTATTCCACACATTAAGAAAGGTGGGAGGAAGGCAAAACGATTACCGGCATGGTTAAAAGGGGAGGTGAAAGAAGCTATTTTAACCAAAAGATCTTTATTCAAAACTTGGAAGAAGGATCGAACAGAAGAAAATAGGATAAAGCATAAGCGTTGGCAAAGTTAAATGTAATACCAATATAGAAAAAGTTTCCAGATGAATAGTATAATTTTTTATAAACGCCAAAATATTGTGAAGAAATTAATATGTAGAAGAAATTAATATGTAGGACCACTCCCGACTGGATCTGCTAATCAGTCAGACCCAACTTAGGGGAAGTCACATTACTTTATTTTAGTATATATTTAAAGTCCTGAATACTATTTCAAAAAATATTGCCACGGGAAATATCCAAGCCCCAACGGGTTAGTTTAGAATAAAATACTCGCAACAAAATGATAGCTGTACTTCGCTTCAAGTCCCGAATAAAATACTCGCAGACAAAATAATAGCTGTACTTAGCTTCAAGTCCCGACGTGATCACGTTTCGGACCAATAAGTAATGTGACTTCCCCTAAGTTGGGTCTGACTGATTAGCAGATCCAGTCGGGAGTGGTCCTGCATATTAATTTCTTCTACATATTAATTTCTTCACAATATTTTGGCGTTTATAAAAAATTATACTATTCATCTGGAAACTTTTTCTATATTGGTATTGCTACTTTTTGGTTTCCAGCGATTTGGGCTGGTTGTTGTGAAAGTTAAATGTAAGACATTGATAAGACAGGCTAAGAGAGAATTTGAAAAGAAGTTGGCTGTAGAGGCAGAAACTCAAAGAAAAAACTTAAAAAAAAATATTGGAAGCAGAAAGCCTGCTAGGGAGTCAGTTGGACCATTAGATGATCAAGGGGTTAAAGGGGCACTTACAGAAGGTAAGGCCATCATGGAAAGATTAAATGATTTCTTTGCTTTGGTGTTTAATGAAGGGGATGTTGGGGAGGTACCTGTACTGGAGAAGGTTTTCATGGGTAATGATTCAGATGGACTGAACCAAATCACGGTGAACCTACAAGATGAGGTAGGCCTGATTGACAAACTGAAGAGTAGTAAATCACCTGGACCAGATGGTATACACCCCAGGATTCTGAAGGAATTAAAAAATGGAATTTCAGATCCGTTAGTAAAAATTTGTAACTTATCATTAAAATCATCCATTGTACCTGAAGACTGGAGGGTGTCTAATGTAACACTAATATTTAAAAAGGGCTCCAGGGGTGATCCAGGAAATTATAGACCAGTTAGCCTGACTTCAGGGCTAGAAAAAATAGTGGAAAGTGTTCTAAAGTTCAAAATCACAGAACATATAGAAATACATGGTCAAAGTCAGCATGGCTTTACCCAAGGCAAGTCTTGCCTCACAAATCAGCTTCACTTTTTTGAAGGAGATAATAAAAATGTGGATAAAGGTGAACCGGTGTAGTGTATGTAGATGTAGTGTAGATTTTCTGAAGGCATTTGCAAAATTCCTCATGAGAGGCTTCTAAGAAAAGTAAAAAGTCATGGGATAGGTGGCAATGTCCTTTTGTGGATTGCAAACTGATTAAAAGACAGGAAGCAGAGAGTAGGATTAAATGGACAATTTTCTCAGTGGAGGGGGGTGGGTGGGCAGTGGAGTGCCTCAGGGATCTGTAGTGGGACCTGGGCTTTTCAATATATTTATAAATGATCTAGAAAGGAATATGACGAGTGAGGTAATCAGATTTGCAGATGATACAAAATTATTCAGAGTAGTTAAATCACAAGCAGATTGTGATAAATTGCAGGAGGACCTTGTGAGACTGGAAAATTGGGCATCCAAATGGCAGATTAAATTTAATGTGGATAAGTGCAAGGTGTTGCATATAGGGAAAAATAACCCATGCTATAATTACACAATGTTGGGTTCCATATTAGGTGCTACAATCCAAGAAAGAGATCTAGGTGGATATCATGGTGGATAATACATTGAAATTGTCGGTTCAATGTGCTGCAGCAGTCAAAAAAGCAAACAGAATGTTGGGAATTATTAGAAAGGGAATGGTGAATAAAACTGAAAATGTCATAATGCCTCTCTATCGCTCCATGGTGAGACCGCACCTTGAATACTGTGTACAATTCTGGTCGCCGATTCTCAAAAAAGTTATAGTTGCGATGGAGAAGGTACAGAGAATGGCAACCAAAATGATAAAGGAAATGGAACAGCTCCCCTATGAGGAAAGGCTGAAGAGGTTAGGACTTTTCAGCTTGGAGAAGAGACGGCTGAGAGGGGATATGATAGAGGTGTTTAAAATCATGAGAGGACTAGAATGGGTAAATGTGAATCAGTTATTTACTTTTTCGGATAATAGAAAGACTAGGGGGCACTATGAAGATAGCATGTGGCACATTTAAGACTAATCGGAGAAAGTTCTTTTCCACCCAACGCAGAATTAAACTCTGGAATTTATTGCCAGGGGATGTGGTTAGTGCGGTTAGTGTAGCTGTGTTTAAAAAAGGTTTGGATAAGTTCTTGGTGGAGAAGTCCATTATCTGCTATTAATCAAGTTGACTTAGAAAATAACCACTGCTCTTATTAGCATCAGTAGCATGAGATAGATTTTGGGTTCTTCCCAGTACTTATAGCTCGGATTGGCCACTGCTGGAGACAGGATGCTGGGCTTGATGGACCCTTGGTTTGACCCAGTATGACTATTTCTTATGTTTTGTTTTGTTTTTTTAAGATTTTTATATACCGATGTTCATTTCAAAAAGAGATATCACATCGGTTTACAATAAGGTACAATAGGTAATTCCCTATCCCCTAAAAGGGCTTACAATCTAAAATTTTTGTACCTGAGGCTAAGAGATTACAAAAATAAAATCATCAAAATCAAAGTTCTTAACAATTAAGCAAAAGGTATAACAAGGAGCATATTAAACAAATAACACAATTTTATTTTATTTAGGTGGCAGAAAACATTTTCAATTTGGAGCCTGTGAGATCAATATTCAAAAGCCATTTAGACGGATAACTCATAAATGGCTAATGCGGCATATTCAGCCTCTTATCCTGCTAAATTATAGCCGGATAACTACTTACCCGGCTATGATTTAGCCGTACAAAAAAGGGGCATTCTTAGGAGGGGCTGAGATATCTGGCTAGCCTAGCCGAATATCAGGTATATCTGGCTGGGTTATCCATATCATTTTAGACCTGCTTCAGACCAAGCCTAGAATGATGTGTCCTTGTGTAGCTGGATAACTTTCTACTTAACTGGATATGTTGAACAGATCTCTGGCTAAGAGGCACTGTCATCTACTAAAGTAAAGGATAAAATAAGCTGACCCATCCCCCCCACCCAAAAAATGCACAATCAAGTTATTCAGAGTATCCTAAACCCCCCCCCCCCCAAAAAAAAAAAAAACCCTTCAAAAATAGTAGTGATCTGCTTGGTATTGGAAACCAGACCCCATCCCAATTTTGCTTTCAAAAGGAGTTCAGTCTGCCTCCCCCCTCCCACCACCCACCCACAAGGAAAAAGTGTCGCTCCTGCATCCCATCCCCATCCACCTACCCCTTCCCATCCCCGCCGATACATTTTTCCTCTCCGCCGGGAGCGAGGGACCCTCTGCCCTGCTCCTAGCACCGCTAGCACTCGCTCTGACAGAGGCAGCGCTGGAAGCGTAAGTTACGTTTCAGGTTTATCCTTCCAGCGCTGCCTCTGTCAGAGCAGCGCTAAAGACACCAGGAGCGAGGCAGAGGCTCCCTCGCTCCCGGCAGAGAAGGAAAACGCTATTGGCAGGGTATATTAGTGTGTGCTTTTGTGATTAATTTGTCCTTTATGAGAGAAAAATACTGTCATATAGTTATGATTTGTTTATAAGGAGTGCATGTGGTTTTGTGTCACTGAGAAAACAGCTCTTGCTTCAAGCTTTACAGCCTGCTCCGGCCCCCATCTTCCCCCCTAGTATTCTAGAAAGTACAACTTAGCTATCTGGTTAAGCAGAAAGTTATCCGGCCATACAAGGACGGATAACTAAAAAAACCTAGCCGGTGAGGATTTTTTAGTTATCCAGCTATATGCAACCAGATAACTTGTCCCATATATTCAGCACCTAAAGTTATCTGGTTAACGTTAGCTGGACAACCTGTCCACTAACCATCCTACTGAATATGGACCTCTGTGTTGCTATATTTCTAATAAATCCCACAAAAGTTACGGAAGACGTACCCTCTCAACTCTTCCCCATTCTCTTCACCCATCTCCCCCCCGAAAACATATTTTCTTTTTGGATCTAGAAGTGCAATGATGCTAACCTTTCACTGTTGGAGGCCTGGGTGTGCATCATCCTTTGGTCATCGGTGCAGTGGGCTCGGAGACCAAAACCTAAAACCAAATTGATCATCATTTTCCCGGCAAACTGGAAGAAGCCTAGCCATGATGTTTTCATGCTCGGCAGAAACCCAGCACTCCTCACCGTGCTTGCTTTTAATCCAGACTGAAGTATCTCAGGCTATGCCGCTATAGTTTTATTTGTCTCTCATGCTATCCCTGATTCGGGTTATCAAGCCCTGTAGTTTAATTAGCACTAATGCTGGCGCAAATCACCCCAGAGGTTAATCAACTGCTTGTCTTTCCCTTTGTCAGTGGTTTGGGATATGATAGTAATCTATAAGCTCTTTATATCTTGTTTTTTTTTATCATACAAAGAACCGTTTCCTCCCAAAAATTTGCTTTCAAATGCTACAGCCTGTAAACTCTTCATAATATGTTGGACTAATTACCTTGCCTCTCTGACCTGTTTGCTTCCCCGTCTCCTATTGGCCCGTTTATATTATGGCACTACTTCCTTTGATATCGGGGGTTCTCTGTGTCACATTTGATACTGTAATTTGTCAACTATTATGCTTTTTTTTGAAACACCTAGGTCTCAGTTCCGTGACAGACAGTTTCCCATTTCAGCTCATTTGAGTATTTTCTTTCATTTCCCGGTACGCTGATAGCACTTTAAAACAATGCTTAATTTGTCCTCCGTGCACCCAGAGCCTTAAGGGCAGCTGTTATGAAACTCATTTGAAATCTAGAAGAAGATGGGCTCGACTGAGAGGCTCATTGTTCCAATTGTGCACAATCCAACTAATTAATTGGAAAGTAATAAAAAGAAGAGGATGATTAATGTCCAGACTGAAAGTTAAGACAGCCGACATTTTAATCTGATGCACCCTGCTGGAAAAAGGAACACTATTAATATCGAATCATTTTGCCAGACCAGCTCAAAGTTTTATGGCACTCACCCACCTGAGGAATGCATAAATCAGTCACATTGAAATGCTTAAACATGTTAAAAACACCACAGATGTGGCCTTGAACATGAGGCTGGGAACTGCCTAGTTTGATTCGTCTAAACCTAGTGTTCTCATGTTTAATTTTAATAGTGCACTGCCTCACAAGCAGGACTCCAGCTACATTTAAATCAATGCATGGAACAGATTTCTATTTGAATTTAATTTTTCATTTGCATCCATGAATACCCATTGGATATGGACTGAGTTAGTTTCCTATACGCATATTTATATGGAGGATGCGTATAGGAATGAAACGAAGGCAAGCATTCTTTACCCTTTGCCCTTAGTCCGAGTCGACATCATATCATTGTTTTTTTCCATAGCCCTGCCCTTTCCAGCAGTTGGCCAGCTCAGGACTGCTACGTTGAATGAGACCTAGTCCAGTATACCTGTCGCTCTCCAGCTCTCATCCCAAAACAAAAGAACACGCTAAACAGTGGAACCAGAGAAGGAGGCATCTAGATCCCAATAAGGAAGGTCTCCCAAGGTGAAGCTGGTTCCCAGCTCAGACTCAGATCTGGGCCTTTAGTGTGTGGTCAGGTTTCTTATTAGAAAAAGGAAAATAACACCAGTGATGTATCAAATTTCCCTAGAGAATATTTACCTTGTAAATCCAGAACACCTATAAGTCACAACTCATTTGGACACAATAAGAATTGTTTGCCAAGCTTCATTTATTTAGCAAACTGTGTAGCTTTCCTCAGCATAAGCATAGGAACTTAGTTTTGTGTGTGTATATGAGTCAAGAAGAGGAAAAACCCAAAAGAATGAAAATCCCAGCATGAGTGCATCTCACCCGAGTTTCTCCAGCGCGGATTCTGGTGTTTGGCCGGGTCTCTCCCTTGTTCTCCTCTCCTGGGCAAATCTGGTCTCTGCTTAGGAAGCTTTCAATCTTCTTTATGGTCCAGATGCTGGCGGAAATCAAATCCCCAGCTGCAAAGGTCTGTCTCTTCAGTGAGGCTCGCGGCATTTCTTTGCCCTCGTCAGTGCAAGTTTGCTGCCTGACGTGTTATTATTGGCTGTTGGTCCAGTAGAGGAACCGTGAGCACGTTTGCTCTTGATGTCAGTTTTCCCAGAAGGCCCATTGTGTCAAGTCCTGCCACAAGGTTGCCCTTCGCTCAGCACCCATTTCTGAAGGGTCGCACATTGCGGAGGTGGATGATCCTATGGGTCTGTTGGAGAGGCTGCGGTTTCTCCTTGCCTGACAGGTTCTTCCTGCTGATGGGCTGGAGGTGTACGTTGGTGTGACTTGGACCAGGCTAAGCAGTGACTTTCCAACCTCCCACATTTCCATGGTTCACTCAGTCTGTCTGTCTGAACTTCTTTGTCAACTCCTCCCACTCTCTCTTGTTCTTGGCTGCATGCGCTTATCTCCTATCCATAAGTTAACAGAGAGAGGAAATATTTGTAGTTGCACAGAGAACCCCTCTCTAACTGACTTTTTAATCCTGTCTCTTTTTAGCATTATATTAAAAAATTAGGAAAAATAGCCACTCTAACTGCCAACATCATGAATGTTTCCCCTTTGAAAATTAACGTAAAGTTTGTGGGTAAACAGTCCCCATAGACTGTACACGTCTGCGCATAGTTTGAAAGTTGCCCCCTAGATATTATATATGTTTTGCTTCTCTTTTCTTGCTGTTACAACAATCATATTTCTTGTTTCACATCTTAATTTGTTGCAGTGTGTTTAACTCAGACCTTGGTTTATTTAGGTTTTCATATTCCGCTTTTCGCACTTTTTCCAGCACTTCTATATGGAGAACAATTCTGGCTCAGTACTGTCTGATGATTTCCTCACCACAATTTGGATCCAGATCTGTATCATCATCATCATCAGAATCCGTGACAACTTGTTATCCTTGGGGGGAAAGCTGGATCTGGTTTCCCTGTGGGCTAGAGTCACTGAATGCCCTGAACAATTTCCTTCATCTGTACATTTGCTTCATGGCAAGAGAAAATAATTAGTCTGAAAACCTGACAGCCATTTCCAAAATGTATTGCAAATTTTTTGTATCTATAATAATTTATGTTTGAATTAAACAAGAAATAGTGTGGTACTGTGATGTCAAGCACAGTGTCCAAATGATGGGAAATCTTAGGACGATGGGGATCCAGACTTTGGCACCTTCATTTGGCCTGATTTCTGCTTTCTAAACTGTCAAAATCTTTAATTTTCCTTAGTAAAGACAGTTTTCTTTATTTTTCTTGCATAATCCATATCTTTTTAATGATAAGTTGACCAAGGTTTGATTGGTATGAAATAAACTATCATTTTCTATGGTTTTACAGTATGTGCATATGTACATGGTGCTCCGCAGAAGGGTGAATGACAATAAGCAAGAATGATATGAACTTAGTACAGTGCACATTAGGAGCTACCACCCAGGAAAAAGATCTAGGCATCATAATGGATAGTAATTTGAAATCTTTGCCTCAGTGTGCTGCCGCAGGCAAAAAAGCAAACAGAATATTAGGAATAATTAGGAAGGGAATGGTTAATAAAACGGAATCTGAAAAAATTCTTTTTCACTCAACGCACAATAAAGCTCTGGAATTTATTGCCAGAGGATGTGGTTAGTGCAGTTAGTGTAGCTGGGTTCAAAAAACGTTTGGATAAGTTCTTGGAGGAGAAGTCCTTGTGCGTTGAGTGAAAAAGAATTTTCTCCGATTAATATTAAATGTGCTACTCGCTAACTTTATGGAATGCCCCCTAGTCCTTCTATTATTCGAAAGTGTAAATAACCGATTCACATCTACTCGTTCAAGACCTCTCATGATCTTAAAGACCTCTATCATATCCCCCTTCAGCCGTCTCTTCTCCAAGCTGAACAGCCCTAACCTCTTCAGCCTTTCCTCATAGGGGACCTGTTCCATCCGCTTTATCATTTTGGTCGCCCTTCTCTGTACCTTCTCCATCGCAACTATAACTTTTTTGAGATGCGGCGACCAGAATTGTACACAGTACTCAAGGTGCGGTCTCACCATGGAGTGATATAGATGCATTATGACATTTTCCGTTTTATTAACCATTCCGTTCCTAATAATTCCTAACATTCTGTTTGCTTTTTTGACTGCTGCAGCACACTGAACCGACGATTTAAAAGTATTATCCACTATGATGCCTAGATCTTTTTCCTGGGTGGTAGCTCCTAATATGGAACCTAACATCATGTAACTACAGCAAGGGTTATTTTTCCCTATATGCAACATCTTGCACTTGTCCACATTAAATTTCATCTGCCATTTGGATGCCCAATGTTCCAGTCTTGCAAGGTCCTCCTGTAATTTATCACAATCCGCTTGTGATTTAACTACTCTGAATAATTTTGTATCATCCGCAAATTTGATAACCTCACTCGTATTTTTTACCAGATCATTTATATATATATTGAAAAGCACCGGTCCAAGTACAGATTCCTGAGGCACTCCACTGTTTACCCTTTTCCACTGAGAAAATTGACCATTTAATCCTACTCTCTGTTTCCTGTCTTTTAACCAGTTTGTAATCCATGAAAGGACATCGCCTCCTATCCCATGACTTTTTAGTTTTCTTAGAAGCCTCTCATGAGGGACTTTGTCAAACGCCTTCTGAAAATCCAAATACACTACATCTACCTGTTCACCTTTATCCACATGTTTATTAACCCCTTCAAAAAAATGAAGCAGATTTGTTAGGCAAGACTTCCCTTGGGTAAATCCATGTTGACTGTGTTCCATTAAATCATGCTCTATGATTTTGATCTTGAGAATAGTTTCCACTATTTTTCCTGGCACTGAAGTCAGGTTTACTGATCTATAGTTACCCGGATCGCCCCTGAAGCCTTTTTTAAATATTGGGGTTACATTGGCCACCCTCCAGTCTTCAGGTACAATGGATGATTTTAATGATAGGTTACAAATTTTAACTAATAGATCAGAAATTTCATTTTTTAGTTCTTTCAGTACCCTAGGATGCATACCATCTGGTCCAGGTGATTTCGTACTCTTTAGTTTGTCAATTTGGCCTACTACATCTTCCAGGTTCACAGTGATTTCGTTCAGTTGGTCTGACTCATCACCCCTGAAAACCATCTCCGGAACTGGTATCTCCCCAACATCCTCATTAGTAAACACGGAAGCAAAGAATTAATTTACTCTTTCTGCAATGGCCTTATCTTCCCTAAGAGCCCCTTTAACCCTTGGTCATCTAATGGTCCAACCGATTCCCTCACAGGTTTCTTGCTTCGGATATATTTAAAAATGTTTTTATTATGAGTTTTTGCCTCTGTGGCCAACTTCAATTCAAATTCTCTCTTCGCCTGTCTTATCAATGTTTTACACTTAACTTGACAATGCTTATGTTTTATCCTATTTTCTTCAGATGGATCCTTCTTCCAAATTTTGAAGGATTTTTTTTGGCTAAAATAGCCTCTTTCACCTCACCTTTTAATCATGACATTAATCATTTTGCCTTCCTTCCACCTTTCTTAATGTGTGGAATACATATGGACTGTGCCTCTAGGATTGTATTTTTAAACAATGTCCATGCCTGTTGAACACTTTCAACCTTTACAGCTGCACCTTTCAGTTTTTTTCTAACTATTTTCCTCATTTTATCAAAGTTTCCTTTTTGAAAGTTTAGTGTTAGAGCTGCAGATTTACTTATTGTCCCCCTTCCAGTTATTAATTTAAATTTGATCATGTTATGATCACTGTTGCCAAGTGGCCCCACCACTGTTACCTCTCTCACCAAATCTTGCGTTCCACTAAGCATTAAATGTAAAATAGCTCCCTCGCTTGTTGGTTCCTGAATCAATTGCTCCATGAAGCAATCATTTATTACATTCAGGACCTTTATGTCTCTAGCAGGTCCTGATGTTACATTTACCCAGTCAATATCGGGGTAATTGAAATCTCCTATTATTATTGCACTGCCAAATTGGGCCAAATTGGGCCCTTGGTCGATGAAAGAGATGGCACCTCCCACAGGGCGGAGCCCTGAAGGGACTTGCAGCAATAGGCTAGCTCTTAAGCAGAGATGGACAAAGAGAAAGTGAGTCTTTATTATACTGCAATGTAGATTGATATTGTCCCATCTGAAGACTGCAGAGTGGAAAGCAGCACACAGTCTCAACAGGTCTGGAAAGGGAGATGGGTCCGGTAGTGATCCACGAAGTGGGGTAGGCCGAGAACCAAGGGCCAGATGGAAAGGCTGGTAAGAATAGATCTGGTAGTGGTCTGCGGTGCAGGGTAGGCCGAGGATCTATGCAGAGAGTGATGAGACAATGCAAAAACAGAACTGGAGCAGTAGTACTCACTCTGATGCTGGTAGCTGTAGTAGGAGAGAACCACTGAGGAGCGGAGGTCTGGGATGAGGTCAACCCCGGAGGGTAGACAGGAGCGAGGCAAGGCCCCCGAGGAGCGGGTACCTTAAGCTTCCTTGTTGGTAGCTGGTAACCCCAGAGAGTGTAAGGAGCGAATACCTTAAGCGTCCTGGTTGGTAGCAGATAACCCCGGAGGGTGTAGAGGAGCGAAGCAAGACCCCCGAGGAGCAGGTACCTAAGCGTCCTGGTTGTTAGCAGATAACCCCGGAGGGTATAGAGGAGAGGGACAAGGTCCCCGAGGAGCGGGTAAGTAAGTCATCCTGGATCGAGAGTACACAGAGCGAAGCGTCTGGTAGCGGAGAGATCAGCATGGGGGATTCCTTACTAATTCGTATTGAGAATCGTGAATGGAGATTAAATACCAGAGCTTGTGACGTTATGCGGTGGGGACGCCCCCGAGGTTCCCACCATGATGCACGTAAAAGACGGGGCTGCGCGTGTGCCCTAGGTGACTCTGAGAGAAAGATGGCGAACACAATCACCCATGCTGGACTGAGGACGCCAGAGGGGTCGGCGTGGCGAGGCAGAGGCAGCCATCTTCCCAAAGGGGACCCCCTGTACGCCAGGGGTCACCTTCCCAGCCTTGGGGAGCATTGTGGATGCTGTCCCGAGGTGGGGAAATAAATCTCCGGGGCTGGGAGCTGGGGGGGCAGGATAACCCGCAGGGCCAGTACCAGGCTGAGGACACTCCACACGCACAAACCACTCTCCAGGCTCAGGTTGTGCTCCAAATATAATAAATCGTTTACAGCAGAATCTTCAGGATCAAACATAACGACAGTGACAGCTCAGGCAGATGCAGAAATCAAACAGATTCAGGGTTCCAGAGATCTTAACTCCTCTTTTTAAATAACAGTCTCTTCTTACAGCAAGGCAGTAGTTCTGGTTACATAGAAACATAGAAATGATGGCAGAGGAAGACCAAATGGCCCATCCAGTCTGCCCAGCAAGCTTGGCCCTTTTTTTTTTTTTCTCATACTTATCTGTTTCTCTTGGCTCTTAGTAACCTTTGGTTCTATTTCCCTTCCACCCCCACCATTAATGTAGAGAGCAGTGATGGAGCTGTATCCAAGTGAAATATCTAGCTTAATTAGTTTGGGGTAGTAGTGGTAGTAACCGCTGCAATAAGCAAGCTACACCCATGCTTATTTGTTTTACCCAGACTATGTTATTCAGCCCTTATTGGTTGTTTTTCTTCTCCCCTGCCGTTGAAGCAGAGATCTATGCTGGATATGCGTGAACTATTAGTTTTACTTCTCCCCTGCGGTTGAAGCAGAGAGCTATGCTGGTTATGCATGAAGTATTAGTTTTACTTCTCCCCTGCTGTTGAAGCAGGGAGCTATGCTGGATATGCGTGAAGTATCAGTTTTACTTCTCCCCTGCCGTTGAAGCAGGGAGCTATGCTGGATATGCGTGAAGTATCAGTTTTTCTTCTCCCCTGCCGTTGAAGCAGAGAGCTGTGCTGGATATGCGTGTAGTATCAGTTTTTCTTCTCCCCTGCCGTTGAAGCAGAGAGCTATGCTGGATATGCGTGAAGTATCAGTTTTACTTCTCCCCTGCCGTTGAAGCAGAGAGCTATGCTGGATATGCGTGAAGTATTAGTTTTTCTTCTCCCCTGCCGTTGAAGCAGAGAGCTATGCTGGATATGCGTGAAGTATCAGTTTTACTTCTCCCCTGCCGTTGAAGCAGAGAGCTATGCTGGATATGCGTGAAGTATTAGTTTTTCTTCTCCCCTGCCGTTGAAGCAGAGATCTATGCTGGATATGCGTGAACTATTAGTTTTACTTCTCCCCTGCGGTTGAAGCAGAGGGCTATGCTGGTTATGCATGAAGTATTAGTTTTACTTCTCCCCTGCCGTTGAAGCAGAGAGCTATGCTGGATATGCGTGAACTATTAGTTTTAATTCTCCCCTGCCGTTGAAGCAGAGAGCTATGCTGAATATGCGTGAACTATTAGTTTTACTTCTCCCCTGCCGTTGAAGCAGAGAGCTATGCTGGATATGCGTGAACTATTAGTTTTACTTCTCCCCTGCGGTTGAAGCAGAGAGCTATGCTGGATATGCGTGAAGTATCAGTTTTTCTTCTCCCCTGCCGTCGAAGCAGAGAGCTATGCTGGATATGTGTGAACTATTAGTTTTACTTCTCCCCTGCGGTTGAAGCAGAGAGCTATGCTGGATATGCATGAAGTATTAGTTTTACTTCTCCCCTGCCGTTGAAGCAGAGAGCTATGCTGGATATGCGTGACGTATCAGTTTTACTTCTCCCCTGCCGTTGAAGCAGGGAGCTATGCTGGATATGCGTGAAGTATCAGTTTTTCTTCTCCCCTGCCGTTGAAGCAGGGAGCTATGCTGGATATGTGTGAAGTATCCGTTTTTCTTCTCCCCTGCTGTTGAAGCAGAGAGCTATGCTGGATATGCGTGAAGTATTAGTTTTTCTTCTCCCCTGCCGTTGAAGCAGAGAGCTATGCTGGTTATGCGTGAAGTATCAGACTTTCTCCCCTGCCGTCGAAGCAGAGAGAGCTATGCTGGATATGCGTGAAGTATCAGTCTTTCTCCACTGCCGTTGAAGCAGAGAGCTATGCTGGATATGCATTGAAAGTGAAGTATCAGGCTTATTTGGTTACTTTGGTTTTCCTCTTTCCTCAGCTTTGGCACCCCCCAGCCTGGTCCTCTCTTTAGATAGCAAAATAGTTATTCACAAGATTGTCCTGCTCAGCTCAAGGACAAACCCTTCTGGTGCAGCATCGGGAGCCTCCGATCCCCAAAGCAAGTTCCCTCTGGCACAGTTTGGCTTCCTGGCCCAGATGAGTCCCTGCTTTAGTTAAGGGCAGCTTTCCTTCCTTTAATCTTTTAACTTCCAGGCTGTATTGCACCCTCTGCCCGCCTGCTGCTCCCTTCTGAGGTCCTAGGTGAGGATCACAGCCTCCACCCCACTCTCATCCCTTGCAATCTGACTCTGTAGAGTCTGGGTTTTTATCACCCCCTGGCACATAGCTGACTCCGGGGCTCTGGAATATTCCTGTGCTGGTTCCGGATTAACCATTTGCTCAGTGCACATCCTGTGCACTTCTGACTGATGTTGCCACACTGCTTGCAACCCCTCAAGGCTTCCATTAGAGAGAAAACCTGCATTTTTACTATTAAACCATTGTAGAAACTTGTATCGAACGCCTGAAGGGACTTTTGCCAGGACCCCTTCTTCCCATAGATGCACTCTCTGTCTCACACCATTAGCTGGCATGTTTGTTTTGTGGTATAGGAAGGCATGCGCAGGCTATGAAGCAAGAGATTAGTGAGGGCTTAGTCAGATATTTCCGAGTACAGCGGCTTATTATTTCCCTGAATTCATTCTCACCTAGGCCGCCTGGCTTGGGCAGAAGCCAGCTCTTCTGCACTGGAGCCCTTAAGATCCATAACCTGGATATTTTTTAAGAGAGGCATTTTAACCGAAAAGGGTCCTCGAAAAGAAAAGTACCCAGGGGAGCAACAGAGAACTTGTTTACCTTTGCATCGGGTTCAATAACAAAGACTTCTATAAAACTAGAGATGTTCATTTGATCAGCCCAAGCACTTTCTTCCCTATGCACATTGTATGTACATAAGAACATAGGATGTGGCTTGTGGGTTAGATTAAGGGTCCATGGAGCTAAGTAGCCCCATTGCTTGTTGCTCACTCCCAGGGAATAAGCAGTGGCTTTCACCCCAGTCTACCTGGCTAATAATGATTTATGGACTTTTCCTGCAGGAACTTGTCCAAGCTTCCTTATCCGGCCGGCTAAGTGTTCCTGAATATCGCCCTCCTGACTGCAGTGCTTTTAAAATGTGATCCCATATCTTTAATAGCAGCGTTGCACGACTTTGTCCTGTCCGAGGCAGACCTAGATGACTGAAAGATTGGTAAAGTGCACACCTTTTGTAATTTCAATAATTTTAAAAAGTACTTTTTAATGAGACTCAATACAAGAGTAACTTGACTTGGGCTGCTCACCTTCATCTTCAACTGCACTGACCTAAGACACCCTCTTTGCTTCACTGGAAGACAGTACAGGTCGCTGAAAATGGCCACAAATTGGAGACAGACTTTGCCTACCATTGGTGGATCCTCAGCTCCTGCCATCAGCCACAATCTGTCCATTGGTGTTTCACCCAACTTCCTTTCAAACTGCTCCCGCGTGATCTGTGCCCTTTGTCTCCTCATGCACACGCGCAAAACAAAACTCTAGAATACCAGTCAGTTCCCACTATTAATTAAATCATCAGGGATTTCCTCCTGCTCCCCCACAAAAAAAACCAAACAAACAATTATGTCTTATCACATCCATGCCTCCCTGGCAGCCACCATGGCATAGTGCTTGGGAAGCACTGCCTTAATGTTCCTTATGAACAATAATATATATCAGGAAAGATAAGGCAATATCATTAAAAGAGGGGTGTAACCTACCAAACTTTCCTGTAGTTGTATTTTCTGAGTAAAGGCTGGAAACAAGTTACAGCACCACAAGAGACAGATTGTTCAGCATCCTGACTCAGCCGTTCCCCAGCCAGTCCGGCTTCCAGGATCTCCACAGTGAGATAAAAATGTGCGTGCTATGCAGGCAGCGCACACTAATTTATCTCACCGTGGAGATCCTGCAAACCGGATTGGGTGTGGGGGCCCTCCAGGACAGGTTGGAGAACCCCTGCTCTAGCTAACGGCGAACCAGGTAAATATTCAGAACAGCACGGCAAGAAGAGGTCTTGTTCTGAAAACTCAAGTCAAGGCTCTAGGAGCCTGGTGACTCATTTTTGGATTCAAGCTGCACTCCTTCAGACTATATTCACCTAGGAAATGCTGCAAGGTAGTTGCTTTTCTCCTAAAATTTCTCTCACTGGATGACATTTATTTTTATTTTACATTGATATGTAGTCCACTTTTTGACACTTCAGAGTGGATTACATGCAAGTACTAGTAGGCATCTCCCGATCCCTGTTTAATGTCTATCTAGCCCCGTTATGCAAACTGTTAGCTGGTTTGGGGTTATCGTTCTTTATTTACGCAGATGACATACAATTTCTTGAACTGATACAAAGCCCTTTTGCTTCAACAATTGAATTTTTGAAAACCTATATGGAAACAATACAAACTTAATCGTTTGGATATCTTTTAATCGTTTAGTACTGAATCTCTCTAAATCAGAAATTCCCTTACTTTCTAGAACTAAAAATGTCCCAGAGAATGCTGAAGTCAGCCTAAAGGGCCAGACTCTAAAAACTTCATCTGTAAGAGATCTAAGGTTTTTTTTGGATTCCCGATGATCAATGTCCGTTCACGTCAAACATCTCCTCCAATCAGATTTTTACAAGATCCGCTTGTTAAAACAGCTTAAACCTTTTTTGAAGCCCTTGGATTTCAGATTTGTTTTACAAACACCGAGTTTACTTCTGCCGGGTTTTGATTACTGCCGCTCCCTCTTCCCGGGTCTTCCTGACTCAAGTGTGCGTTGGCTGCAGTTGTTACAAAACTCGGCAGCTCGTTCACTCACAGAATGTAGAAGGTTTGATCATGTCATTCCCGTTTTAGCTAAATTACATTTTCTTCTGATTTCTTTAAGAATTGCATATAAGGTTCTCATGTTCATTCACAAAGGGGCAAATTTTAAAAGGGTTACGCGCGTAATATACGCGACATGCGCAAGCCCCGGGATGCACGTAGGTCCTGGGGCTTGAAAAATGGGCGGGGCTGGAGCCTCCAGGCACAG
This sequence comes from Rhinatrema bivittatum, assembly GCF_901001135.1. NCBI lineage: Eukaryota > Metazoa > Chordata > Amphibia > Gymnophiona > Rhinatrematidae > Rhinatrema > Rhinatrema bivittatum. Next base: position 578,757,581 of record NC_042617.1, read on the forward strand.
GGCTATTTGCCGCTGTGCCTGGGATCGCGGGCCGGCTATTGGCCAGTGCGTGCAACCTACGCCTGACCGGAGGCAGGCGCAATTTATAAATTAAAGGTAAGGGGGGGTTTAGGTAGGGCTGGGGGGTGGGTGGGGGGAGGGTGGAAGGAAAGTTCCCTCCGAGGCTGCTCCGATTTCAGAGCGGCCTCGGAGGGAACGGAGGAAGGCTGCGCGGCTTGGCGCGCCCAAGTTGCACAATTGTGCGCCCCCTTGCGAGCGCCGACCCTGGATTTTATAACATGCGTGCGGCTGCGCACGCATGTTATAAAATCGGGCGTAGATTTGTGCGCGCCGTGTTGCGCGCACAAATCTACGCCCGCGCATAATTCTTAAAATCCGGCCCACATTGTTTGATCATGTCAGCACGCCTTGGTTTTAAGATCAAATATTCCCTCACGCTCCCTCCGGTCACAAAATAAGGGCTGCTTGAAATGCCGTCTGTGAAGCTGATGCATTTGGGGAAAATTAGGGATCGTACCTTCCTGGGTGGGTGGTCCTATTCTGTGGAATAACATGCCAGGAAAAATGAGAACTGAAACAAGTACTTCCATGTTTAAGAAATTATTAAAAACGTGGCTGATTCAGAGACATTTCGGAATTATAGCATCGCAGTCGCTCTAGTAGGTTTGTAAGACTGATATGATCCAGTGAGTTATTTGCAGAATGCACATGCCTATGTGGTTCAGGAAAGAAAAATACCAGTGTCCAGCTCCTCTTGGCCTGCCTGAAATCTCCCGACAGTTTGCAATAATGCCATCCTCTATGCAAAGATATGTGATGGCACTATTGCATGCACCTATTCATGGAATGCATTGAGTCTATTTATTTATTTATTTATTTATTTATTTATTTATTTATGGAGTTTTATAACCCGTCATTCGGATTTGTCATCATAAAGCCATCATAACGGGTTACAAAAATACGAAGGTTGCAAGGTTAAGGGGGGATAAACAGGGTTTCAAAAGGTTCAAACTGTTGTTCAACCTAGGGGTATCATATGCTAGTTAGTTACTGTTCTGTTCTACCAAAAAATACTTGCCTCTTGATTCTCGTTGACCTCGTGATGTGTTCTGAAAATGTCAGATGCAAAACCAGGACGTTATTAGGTGGTGTAACTGCAAAAAGGTTTTTTAAGTGCAGCAACTGAGCACACATACTCATAGAACACATGGATTCCCCAAGCACTATCCCTTCATGATGCTTGTGGCCCCTCCCCCCTTGATGTGTTCTGAAAATTTGGTGTGGATCGCTTACTAACCCCAATAGTTATCAAATGGCATAACTGCATGCATATATTTGTAGAAAACATTTCATTTATAAAACCCGATGTACCACCATATTTCAAATAATCACAAGACGGTTTACAAAATTCAGTTAAACAATAACAATCTTATAACCTGTTCCACACATATCTTTCCTTCCATGGTCATAACTCCCAGCCTTGTACCTTTCCTTCTATGGTCATAGGCCCCACCCTTGTACCTCTCTTCCCCACCCCATTTAGAACCCATCTTCCACTAAGTAGGGACCTCAGAGGGCCACGCAGTCCATTCAGTTAAACCCACTAACATAGCATCAACCAAAACCCCCTTAAAATATTCAGCTTCTCACTAGGGATGTGGAGGGAAAAATATTTGTTTTTGGGAGATTTTATCCCAATAAATTTTGGTTCATGGAATGTTTGATTTGTTTTATTTGTGAGGAAAAATGAATGAAACATAAAAAAAAACCCAGCCAAAAAAAATGAAAAAGGGGCCTCCCACACACCCGGAAAAATGCCGTGGCCAAGATTCCCCACTGAACCCCATTTACCTGGTCTAGTAGGAATCTGCCGGAGAGGCCTAGACCCAGGCCGAAGCCTCAGCCTTGCATAGGCCCAGGCCACGGTAGGTCGCTGTGACCTCAGCCTTGGCCTACTCAAGGCTGGAGCCTGGGCCCAGGCCCGATGCTGCGGCCCAGCCTGGAGGTCAGATTCCGATGCCTGGGCCTCAGCCTGGGCAGAGGCTCAACACCGGGGTCTGGCCCAGAGGCCAGGTACCAACACTTGGGCCTCAGCCGAGGCCAGAGCCTAGACACAGGCCCAATGCCATGACTCAACCCAGAGGCCTAGGTGTCGGTTTCTGACCTGACTATCAAGTAAGATAGTTCAAATGGGGTGGGGGGAGGCTTGGCCGAAGCCATGGCGTCAGCCCGGGACTAGGTCAAGATGGCGGCCTCACGCTCATTCCTAGGCCGTGGCCCCTGCTTGGGCCTAGATCTAGGCCCGATGCGTTCATTTAAAGATAATACAATAAATAAAGTTTGTTTCATTTGGGGGCCCCCGATTTGTTTTGAGGCCTGCCAAAAGAAACTAATCGGTCTTATCCGTCATGTTTTGTGCATTCATTTTAAACACATGAACATCCCTACTTTTCACCAGTCATCTCACATCTCATCGCAGAACACCAAAACCATCTTGCATCAGTCAAACGCTTCCAAAACAATCAGACTTTTGTCAGTTTATGGAATTTTAGGCAAGTAGACTCAAGCCTCACTTCCAGTGAGACACTACCTAAAGGCAGAACTCCTGGTGATGCTCTTGTCTTGGATTCTCCCAAAAAATACCCCCTCATGATCCTCATAGAGCCCCTGACATGTTATGAAAATTTGGTGTGAACGAGATGCAACACAAAAAAGTTATTAGGTAGCATAATTGTGCAAATGTATTTATGGAATACATGGATCAAAAATATTTATTCCTGTCAGAATTCTTATGTTTCGCTGACATTTCTTGAAAATTTGGTATGGATTGTATGGAAAACAAACATTTTAAGTAGTATAATTGGAAAAAGGTTATTATGTGGCTTGATTGCACACATGTATTCATGGAATAAATACCCTTCCCATGGACCCCCTGACATGGTAAATATTTGGTGTGGTTCAAATGCAGAACAGATGCAAAACAAGAAAGATAGATTTGCATACAGTGACGGCAGTGCATGCAAATATATCTTATGCATATTGATTGTGGATATCCTGAAAACCTTGTCTGTTTGTGGTTTTCAAGGACCAGAGTTGGCCACCCTTGTCCTAGACAGTCAGTTAAAACTCTAACCCAGCAGCAGTTATCAGATAAACTACGGTAAGTTCTTGGTTATCAAAAGCATTTATTTGAATGAAGATCAGGTCAGCACTCATAGTAGATGAGAAGGTCCCAAGAGTAGCCGAACAGGATAATGAGACAGATAAAACTGTAATAGGTTTCTCTAAAAGCTAACCCAATAGCTATGGGTTAATAGTAATTAAGAGTAATAAGGGGTGAAAAGATGATGTCTTTCAGAGCCCGAAAGAGATTGAGAACAAGCTCTTAGCCTGCCAAGAAAATAAAACCGTCCCAAGGATTCCTTGGGTCAAGGGACCAATAGGAAGAGGCAAGAAGAATACAGAAAGACAAAGCAGAACAGGACAGGATAGATCCAATAAGGAGCTCAGAAACATTCAAACAACAACCAATCAGAAAAAAAAGAGCTCTGCGATCTGCAGAGACTGTAAGCCGAGCAATGCCATGACACTGGGTGGCAGCTTACTAAAGAAACATGTCTACGTCTATTATACATACACACACTGCGGAAGTAGAACGTGGGCTGTCAAAACTTCACAGTTCCCCTCTTCAGACCTGTGAGGGGAAGCGTCTGAAGAGGGGACATGTGTGTGTGTGGTCTTGAAAGCTCATGTACACTATCATCTTTATTTTGTTGATCCTTTAAAGGCAAATTTCCAAAGACTTGGTCATGTTTTACTCAGCTAAGTCAACCATATCCGGGCAAGTGGATTTTTAACCAATCGAAAGGGTGCAACATCTTTCATAACTTGTGTACTTTTGGTTACCTGAAAAACAGACATTCCAGGGGCCCTTTTGGAGATGCGTTTGGAAACTGTGCTCACCTACCTTTAATTCCTTTCGTAACCTGATATTCAAACACAACATAAGCGGGTACCTTGAAAACCGGTTTATTTTGTGTGGGCCATGTACCTTGCTGTTAGGTGCCCTTGCAAAGCATCACAAGCCACTCCACAGTCTTCTGTAGGTCTTGGGTTGCAGCCCCCACTCCCTCCTCCTCCCCTCTCCTCAGGGAGCACCACGTGGACGGCAGCAGCATTACGTGAATTAGCATGCGCCTGTAAACCGGCAATGTGCTTCCAGGCCCCACAGAACTCCCTCCCTTTTTTCTCATGCAAGATTCCCGTCAGAGGGGGATGTCCATGCAGGGGTCAGGACTGTCGTAGGGGCCTGCGAGCATGTGCTTGCTCAGAGGCTCTCTCACAAACTACTGCCGCCTCCTGCTCACTGCTGGCATTGACCACCAGCCCTAGCAATCTCCACATCTCCAGCTTCTGCGGAGGTGAGATGGAATCAGAGGGAGGGAGCGGAGGTGGGGGAGAAGGACTGCCTGCTTCTGGGGAGGCCAGCCACCCTTGGATTACATTCAGCTCCATGATGGTTTTAAGGTTGTGCAAGCTGCCGGCCTTCCTTAACTAGAACCAGCCAGGCCAGCTGAATAATGGCTGGCAAATCATACCGGGACAAATATGGCTACTAGAACTGGACCGAGATTATGCTGTCATTTTAAAAACATAATCATCATTAATGTTGGTTTCGTTTCATGTTGTTTCCAATACGAAATGACACGAAAACCTAACCAAATGTCGTTATGTTGTTTATGGTTCTATTTAAATCATTTTTTCTTTTTTTTTTTTTCAGCTGAGCAAGACAAGGCTGGAGGGGAAAGGAGCCAGTGTCAATCACAAGCATTCTTCAAATTGCCTATCCTTGTAACCTCAGCCACAAGACAATAAATAAGGGGCTGCTTCCGGGTGTGAGTGAGGAGAGAGTACACAGCTCAAAGTTCAAAACTTCAGAAACTGAGTCAGAGAAAAAAAAAAGCTTTGAACAGTTAAGCAAGCACGCTCAGCTTGTGTTGTTAGTGCATTTTGATAAGACACCCCAGTGCCAGCACTTCCTCAGCAACGTTCATTAAGCTGACAGTCTGTGCCAGTCTGCACTGTGCAGAAGCAACCACGGCCTAGCGGTGCACACACTGACACTGCAATACCACCCCCACTCCCAGTGACAGCCTTTCCTAAGAAACTCCATCATGCCCTGCACACACTGACACTGCAATACCACCCCCACTCCCAGTGACAGCCTTTCCTAAGAAACTCCATCTGCCCTGCACACACTGACACTGCAATACCACCCCCACTCCCAGTGACAGCCTTTCCTAAGAAACTCCATCATGCCCTGCACACACTGACACTGCAATACCACCCCCCACTCCCAGTGACAGCCTTTCCTAAGAAACTCCATCATGCCCTGCACACACTGACACTGCAATACCACCCCCACTTCCAGTGACAGCCTTTCCTAAGAAACTCCATCATGCCCTGCACACACTGACACTGCAATACCACCCCCCACTCCCAGTGACAGCCTTTCCTAAGAAACTCCATCATGCCCTGCACACACTGACACTGCAATACCACCCCCACTCCCAGTGACAGCCTTTCCTAAGAAACTCCATCATGCCCTGCACACACTGACACTGCAATACCACCCCCACTCCCAGTGACAGCCTTTCCTAAGAAACTCCATCATGCCCTGCACACACTGACACTGCAATACCACCCCCACTTCCAGTGACAGCCTTTCCTAAGAAACTCCATCATGCCCTGCAGACACTGACACTGCAATACCACCCCCACTCCCAGTGACAGCCTTTCCTAAGAAACTCCATCATGCCCTGCAGACACTGACACTGCAATACCACCCCCACGCCCAGTGACAGCCTTTCCTAAGAAACTCCATCATGCCCTGCACACACTGACACTGCAATACCACCCCCACGCCCAGTGACAGCCTTTCCTAAGAAACTCCATCATGCCCTGCACACACTGACACTGCAATACCACCCCCACTTCCAGTGACAGCCTTTCCTAAGAAACTCCATCATGCCCTGCAGACACTGACACTGCAATACCACCCCCATGCCCAGTGACAGCCTTTCCTAAGAAACTCCATCATGCCCTGCAGACACTGACACTGCAATACCACCCCCATGCCCAGTGACAGCCTTTCCTAAGAAACTCCATCATGCCCTGCACACACTGACACTGCAATACCACCCCCATGCCCAGTGACAGCCTTTCCTAAGAAACTCCATCATGCCCTGCAGACACTGGCACTGCAATACCACCCCCATGCCCAGTGACAGCCTTTCCTAAGAAACTCCATCATGCCCTGCAGACACTGACACTGCAATACCACCCCAATGCCCAGTGACAGCCTTTCCTAAGAAACTCCATCATGCCCTGCACACACTGACACTGCAATACCACCCCCACTCCCAGTGACAGCCTTTCCTAAGAAACTCCATCATGCCCTGCAGACACTGGCACTGCAATACCACCCCCCATGCCCAGTGACAGCCTTTCCTAAGAAACTCCATCATGCCCTGCAGACACTGACACTGCAATACCACCCCCATGCCCAGTGACAGCCTTTCCTAAGAAACTACATCATGCCCTGCAGACACTGACACTGCAATACCACCCCCACTTCCAGTGACAGCCTTTCCTAAGAAACTCCATCATGCCCTGCAGACACTGGCACTGCAATACCACCCCCATGCCCAGTGACAGCCTTTCCTAAGAAACTCCATCATGCCCTGCAGACACTGGCACTGCAATACCACCCCCATGCCCAGTGACAGCCTTTCCTAAGAAACTCCATCATGCCCTGCAGACACTGACACTGCAATACCACCCCCACGCCCAGTGACAGCCTTTCCTAAGAAACTCCATCATGCCCTGCACACACTGACACTGCAATACCACCCCCACTTCCAGTGACAGCCTTTCCTAAGAAACTCCATCATGCCCTGCAGACACTGACACTGCAATACCACCCCCATGCCCAGTGACAGCCTTTCCTAAGAAACTACATCATGCCCTGCAGACACTGACACTGCAATACCACCCCCACTCCCAGTGACAGCCTTTCCTAAGAAACTACATCATGCCCTGCAGACACTGACACTGCAATACCACCCCCACTCCCAGTGACAGCCTTTCCTAAGAAACTCCATCATGCCCTGCAGACACTGACACTGCAATACCACCCCCACTCCCAGTGACAGCCTTTCCTAAGAAACTCCATCATGCCCTGCAGACACTGACACTACAATACCACCCCCATGCCCAGTGACAGCCTTTCCTAAGAAACTCCATCATGCTGAGGAGTTATCAGCATCATGGCAGAGGCAGCAGGGAGAAACAAAACGGCGGGGCTGGACCTAAGCAGTGGCAGAGGTTGTGCTAGCAGCAACCCCTCCCCCCAACCAAAATCAAGCTGCTGTTTTTGGAAAGGGCTGGAGGAAGATACACAAGGTGGCTGGAGTGGAGGAGCAGCCTAATGGTTAGAGCAGTGGGCTTTGAACCAGGGAGACCAGGGTTCAAATCCCACTGCTGCTCCTCGTGACCTTGGGCAAGTGTCTCAGATCCAAACTTAGATTATGAGCCCTGAATGTAATCTGCTTTGAATTAATATAGAAGCCTTCAGACAAAGGTGAGTTGGAGGACAAGAAGTAGCAGAATAAGATGATTTCTGGGGCACTGCCCTGCTCCTCTCAGTGGGACTCCAGAGGCACAAGCTTCCTGCCAGCAGTGCCCCTTGTAAGTGGGACTCTAGAAATGTGAACTTCCTCCCAGCAGTGCCCCCTCTCAAAGCCATGGGGCATTGCTGCTGCCCTGCCCTTTTCTTGGTGCCTCTACTGTTGCAGTCCTGTTACCGTCTTGCCTCTCTCTCTCTCTCTCATGACACCAGGGCTTTTATTGCCTTTTCAGCTACCTGCCTGAAGGTTTCATAAAAATAATAGCAGACCTTCCCTCCCTGGCTATAGTGAAAATGACACAAACCACATCCATGGCACAGAATAACAACGTAGATGACATGAATGAGAAACAAAATAAAAAATAACCTCTTGAACCAAACCCATCACATGAACCGGAGAGAGCGCTGGTTTTGGTGGACTTTTAGTGTTGATTTTTTACATGATCCAGAATTTTGCTAGATCAGCAGCCACTTTTTTTTTTTTTTATATATATTCTAATGACGCATTTGGAAAACAAGGCAACAAGCTGGTTTTAAGGAACTACAATTTGACGTGTTCGATAGAACTATTGGGTGAGACTATGACCGGCTCCTGTCATCATGGAGGTACCATGCTCTGAATGTTGGTCAAGAAGCAGACGTCCCCCAGGTGCACGGTAACTCCTGAAGGACAGCGATGAGAGGCCGTCAGAATTACGGCCGAGAAGATGAATGACGAGGCTGCTGTGTGCTACGTATAAGGTGCCACTATCTCTTTAATAAGTAATGCACTGACTGCCTGCCTGAAAACTGTCCCCAGGGGCCTGGTAACAATAATGAACCTTCTCTTAGGGATACACATCAAAGACATCTAAGATGAGCTAGTCATTTTCAGGAGAAAAGAAAAGATGTTTAGAGAAAGACAGTGCTAGTCCCTCCGAGGCAACACAACATGTAATTCATTTAGTCCAATAATACACGGAAAGATTTTTCTTTCAGTCAGAAACGGAGAAATGTGAATGAACTAAAGGAGCCCTTGTAGTATCATAGTGGATAACCTGGGGGTCAATACAGACCAGGAAATATATGCCATTGAATCAAACAATGCTAAAATTGGAAGAATCAGCATCATTTGCTTTCATGAATTCATCATCCAAACATGTTTGTCCAGCGATTGTGTGCTGAAGAGATGAAGAATGCTAGTAAAGCTCAATGACCCGCCTTAATCCTACATGAACACAACTTGTTCACAAGTCCAGCCACAACTTCCGTGTGGATATGGTCACAGAGAGCTCCACATTTAGCTACTGTTCAGGTATATTCAATAGTACAGCCACACTTACGTTATCCAGCTAACTTTGCCTGGCCAACTAAGTTATTCAGCTAACTCTGAATATCGGAGTGAGCCGGATAACCTAGCCAGCTAATTCCTCCCATTTATGCCCTCGCAATGCCACTAACTTCTCTGGCTAACGTATTCGCTGTCTAGAATTTAGTTTAATAAGTTCCCAAATCTTCATTTAGCTGGATAACATCTGATAGCAAAATGCTTGTTGTTCTTGATTGTAATCTAATGTGAAGTACCAAAAAGCGTACTACAAAAAAGGAATTGGTGTGCAAAATTAGAGGTGATAACCTATTGCATCAGTGAATTTCTCTGAGACCCGCTCCTGCTTCATTTTGCATGGTAACATGTAGTAACTCTCCATAAGAAATCTTATTTGCTTTCCTGAATAAAAAATGGATTCTCTTTTAGCTGCTGGCGATAAGCATTTATTTATATCCCAAAACAGTATGGGACAGAATCGAAGTTCAAGCAGTCACGTTGGCGGATGAGCAAATGCAGCCACTATTAGCACTGCACGATGAGGCAGTGAAAGAGCTGAGAAGGACTTTAACTGATGTTATGGAGGATTAAACTATCCAGACTTCATTTTCTATTGATGATTGGCAAGCGGGTAGGACTGAACAAGCAGAAAGCTGAATATCGAAGCAGGAAGATGTTATGGAGGGCAGAATTGCAGGTTGTGGCTCAGACGAAGCAGTGGTGGAAGCAGCGTGAGCTGCTGAGTAGGATTTTAAGGTATTGGGGGGATGTGGGAGGGTTGCCCAGGGGGGGTCTGTGTGCCACATAAGGGGCTGCGGTTCGGAGGGTTGCCCGGGGGAGGAGCAGCCCAGTTTGTATATTCAAAGAGAACTGGGGAAGGGGGTGACCCCTGACCTGCGCACCCTGGGACATTAGTAGGTCATTTAGAGTGGATAGGGGGTGGGGGGAATGCACGGCCCAACGAGGTCATATATGAAATTATGTGGGAGAGGGAGAGGATCGGGCCACAGACTCTTTTACATCTTTTGAAGATATCCAGTTAAGCAGCAGGTTATCCGGCCACACAAGGCTGGCTGACTTTAGATCTGTTCCGCAAATAACCTAGCCAGATACAACTGAAATTTGGCAAAATTAGCCGAATAACTTAGACACACTTCAGAATGCCCCTTTTTCCTCCGAGACTCGGTATTCAAAAACTTGCCATTTAGACAGATAACTGGAGAATTATCCATCTAAATGGCTTTGAATATTGACCTCTAAATGTTTTATTGCATGAAAGAGCAAATGCAAACATTCAATATTACAAGTATAAGTTGTACCAATGGGGGGATAAATGTAGGAAACTGATGGTGAATTTATTGCTTGCAAGTACTGCTGAAAAGATTATTACAACTATTGAGAGTAAAACTGGACAAATGTTATCAAATTTGAAACAAATTGCATGATGTTTTGTACGATATTAAAAGGAGATGTGTACTAGAATTCCAGCAGATTTGCAGGCCTGTGATCATTTCTTTCAGAATTTGTGAATTACCAAGCTTGATGTAGATCAGCTGAAGGATCTGAATAACCCTACAACTGCAGAATAAAGTCAAAATGTTATTGCAAGCTTAAAATTAGCAAACCCACCAGGACCGGATGGTTTAGGTCCAGAATTCTATAAGATTTTGCTAGATGTAGCTACCAAACTTATAAGAATGTATGAGGAAGCTTGCAGAAAGAAATTGTGGGAAGTAGAACACAATTTAGCAACTATTGTACTTTTACCTAAACCAGAAAGTGCAGGGCAAGGTGCAAGGGTATTAGGCACCCTAGGCAAACCTTACAGCTTTGCACCACCTACCCAGATCCCACCTCCCCACACACAATTAAAATTATTAATTTATAATAATAGATTTTACATAGAAAAGGACAAAGTACAGTCTTCTGAGGTAAAATAAAATCACTTATGACAAGTATATTATATTTAATCACAAAACAGAAGCACACGCCCCTCACTATTAACAATATCCAAACAATCAGGCCGATACAGTACAGCGTGCTCCAACGGAGCGCACTGTTAGCCGGCATCTGGACGCGCGTTTGGACGCGCTAGCTTTAGCCCTTATTCAGTAAGGGGTAATAGCGCGTCCAAAACGCGCGTCCAACCCTCCTGAACCTAATAGCGCCCGCAACATGCAAATGCATGTTGATGGCCCTATTCCCGCGCAATGCAGAAAGTAAAATGTGCAGCCAAGCCGCACATTTTGCTTTCAGAAATTAGCGCCCACTCAAAGGTCGGCGCTAATTTCTCCGGGCACCGGGAAAGTGCACAGAAAAGCAGTAAAAACTGCTTTTCTCTGCACCCTCGAACTTAATATCATGGCGATCTTAAGTCAGAGGTCCCGAAAGTTTCGGTTTCCGAGCCCGTGGCTGTCAGCGGGCTCAAGAACCGACGCCGGCAAAATTGAGCGTCGGCTGTCAAACCCGCTGACAGCCTCCGCTCCTGTCAAAAAAGAGGCGCTAGGGACGCGCTAATATAATAAAATACTGAATCGCCCGCTCTCCCGCGATTTTACTGTATCGGCCTGAAAGAGAGGAAACAATCCAATTTCCCAATAACCACTAGCAAAAAATTATTTGTTACAAATTTGTTACAAATATTTGTTAAATAATTTTTTGCTAGTGGTTATTGGGAAATTGGATTGTTTCCTCTCTTTGTTTGGATATTGGTGATTATGTATATTATATTTACATGCACTGCTCTGGTGCCAATCAGAAAATCCTTCCAAAAAGACACTTGCAAACCATGGTATTAGGCCTATTGTAACACACGGGTATAGGCAAGCCCTCAGAAAGCCACGAGTAAACTGAATTACAATTATAATATACAGTAGTAAACCTCCTATCCAAAACAGCACTAATTGCCAGCAGTCAAAACAGTAACAACCCTAGCTATTTAAAGGCAACTGCAAATGTTATACCAGGCCTCAGAACATCAATATACCTCCTACTAGGAAAAGAGAACAAGTTAGATTGAGACAGATTCCTACAAAAACAGCACATGCTGCCAGAATACTGCACCTCGGTCACACATGCAGAAAACAGAAAGACCCTTATCAACTACAGAAAAAAGAGACTATAAAGCATAAATAGAAATCTGAGGACAAAAATCAAACTGTAAACTACAATAATTAGTTTAAAGAAGGCAGCATATAAGTATAACATAACATAAAAAGCCAGACTCTGTATGAAGTGCAACAATGGAAGAAAATAAACATTTCCATGCCTCATAAAACAAAACCATAAAATCAAGAAATAAAAACAACAATCATAATAGCAAAACTATACTAATAGAATAAATATTTCAGAACAGCTAATGAATAGATTATCCAATAATTAAAAACAAATAAAAATTTGTAAAAGTTTACAAACACCAATAAAATATTGAAAACAGCAGACCCATGAAATAATAATTAAAACTGTCACCCTGAGATTATCATGGATTAGTTGGGGGTGGGAGGGTACGCACAGACTTTCTGCTCGCTCTCTCTCTCTTTCTCATATCCACTTATGCTCACTGATACACTCACACTCTCATACACGCTCGCTCACATACATATTCACACCGACACACACGCTCGCTCACACGCATTCGCACCGTAACACACGCTCATTGACCCGCATGCTCACTGACATACTCACACGCTCACATACGCCGGCTCGCTGACACAAACATGCTTCCTCACACACTCACACTCTAACACACATTGGCACACACATGCTCACGCACTCACTGACATAAGTAAAAAGAAGTTTTTACTTACACTGGTGGTTAGGGGTATCAGTGGGCTGCCACCTAATGCTCCAGAAGTGCTCCTTGGGTGGGAAGGAGCAGGCTGCAAGGCTCTGACTTTGGTTTTTTTTTTCCCCTTTTCTTGTCATCACCCAAAGATGAGAGGGGATCAGCATTAGAGAGAGAGCAGTAGGAGGCCTTGAGAGAGGTGGGAGATACAGCGGGTTTGAGAGGATGCAGTGTCGCTGAAGATGGTGGGGGGTCTCAGAGCAGAAAGAGCAAGCCCAGGGCGTCACTGCCGCCGTCACCACTGCCACGGAGGAAGTGAGAGCAGACAGGAGTGAGTGGAGAGCCTTGGATAGGGCCCCTGCTCTGTAAGAAGAGCTGCTGATGCTGCAGGGCCTAATATTGGCTGCAGCAGCTCCATAAGCAATGGGACTAATGCGACCAACACCAGCCGTGTGCCCGGGGGGGGGCATAACCAGAGCCCCGACAGGCCAATACGACCTGAATATAATAAGCTCAATGATTCATCACAATAGTAAAAGTGCAAAAAAGACTGTGGGATTCCAAGTTCAGACCTGGACAGCACCTAAAAAAAATACTGGATGTTCAGATGATTTCCATTTCTTCTCTCATGTTCATACAATTGCCTTCTATTTTTAAGCTGCAGGTACTGGATCCAAAACTATTTTGATAATATAGTACAGTTTCTCTTATTACCAGAGAGAAGCAGGTTAGAAGTTCAGTAAATGCTCAATTATCCGTCCATCTGGAACGCAGGGGGCAAGGAGGTGACAAACAGAAGAAGAGGGGTTGGATTGGGAAGCAGAGTTGCTCTTTGTTTATTTGCTCTGTCCACGCCATGTTCCCTTCTCCTGTGCCGGATTATTTAGATGAATATTCCGCTTTTCGCACTTTTTTTTCAGCACTTCAAAGGGGATTACATTAGGAAGGGGCTGGATTAGGGAGCAGAGCAGCTCTTCTCTGTGTTCTGTCCACTCTGTGTTCTGTCCACTCTGTGTTCTGTGTCCACTCTGTGTTCTGTCCACTCTGTGTTCTGTCCTTCTCTGTGTTCTGTCCACTCTGGTCTCACTCCTCACTCCTCTTCTGTTCCCCGCACACTTTTACCTGGGGCTGGAGCAGGTACCCCCCCCCACCCCCCCCCCCCCCCCATACCCATGGATGCTTGGAAATAGAGCTCGTTGCTGTGTTTGGCATTTTGAGTGCCCGGGTTTGATGCTCCACTGAGTTGCCGTGGCATTGCACACACCACAGGCAATTCAAACCCCATCATACTCCCTTAGTCCAATGTGACGGGACGGAACGGGATTCACACATCAAAACAGGCTCTCAGCTGAACTAAATGCTGTAATCACTAAGCAGATGATTACTGCTAGGCAGCTTTGGTTCCCCAAAGTCACAAAGTGCTATATGTGATGAATACCTAAGGGTCAGGGCTGAAGGCCTCAACAGAACTGGTAAGAGGGAGGGCTCAGCAGTGGGGAGTTTACGTTGCCCTCTGTGTCTGACCTGGGTCTCCAGATGTCAGCATCTGCCCTCCACCTCCGTACAGCCTTGTTGCTTGCTTCGCCACTCAGTGCATAATAGTCTTCCTCTTTCCACTGCCCACAAAGTCTGCCGGCACTGATCATCCACAGGCTGTACACTTTGATTATCGCCCCGGTAAAAAGCACGCGCGCAGGGACGCATGTTCTTTGTCCCTTTGGGAATAACGGGTGCGGGTCGGAAAAAAAACCAAACTCCTCGGTGTGCATTATTTTCCCCCTCCCATGATGCGCCCATGCCCTGGGCACTGCACCCAGGAAATGTGCAGAAAATTACGTGCAGCGTAGAACAACGGGGGTCATGAATTTTCACCCGCCGTGAGGATGGGCAGTTTTTCAATCAGAGAGGGCCGGCCCTGAGCTACCGATCCGCTGTAAGCTTCCATGCGGAGAAATGCCGGTGAGGCGGCTCACGTTCGGCCTCGCTTGGCATTACTTAGCAGGCAGAGTCATTCCCTCCTCAGGGTTTCGTTTTGTTTTTTTCTCCCTTCCTCACTCTACAGACATTCCAGGAGATCCAGCCTTGCCCAAATCTGTGACACCCACGCAAGCTCCTGCCAGCAACGGCAGGCATCGGGGGGGGGGGGGGGGGGGGGGGGGGTGTAGATCAGTGCTTTCCATTATGAAGCCCTTGATGACCGTCTCTGTGACCGGTTACTGGAGCCAGAGAAGGAAGGGGGAAGCAGAACTGTGGTGACTCATAGGTTAACCAGCTAAGAGTGATCATTTCTATTGTAAGGTTTGCTCGTTGTCATAACAAAAACAAAAAAAGAGTTATCCCTTTGCATTCATATTTAATGAGAGATTTCCTTTTTTAGGAAAGCTGAGCCTTCTTGCAGGAGTGAGATCCGTGTGCCACGATTCATTTGTCTCCCGGGCTCTAATAGAAGGTGCCGTAGGCCATTTTTAACGGAATTTTTCTTGGCTTTGGGCTTCAGTGTTAGAAAACATTGCCCTTATGTCTCATATTGTTTCACCTCTTAATAGAATAAATAATGGACATTTTAATTTAGTAGCTGTGCAGTCTCCTTCTGATCCTTAGGGCTTCCAAGTCCATTAGAAATGGGGCTGGGATCAAGTCCCACGAACCTTCATTTGCAACTACCCGGGAGATTTTCCCCTCTCTATGTCCTGTCCTCCTGCCATCTCACTTACGGGCCGATACAGAAAGAAGTGCTGGAGAGCCGGCGAGCGCCTGCTCTCCCGATGAGCGCACAGGCCAGTGCCCTGGGCGCATGATTCAGTATCGGCCCGCGGTAAAAGGAGGAGCTAGGGACACTAGTGCGTCCCTAGCTCCTCCTTTTTGACAGAAGCGGCGGCTGTCAGCGGGTTTGACAGCCGATGCTCAATTTTACCGGTGTCGGTTCTGGAACCCGCTGACAGCCACGGGTTCGGAAAATTGACGCCGGCAAAATTGAGCGTCCATCTTTCAACCCGCAGGCAGATTTTTTTTTTTTTTTAATTTGTTTTTATTTTTGGGGCCTTCGAATTAATATCGCTATGATAATAAGTCGGAGGGTGTACAGAAAAGCAGTTTTTACTGCTTTTCTGTGCACTTTCCCGGTGCCTGGAGAAATTAACGCCTACCTTTGGGCAGGCGTTAATTTCTGAAAGCAAAATGTGCGGCGAAGCTGCACATTTTGCTTTCTCTATTGCGCAGGAATGACTAATAGGCCCATCAACATGCATTTGCATGTTGCAGGTGCTATTAGTTTCGGGGGGGTTGGCCGCGCTTTTTGACACGCTATTACCCCTTACTGTATAAGCGGTAAAAATAGCGCGTTGAAAACGCATGACCAAACGCAGGCTAAGAGTGCGCTCTGCCGGAGCGCACTTTACCTTATCGTCCCATTAGCTCAGTCCCTGCAGTGACAGTCCTCGGCTGGGGGCCATACAGCAGGGCCATCAGGTGTTGCTATTGAGCAATGACTGTGGTTCCTCACTCCTTTTCCTGGAAGTAGAAGACGTAGCTTGGGAAATGAAGGCGCATCTTCCACAGCACTATCCGTGAACCAGCAAGCAGGCCTCAAAGAGCTGCAGTGTACACTCCGGATGGGCGCGTTACCCACGACCTGGGAGGAACTGCTGATTTCACCCAACAAACCTCAAGAGACTTCGTAGGAACAGAAAGTCCGCATTTTGACCTTCTATCATGGAAATTCCATTAACGTATGCAAACTTTTAGAAATGTACACAAATCTTTATGATATAGCTAAGGTACAGGGTAAAAAAAAAAGGGATCTTTTCACCAAAGCAAACTTCATGAAGATTTACATAATGTTTTCATTGGTTTAAAGATGTCTGAACAGCAAACACAAAAAAGTGCCAGAGTGAACCAGCACAGATCGTTGTCCCGTGGCAGTGCAACGTGAGGGGATGTGCTTCTTCAGCTGGGCGTGGTCTCAGCCACTGAAATAGTAACAGTGCATTAGTGCTCTGACCACCACTACCAAAACATGCTCGGTCTATTCCTAACAATTAGGCCGATACAGTACAGTGCGCTCTGGTGGAGCGCACTGTTAACCCGCGTTTGGATGCACGTTTTTGACGCACTAGCTTTACCCATATTCAGTAAAGGGTAATAGCACGTCGAAAACGCGTGTCCAACCCCCCCGAAACTAATAGCGCCCGCAGCATGCAAATGCATGTTGATGGCCCTATTAGTCATTCCCGCGCGATACAGAAAGCAAAATGTGCAGCCAAGCCACACATTTTACTTTCAGAAATTAGCGCCTACCCAAAGGTAGGCGCTAATTTCTGCCGGCGCCGGGGAAGTGTACAGAAAAGTAGTAAAAACTGCTTTTCTGTGCAGCCTCCGACTTAATATCATAGCGATATTAAGTCGGAGTTCCCAAAAGTTAAAAATAATTAAAAAAAAAAAAAAGAAGTAAAACGGCCCGCGGCTTGAAAACCGGATGCTCAATTTTGCCGGCGATGGGTTTACGAACCCGTGGCTGTCAGCGGGTTTGAGAACCAACGCCGGCAAAATTAAGCGTCGGCTGTCAAACCCGCTGACAGCCGCCGCTCCTGTCAAAAATGAGGCGCTAGGGACGCGCTAGTGTCCCTAGCGCCTCTTTTTACCGTCGGCCCTAATTTGAATAATTTTTTTTTCTGAATCGCACGCACAGGAGAGTGGCCTGTGCGTGTGCTTTCCCGCGATTTTTACTGTATCATAAGAACATAAGAGCATAAGAAATTGCCATACTGGGTCAGACCATGGGTCCATCAAGCCCAGCATCCTGTTTCCAACAGTGGCCAATCCAGGCCATAAGTACCTGGCAAGTACCCAAACCTAAGTCTATTCCATGTAACCGTTGCTATCGGCCTGAATGCCATTTGTGATGCTGTTGGTGCCGTGTGCATTCTCGCTCCATGCCATTTGCTGCAATACTGACATAACGCACGCAGATAAATCAGAAGCGCCAGCAAGTGTACACTGCTTTAGTGACTTTATATCAGGGCTTTCACTCCAGTTGTAACGTCTGCTGAACAACATTCTGTGTACAGCTGGTAATATCTAGCTCCAAGCAGGCTCAGGAAACCGTGGTCACTCCCTTAAATTTAGCGTTGCTCACTCAGTTACATGGGAATAATGACTGCGTTGCATATATTTAGTGCAAATTTGCTCAGGAACTGTAGCTCTGTGATGATGAGCAAGCTATGTAATTGTAGTTTCACCTTCTCGATATTATAAAACGGAACTAGAACCATAATACGAGCAAATGTGTCAGTGACGTGTCGGCCTGAGGTAAGAGGGCAGAGAAATCCTGTTGCTGGGTGACTTAATGAAAGTTGCAAAGCACTGCAGCTGCCGAGGAGCCACAGTCTTTAGCGTGCAATAAGTGTCACTGCCCGTGACGTCTGCCCACCCACGGCCCAATGGCAGGGGCTTCCACGCCCTACTCAGATTTGGAGAAATTGAGATAACAAGGGGCGCCTGTGGGTTACTGGGCTATTTCAAACCATGGCAGATTGTGTGACCTGTGACACAGATAATCTCCAAAATATCAGCAGAGTCATTTTCAAACATCTTGAGCAGGGAAAAGCCTGTGGATAATTTTTACCCTCAGACAATAGCCAGAATTATCAAAGGGGATTTAAGCGCATCAGCTGGATCGGACCAAGGTCCTTCGAGCCTAGCATCCTGTCTCTGGCGGTGGCCGATCCGGGCCACAAAGACCCGGCAGATCCCCCATAAAGTAGATGTAATTACTGTTACTTACCTCCACATCTTTCTTTGATCAACCTGACCAATAATGTGTCATTGACTTTTTCTCTAGGAACTTGGTCGACTTGATCACGTCCCCTGGCAACAGATTCCACAGCTTGCGCCGAGTGCTAAATACTTTCTGTGATCTGTTTTCAATCTGCTGGTTGTTAGTTTTTTCAGCCATGGCCTTGTTGTAGCATTATTTGAAAGGATAACAAATGTTACCCATTGCTCCCCACCTCCTGATTTTATGCACTTCTATCCTGTCTCCTCTCAGCCGTCTCTTTTCCAAGCTGAAGAGCCCTCGCCTACGCAGTCTGTCGTCATAGGGGAGCTGTGCCATCCTCTGCATCGTTTTTTTTGTTGCTCTTCTCTGTCCCTTTTCCAGTTCCTCTGTCTTTATTGAGATGGAGCAACCAGAACTGCATACAATACTCAAGATGCTGTCACACAATGGACCCATATATATGATGTTTTCCATTATATTCTCACTTCCTTTGCAGATCATTCCTATCATTCTGATTGCCACCGTGCAGTGAGCCAAGGATTTCAAGATACTGTCCACAAGGACTCCCAATCTCCTTTTCCTGGCTAGTGACTCCCAATACAGAACCCAGCCTTGAGTACCTGTAGTTGGGATTATTTATCCCTATATACATCACTTTGCACTTTTCCAAGTTAAATTTCATTTGTCATGTAGTTGCCAGTCTCCCAGTCTGTGCTTCTCTGAAATGCTTATGGTTTGTGCTTACCATATATGAAAATAGGTGTTTTTATTTTGCAACTTTTATATATGTTTTGGATTTTTTTTTGGGGGGGGGGGCAGTTTTACATGCACAGAGGTACGAACAGCACGGTACACACAAGTGAAGGTTTGATGTGATTTGGAGTGAGGAAAGGTTCACAAAGATGAGATTTGTACAATGTACTCTCACCCTAGCTTGATAGCAGCTAGGTAGCGAGTGCATCAAACTAGGTTGAGAGTACAATGTACAAATCTCATCTTTGTGTATCTTTCCTCACTCCAAATCACATCAAACCTTCACTTGTGTGTACCGTGCTGTTCGTACCTCTGTGCATGAAAAACTGCCCCCCAAACCCTAGACCACCACCAAAACCTCACCTCCAGTTACTAGTTGACCCTCCTACAGTGGTATAAATAGTTGACATATGCAAGTCTTATAAAGTCTCTCCCTCTCTCTCTCTAATTATGAGCCCTGTGGGGACAGAGAAATAACTACAGTACCTGAATGTAATCTGCTTTAATAAAGCAAAATATAAAAAAAAAATTCTAATTTGATTGCATTGTGATCATAGCAGATCATGTATTCCAT
The DNA here is from genome assembly GCF_901001135.1 of Rhinatrema bivittatum. NCBI lineage: Eukaryota > Metazoa > Chordata > Amphibia > Gymnophiona > Rhinatrematidae > Rhinatrema > Rhinatrema bivittatum. The sequence continues at coordinate 578,777,461 of NC_042617.1, forward strand.
TGAGGACTAGATCTAACGTAGCCGCCCCTCTCATTGATTCTAGGACCAGCTGTTCCATGAAGCAGTCATTTATGGAAACCTCTCTAGCACATCTTGATAAGACATTGTCCCACTCAATACCAGGGTAACTGAAATCTCCCATCATTATTATTGTTACCAAATGTATCTGCTTTTTAAATTTTAGCTAGCATTTCCTAGTTTGTTTCATCACGGTGGTCAGGTGGCTGGGAATGTATACCCACTGCTACACTCTTACCCATCACACATGGAATTTCTATCCATAAGTTTCCCACATTTGAATTTTGTTTCCTGCAGGACTTTTTTTTTTATCATGCTTGACTCTATGCCATTTTTACATATAATTCCATGGCCCTTCACCAGTTCAATCTGCCCTGTTACGTTGATATAATTTAAACCCTGGTATCAGCGATTCCCATTGATTATTCTCCTTCCAGCACATCTCTGAAAAGCCTATAATGTCTACATCCTCGTTCAATGCCATACATTCTAACTCATCAATTTTTACTGTTCAGACATTTGGCATTCACATGCAGACATTCTAAAGTAGATTTTTTTATTTGTACTTCCATTTCTCTTTGTATTCACGGCCTGCTTATTAACAAATGCTACAGGCAGTTTAGAGTCATTCACATCTGGTTGCTATTTGTCTACATCCGTCTGGGCTATTTCAGCCATAAACACAACTTCTCTGCTGGGATATTCTAATTTCCCTGTTTTGCAAGTATATTTGGAAGATACCTCCCCCTTCTAAACCATGTGCTTCTGAATGAATGGTGGCATTCTCCCATGGTCTAGTTTAAAAGTTGCTCTATCTCCTTTCTATATGTCAGTGCCAGCAGCCTGGTTTTTACAATGGAATAGGCTCCCCTTTCCCCAGAATGTACCCCAGCTCCTAACAAATTTAATACTTTCTTCTTCCAATGATCTATTTATTTATTTATTTAAAATGATTTGCAGCCTGCACCCTCTCAATTAAAAGCAACATGCATAATAAAAAACAGATTAAAAGCACCAACAAAACTCAAAAAGACAAACTTATACAAAAGTTACAATGGTGATGGAGCCTGGGCCTGCAGCCAAAAGGCTAATAGGAGAAATTAACAATCAAAAGCTTTTTTTTTTTTTTTTTATAAACAGCTTGTGATCTAGCAGCTCGGGTGGCAGGGAGTTTAAAAAAAAAAAATGGAGCCAGCAATGGAGAAAGCTCTTTCATGGGTTTCTGTCAGAGTGCGGGGGGGGAACATTGAGAAGGTTTTGATTTGACAAGTAGAGGGTTCGTGAGGGAGTGTAAAGAAAACGAAACAGCAATGCAAGGGCTACTGAGATTACGAGGCAGGTTGATCTAGATGTAGACATGATTACCCGAGCCTTAGGCTTCCCACGCGAGTTCTTTAATCTACCACTTGATGACAAGGTCTCAGACTGGAAGCCTTTGAAACTGTTTCACCCCCTTCATTACAAAACCCAGAAATTGACTTGTGCTTTTCCATGGTTCCATTCTGGTGTAAAAAACCCCTACAGCAGCAGTCTCGGCATTTCGAAAGCAGTAATGAGATGCATTGGGGAAATGATTGCCCTGGATGACCTGCCCCTGCAGGTAGTGGGAACATGGGCTTTAAGCGTCTGCTGCATGTGTTAGCCTCCAATTACAAAATCCTCTTCAGGACTGCATAGAGTAGGCTGGTTATCCCCACCCCATACAACCAGTGCCATAGTCACATACAGGCACAGCTGGCTAAGATGAGCAGAGTAGCTGCATAGCTCTCTGCTTCAACGGCAGGGGAGAAGAAAAACTGATACTTCACGCACATCCAGCATAGCTCTCTGCTTCAACGGCAGGGGAGAAGAAAAACTGATACTTCACGCATATCCAGCATAGCTCTCTGCTTCAACAGCAGGGGAGAAGAAAAAAAGATTCGCACTCACAAAGCGGGGAGAAGCTGGCTTGTTACGGCGGTTACTACCCCAAACCAAATAAGCCTGATACTTCACTTTCAATGCATATCCTGCTTCAACGGCAGGGGAGAAGAAAAACCGATACTTCACGTCACGCATATCCAGCATAGCTCCCTGCTTCAACGGCAGGGGAGAAGAAAAACAACCAATAAGGGCTGAATAACACAGTCTGGGTAAAACAAATAAGCATGGGTGTAGCTTGCTTACTGCGGCGGTTACTTCCCCTACTACCCATAACTAATCAAGCTTGATATTTCACTTGGTTGCAGCTCCATCACTGCTCTCTACATTAATGGTGGGGGTGGAAGGGAAATAGAACCAAAGAGCTAAGAGAAACAGATAAGTATGAGAGAAAAAAAATGTGAAGCTTGCTGGGCAGACTGGATGGGCCGTTTGGTCTTCTTCTGCCGTCATTTCTATGTTTCTATGTTTCTATAAGTAGTGTGCATGTCACCATCGATATTTGTCTCCAGTGCAAACACTACTCGTGCTTACATCTGCCTGGTGGCACACCGGTGGGACCTGGTTGAGGTAGGGGCAGGCAGTGGCTCTAGCAGGGTGCAGGTGGGTTGTGCCGTACATTCAGGTAATGGATAACTCTCATACCTTGTGCAATATTCTAACAGCCATAAGAAAGACGCTGGAGGGTTGCAGCTAGACCAGAGAGGCAGAAGTATTCACGCAGATTTCTTTGTGACGGAGAGTGGGAAAAATATGATAAGAGCAATGGAAGATGGGGGATTTGGGGTATTCATTGCTTTGCACTTGCTGCATCTGGTAGTGCGGAATGTCCTGGGGCTGGGGCCCAAGGAACATGGTAATCCAATACTGAAGGAGATGATAGAGAGATGCAAGAAAATAGGACATTTCTATCTAAGCATGAAGACGAGGAAGCTTCTCCATTAGAATCAGGAAGAATTCATAAGCGTCTGGGTCAAGATGTTTGGCACCCACTGGAATTCCACCTATCTGATGCTGCACTATCTACGAGCACTTCTTCCCCTACCTCAACCTGCCAAAGCCATGTTGCCCCCACAGAACCATCTCTTCTAACTCAGGCCATAGCTAAAGCAGTTGATAAGAGACCCTCGTACCACCCCAGCAAAGGAAACCCAAGTAGAAATTTCTGTTACACACTGTCTAACAAAGCTCATTGAAGACATGGACACATATCTGCTAGCATATTGGCACACGAGTCCATAGTCTGGCCAGACCTACCCAAGGTGGCTCAGCATTCTCTCTCTTACCCACCAAGCAGCATGCCTAGTGAATGTGTCTTCTCAATGGCAGGGGCCATCATGAATCCTCATCATTCAAGGTTGACACCAATTTGATGAAAACATTGGTCTTGATGCCGGTATGCCTAGCCACTATGTCCCGGATATATCACCTTGGGGGTTTTGCTGCCACTCTGCCTTATGCCATGTCCCAGATGTATCACCTTGAGGGTTTTGCTGCTACTCTGCCTAGCTGTCATACCCCAGATGCTACACTTTGGGGGTTTTGATGCCTACTTGTTGTTCCTCCTGGGATCCCAGCCTAGTTTTTCCACCCTTTCTTTCTTTGTTATACTGGGGAGTTATGTCCCCACAGTCCAATGTAAAAAAATATTGAAAAAATACAAGTTTCTACTCCCAACCCATCTCTTTTCTGTGTCCATTTTATTCTTTCATTGTATGTCTATAGGTTCTCAACCTAGTTCTCCAATCCTGCTTACCTTTTATTTTTACTGGTGTGTTTTATCTCCAAATCAAAAAATACAAGTTTCTCCTCCCACTGCATCTCTTTTCTGCTTCTAACACACAGTAAATGATGGCAGAAAAAGACCCAAATGGTCCATCCAGTCTGCTCAGCAAGTTTATTTTTATTTTGTATAGATGTTTATTCTTTAGGATAGTAACTGCCGCTTCATTCAGATTATTCCAATTAATGTTTGGAGGGGGTGGGTTATCAACATTTTAAAATAAATGAAATAAATACTTGTTACCAGAAAGACACAGAGAGGATACTTCTTCCTGTGTAGGAATAAATGTATCTCAGAAGAAAAGCAAAGAAATTCAGCAGGACATTCAGCTGAGAATGCTCCGGTGTATGACCAAAGTGCCAGTAATATCGCTCACACAGAGGAAGAGCAGAGAATCATAGAACAGAATAAGATGTGTAGAGGATTTATGGGAGCTGTTCCTCGGGGATCCTGTAACTCTGAAATCACAATAGAGATCCAATACTGACGAAAGACAGTATACATATACAGCCTACAGCAAAACTCTCAGTCAGAAGGAAAAATTGCAGGCACAACAGAAAACATGCACAGGAAGGACTGTTTGCATATTCTGCATGTGAGAAGAGAGAACGAACGGAACACTGGAAAATCAACAAAGGGAAAAGACTGAGTTCATCTACAGAATATGGGAAAAGCCTTCTTTATAAAACAAACCTCACCAATTATCAAGAAAAATCCACACTGATGAGAGGCCATTGTCGGGTTCTGATTGTGGCAAAAGTTTCAATCGGAAAGCAAATTTCACAAAAAATCCAAAATTCCACCCAGAAGCAAGATCATTTTTAAGTAAGCAATGTAGCAAAAGCTTATGTCTCAAAAATGATACGGATGTCAGATCATTCTCTTATTTATATCTGACACATGGCAAGTGCTTCAACAGGAAGTCAGACAGCTGCTTTGCTGCTATATTTTTTATACCTTAGGGGTCATTATTTTACTCTCAGCTTTGCTGCCATAGACAGTCTTTGCACCTTGAGCATGTTGCTGTCATACCCCAGACTCTACATCTTGGGGTGTTCTTGCCACTGTGGGGGGTTGCTTTATAGCTCTCATGGTGCCTTGATATGTTGATGCCACTGTCTGTGCTGCTTTGTTCCTTTATCAATGCCTTGGAGTGTTTCCCAGCCACGTTTCTGCTTCATCCCCTTTTCATGGTACCTCAGGATGCTGGTGCCACTTTGCCTCTTCTGCTTCCTTCAAGGGTTCATGCCACTGTTGTTAATGCCCCCTTTGGAAGCCTTGGTGTGGTTCTTGCTGCTTCCTTGCTCCGCTCATGATGGCTTGGCGAACTCGTGTCCTGCTTGAACCCCCTTTGCCCATGTATGGTGCTTCAGGTTATTCATGTCACTTTTGGCTTCATTTTGCCACACTCTACATGCCTTGGAGTTCTTTCCCCCTTCTGATGATGTCTTCCCACAAGTTTCATTAGAATTGATTAGAAAATCCCAATTTTGGAGCCCAAAATAGTCTGCAGTGCTTCCCCCCATTGAATTTAATGGTACACGAATGAATGAATAAAATGAATACATTATTTATTTTTCTTTTGAAACAAACCAAATGGATGTAGGTGACCTACAAAACAAATTAACAAACCAAAATTAAAATTTTGCCTCTGTACATGTGAAGCACACAGACCTACCTACAAGTACCCATTCACCCAAATAGAGAGGCATTTTCCCTTCACCTCTGTCAGTCCTTGGACCACATATATTCCCTCCTGCTTGAGGCTGGTGTTAGCTCTAGATGAGAGCACTGGTACATCACCACAGCTCCCATTGCTTCATACGTGAGCAATTTTTACAGACAGGTCAAAAACAATTATTTTTTTTTTGCATGGGGCAAAACAGATCATATAGCAACAGAAATGTTCAATAATATCTCTCTGTTTTTAAAGATTCAGAAATCGCATTTAAAGAGCTAGCCTCATGGAATGGCCGTACGTTTTCCTACACGAACACCTAACTCCCTACAACAATAACATGATCTGTTAGATGTATAATTTTTATTTCCTAAACATCTTTGCTTCTTTCTTTCATATATCACACTTGAACTACACACATGTTCTGTATACATGTGAATTCTTTGATATATATCTAATCTTCTCTAACACATAGCACACTTCCATAGAATTATGGATCCACAAAATTGCATGGACAATAAAAGACATATATTCTATACTGCTAGATGATCAAGCAAGATCTACTCATAGCACCAGTATTTACAATCTATTCACAAGTATATAAGTTGCTCCGCCTGTATAACTGACATCCCTCCTTCACAGCACACACACACATGATATCACTACAGAGAATGCAATTAACATATTTGGTATGGATTTATAATTATTGTAACTTGCTTGGGGCCAAGAGGATAGGGCGAGAAATCAAAGTTTAATGAACTAAATAAATGTCCTGCATACCTGTCACAATTTTAAACAGCTACAGAGGAACTGAGAGCACACGCTAAATATATCAGCAAACAAAATCTTATTTATAGAATAAATACATACATAAAATAAATAAAAAATAAATGACAGAATGAAAAATAAATCAAAACATTTAAACATGCAGCCTCTTCTATGCCAGCTCACGGGATGGTGAATGGGGTAGGATATGGCTCCCTTCCTTCCTCTTCCTTTACCACCATTGCTGCTACTGAAGGGTCAGAGACTAAGACATCTCTGCTTTTTCCCCCTACAGCTCTCACAGCTGCTTTCATAGCTGTGAGAGCAGCATGTCATTGTGTAGCTGAAAAAGAAGAGAAAAAAAAAGGGACTAGGATAACAATTATCAAAATGCTATGTAAACAAATTCCAGGGGAGAAGAACAGAAAGCAGACAGACAATGGGAGAGGCTCAGACAGGAAGCAATAACAGAAAACAAGAGTAGGACAGGAGAAAACAGAACATTTGACAATGTGTCAGCACTGTAACTAGTGAAATCTAGTGCTGTTAGGGTAGTGCGCTTGGATGTGTAGAATTAAAGGTCAAAAAACAAGCTGTAGGTGAGACATATTTATGGAAGTAACTTAATACATCTGCTACTTAGCTTTGGATAGTCATCCTCTTTTCATTAGGGCAGCGTAACTGCACTGTTTCTTAGGGATGTGCTTTCATTTGAAATGAGAGATAATGTCAGTGACAATCTATATCATTTCATGGTGGGGTTTTTTTTAAATGAAATGGTTAAAAATCATAACATTTCATTATTTATTCTGTAGTTTTGAGTACGTACTATTTCTGAATAGCAGACACTATTTGCAAATAAAGCATGCTATTCAGAAACAGAATGCACTGTTGTTTAAACAAAAAATAATAATAATCCCCCAACAGAATGGAATTTGGATGAGAACCTCCCCTTAACAAACCAAAACAACATTTTTTGGCTTGCACACCCTCTACTGTTTTTTCATTCTCCTGAGGAAGAGAGGATAACTCGAAAGCTATTCACTGATGCACTGTTAGTCCTATAAAAAGATATCACCCACAACTTGTTTGTTGATCCTAAATAATTCCATAAAGCGGAAAAGGAAAGCTAGTAGCAGTTGAAGAATAAAAGAGTGAACATGAAACAAGGGATGAATGGGAGCCCTTCCCTCCCTTCTCCCAGAGTAATACTGCAAAGGCATGAAGCCTACAACTACCTGCATACATCACAGATGACAATTCAGACAATCAACTTGGTCGGCCTCACTGTACAAAATGGACAGTGCCACATGAGCCTGCACTAGAAACAGACAGCGGCAAGTTCACATTTGCAGGCCAGACATATATGCACAGGCCTTTCTAACATTTCCTACAACGGAATCAAGTATACTCACTGTCCAGCCGTACATCTCCCTGGTGGGAGGCTCCTTGCCTGTGTTCTGCTGCAGTCTTCATGGCAGTTCTGTCATCCTGATGTTCCTGGTCTCCATTGTCTGGAGGCAGGAGGTCCTGGCTACTCCAGACCAAGAAAGGGGGTCCAAGCCTCATTCTGAAAAAAAGAACAATCAAATACAAAGAAAAATCATGCAACTAATAGTAAGCTTAATACAAGTTATAGTACTTTACCAAGTAATTTTGGACCATCAACTGAGGCATGCTTAGATAGGGCACATCAACTATATATAGAACCACACCAATTACTATAATCAAGTGCTTAAAATGAACTGACATGGACTGGGATGGTAATGAAAAACGTCTTGGGCCATTCCAGAAGTTACTCTTGAGTTCTAGTTCTGTGCAGGGGCAAAACTGAAGGGGCTCTGCCTTCTTCTGCCCCATCCCATCCCAGATATTGCTATTGACACCTCTGCTGTAGTGCGATCCGCTCCTCAACTCTGAGGGCTTTGCTACGGACGTCGCTGCTGAAGGAAGGAATCTTTCTTCCCCCTCAAGAGGTCTCTGCAATACAGTTGCTGATGGGATCCTTTGACCTCCTGCAGCTTCTGATGCCATTGCCACATGATCATCCTCCCATCCCTAGCCCCCATCCCTTCGCCCATCACTACCCCCCAGAATCTCTAGTGCTGCTATTGTTTGGGTAGGGATCCTGATGCTTTCACCTTGTTGCTGCTGCTGTTGCTATGGGAAGATCCCATTCCTCCCTCTCCTCCATGACTTTTGCCACTTCTAATAGCTAGAGGGAGGGCATCAGGGTGAGGGAGATACAAAAGCAGGACCTGGGGAGGAGGGAACAGTAGATAACAAGGAGAAGGGTTGAACTAGCACAAGGAAGAAGGATGAAAGGAAATTGCAAGAGAGGAGAGGGAAAGAGATATTACAATGAGAGAAGGGAGGAATAGACAGAAGAGTGAGGAAAACCAGCAAGGAGGGGAAAGGAGAGAGAGCATAGGGTTACAGGAAGAGAAGAGTCTGCCAGAGGGAACAAGGTAAAGAGAGAAAGAGAGCAAGCAAGAGGAAAAGAAGAGAAGAAATAAGAGCAAATAAGTGTGATGAGGCTATGCCAGGTCACTAACATAATCCCTAGATGGTATTTTTCTATCTAGGCGCAGGAGGAGGAGTTTTGATATTTTTTGATTCCTCCCAGTGATATAACCCCTCCTTATTGGGAGACGGACTTTTTGTGATTATAAATACCCTTGGAGCATGCCCAGTAATTTAGTGGGTTAGGAGCAGAGTTGGTGAGAGGAAGAGCGAGGAGCTGAAACCTCCCCAAGGGTTTCAATAGAAACAGGATTGAAGAGAAAGCCCCCAAGATCTCAAAGCAAGGTGGTTGGAGAACTGGAGGTGTCCCCAGGATATCATAGAAGGCAATTCAAACATTTGCCAAAGAGGTATTGAGGAAGAGATTTTTGAGATGACTTTTTGGATTTTGATTGACCAGTGTCTGTGGCAAGGGCTGGGACAAAGATCCTTTGACCCGTTCGACCAGTTATCAGATTGGGTGAGGAGAAGGATGTAGACTCTTGAACCAATAACTCAAGAGACTTGAATTTTTAAGAGTTTGGATTAAAGTTGAAGAGTTTGATTTTTGGAACCCAGTTTAGTGTTTTTGCTTGAGGATATTTTTCTTCTTTCAGCCCAGTTCATGGCAGAACTGGAACTACACCCTAGTTATCCCACTCTCACTGGTGAAGATATTTTCAAGCAGAATGAGGGTGCAAGAGTAAGACGGGAAGTGAATGGAATAAAGATGGACAGAGAAATCATTTGCTTTTATTGGTCATTGGATGTATGCTGATTCTTATTTTTGTATTCTTGACTTGGATTCTCTTCTTTAAATTACAGTTAAGACTGTCTTTAATTTGAACACTAACTACAGACTCAGTGTTTTCTTTGACTTTTGTATGGACTTAATAGGGGATGGATAGACCTTTTGTGATTCCTGATTCTCCCTGTTTTGCTAATTTGGCTTTCCTCTTCTTATTTTTCTCAATCTAGCACCCTCTTGGAGATACTTGATCTAGAGTGTGAAGTGGTCACCGAGATTGTGATCGACAATGCCAGGGGCCCCAGAAATCTTCCTCCCCATCCAGACCTGAACCCAGAGCTGAAACATCCCTAGTCTAGGATAAAACATCAAAACGGGAAATCTGCTACGTGAGTAAGGAAAAAAAAGGAATGGGTGTGATAGAATAGGGGGAAATGGTGACATGGATGGAGGAGAGATGGAGATCCTGGAAAGGCGAAGGAGGAAGGAGCAGCTGATCCAACCTAAACTTGCAAATGAGGAAGAAGAGTAAAAAGGGGAAAACTGTCCTCTGCTCAACACAGAACAAGAAAAGGAGGAAGCTGTCCTACCCAGCCAGCATAGGAGGAAGAGAAAGTTAGCCCTCTAGGGTTGCTGCCCTGGAATCTCAACAGGAAGGTCACATGGGATAAGTGAAAACGTTTTGCGAGCAAAGAAGAAAACACTTCCTGTTGGTACAGATTTCCAACATAGTTTCTCTCCATTTTCTAATGTTATGCAAAGGCAGAGGATGGCACATAACGTTCATGCTGAAGCTTCATGTTTTCAATCAATATCCTGAAAATTCTCAGAGCACCTACTGATGCAAAAAACGTATTTCTTTCAGTAATTTCTCAGGGTCAGTCAGCAGGATCTCTGTCCACCTAATTATGGGTTATAGGGATGAAATCTGTTTCTTTGTTGGACTCATGAGTGGGGCCCCTTCAATTGGTTTTGGAATTAATGCATTCTGGCTCCAGGCCTCAGCACATTCCTGATTTTGAGAAGAGAATGACCCCTGAGCAGATGCCTTTTCTCTGAAGCTTGTTGGTATGCTTCCCGAGACAGGAGGCATTGAAAAGAATTGTGTGCGTTTTGGATGGTTTTTTCATTGCTTCTTCTTGAAACCTTGTCACCTTTCTTTCAGCCAGTTTGACTTTCAAAGTATTTTAGAAACCTTGCAGAGACACTATGCTACTACCTTCCAATGACAGTGTGGGGAAATGTAGTGTAAGGCCCCTTACCTCCAATCACTTCTGGCACAGCGTCCCACTCCGGGCAGCATCCAAGGGCTCTGTATAGCATGTCCTGCTATCAGGATCACGTCTCATAGCCCTGCGACTGGGATTCTTGGGGTGCTGGATGATGACATCACATCTTATCTACATATATCTGCCACCAGGCAGGGCCTCAGCAACAGGTCCTCTGCTGTGCTCATGCCTGCAGTGCGTGTTGCCTTGACTTTTCGTGGACCTGCTTTTGACAGTCTTTTCTAGCCTTTCTTCCACTCTGCCCTGTCTCTCCACCCTGCCTTGTTCTTCTGTCTTGCTCCACCTTACCTTCCCTTCCAGTCAGCCTCTCCTTGGATTGTTCTTCTGTTGCTGACCCAGATTGCCTTGGACTCGGGTTTGATCTCTGCCTAACTTGATCCTCTGCCTGCACACTGACTTTGCTTGATCTCCACCTTCCCAGGCCCTCTGCTTGGACACCGACCTTGCTCGAACTCTGCCATCCTTGTGCCCTGCCTGGAAGTCCTGCTGGCTGCCAGAACCTGCAGGCCCAGTCTTGTGTTCACTTGCCCCAGGCTGTGCAAATCTCGCAGTGCCCAAAGCCTCACATTCCCTGAAGCGTGCCCTATAGTCTCTGCAAAATGGGGCAGGCTTCAGGAGCACTGACAAAATAATTCAGTGCCTTTCAAGTCTATTCAGGAAGCTCATCCTTAGCTCCCTTCTTTGTTACTGCTCTGCTCTGGCCCAGACTCAAGCTGGACACAGACTTGATGAGTAGACCTCTGTTGCTTCTTTTCAGCCAGATGCAAATGCTGCTAAGAAAAACCCAAGAAGGATCACAGTCAGTCAGTTAGAAGTAATTGGTGGCAGATTTAATTTGGAACGATCTGTCTCAGACAAATAATCTTTCTGTCCTGGCCACTTGACTTCTAGCAAAAGCAGAAAAGGGAGAGAAAAAATGAATTGATTTTTGCCATCAACTACAATTTGGTTTTCTAATGTGTGTTTAGTTAATTCATGGGAGTTGGAAAAGGACATAATATCCCATAATGGACTTTGTTTTTGTGATTATCCTTATGTAGGTTTATGGAATCAAGTTAGTGGGTTGCTGAAAAAACAAAGTTGGCAAAAGCATTGAGCAATACCTATATCTGTCAATATAGGAAAATTAGTTCTTACCCGATAATTTTCATTCCTGTAGTACCACGGATCAGTCCAGACCATGGGTTAAGCCTGTCTCCACCTGCTGGAACGGGGGCTTAACCCATGGTCTGGACTGATCCGGGTACGTACAGGGAACTGTTGTTTATCAGTATTGACATGGCCTCTATCCATGCGTGAGACCCAGAATAATTGTTCCCCTTGCTCTGTTCTACAAACAGGCTTGATTCAAGAAACTTAGTATGAAATGGACTGAAACAGAATTGAGAAACCTAGGCCTATCTCACCTGTTGCTTAACTTGGAGGGATGAAAGGGGGAAAGTCTGGCCAGCTATTTACTGTTTGTTTTTTTTTTGGTTGGAAGCAAGTAGAAGATGGGCTTCACGTTCAACATTGCTAATTATATACTTTTAGCAGTAGGGTGTGTTTTATGTCAAATGAGCAGAAAAAAAAATTGTGATTTTAAAAGTACACCAAAACGTCTGTAGTTCTTTCTCCTAAGTTGATTTTATGCTTTCAAAATGTCCTGTTACAAATTTCTCTATATATACATTTCAGAGACATGTCTTGTAGTACTAAGTATAAGAGTCCTCACTTTGATACCATATAATGTTAAAAATTGGTTGAAAGATGGCAAAATACTGAATATTTAAATCACAATATTTTTTCAGACTTTTTCACTTTTTTAAAATGTAACTATGTATTGTACAATTAGTTACAATCTCTCTGAACTTTATGTATTAACCTGGTATGCATACAACCCGAAAGTACTCTCACTCAAAAAATTAGAAATTTTTTTTTTACATAATTATCTTACACTGGATCAAACAGGCATTAAAAATAAGGGAGCAAAAGACCTCAGAATATCAGCAAGCCCTATACGACTTAAAAGCTTGCTCTAAACATTTCATTTGGGCTTTTAATTCTTATTTTATGCCTGTTAGGTCCAGTATAATATAATTATGCAAACAATTTTTTAAAATCATTTTTTGAGTGAGAGCACTTTGGGGTTTTGTGATTTTTGATTACTTTCACTTGCTTGTGTTTGGAGTTTTTTTTTTTTTTTTACATACATGCATACTATATTTATTTATTTATTTAAAATATTTAAAATCTGTATAGCTGGGCAGGATACAATGAAACATAAATAGTGACATAAAACCTCACGATCAACTTCCACAGTAGGTGAGCCTGGCTTATACATCAGCATACAAGCATTGTGAAAACACTGCCAGCATCAAGGCACTTCAGTAGAATGCAGCTGAATGTGATCAGAACAGGCCACTCTTTCTAGGCCTCCCCTCCACCTCTCTTAAACCATTCCAACTACTGCAGAATGCAATAGCACAAACTATATCCAATGCCCGCACATACCACCATATTACTCCCATCCTCAAAGACTTGCACTGGCTCCCTATCCCTTCCCGTATCGTCTATAAAACCCTCACCATAATCCACAAAGCCATACACATCCACAATTCCAGTTGGCTTGAAGAACCATTCCAACCCAAACGCTCGAAGCGACTCATTAGAGCCTCCAAGAATGGGACTCTTCATGTGCCCACCCTAAAACACGCTCACCTCACTTCCACAAGGGAACGAGCTATTTCCATAGCTGGACCTACTCATTGGAACTCCCTACCCGCTAACCTACGGCTCGAAACATGTCCCTCCAAATTCCGAGCTAACCTCAAGACCTGGCTGTTCAAACAAGTGTACCCCCAATAACCTCAGCTCCGCCTCCCTCCCTTCCTGACATGCCAGCTCTTTGATGTCATTTGTACATTTCTCTGTTACAATGTTATGTTAGAAACTGGTCTGTGATTGTAATTGCAATTACAATTATTTTTACTGTTGTGATTGTAATTGCAATTATAATTATTGTTGAGTATTTATTTGCCTTATTATTATTTAGTTGTTGATGTTGTTGACTGGTTCTCATATTTCCCTCGCTAAGCTTACTGTTCCTATATATCCTATGTAGCCCCCTCCCTGTTCAATGTATTTTCCTCCTTGCTGTTACAATGTAAACTGACATGATGTTGCCATGAATATCGGTAGAGAAAAGTTTATAAATAAATAAATAAATAAATAAATAAATAAATAATGCCTGTGTGAATAAATGCAGAGATTTGCATCTGCTGTCTCTGTTGGTGATTTTTCCCAAATGACAATATACAAAAATGGCGCTCTATCCGCTACCCTCTCCATGTCCCTGGGATTGCCTCCTTACCAGGTAGGCAGAATTAACAGCGTTATAGAGCCCCACAGGCAATCTTACCCACGGTGAGGTTTGGTAATAATGAAATGCCTGATTTCTGAGGGTGGGGCTGCTATTTTACCCATCAGAAAGGGCTCTCATTATTGCCCTCCTCAATCTACGAAGCTGCACACCACGGGAAGTACCCACCATGATGGCCAGGACTTGAAATTGCAATCTGATTATCCTTAATAATAAAACAGTCACGGCCCATACAACAGCGTACCTTTGTGTAATTGTGGTCTGTGATATCGTAATTCATCTTGCACCTGGATTAGATTTGTCCTTTAATGGTGTGTGCGGTTAACTCAAGGCAGCCAGGACAGTCTGGTCCTCGAGGGCGCCAGAGAGTCCTGGTTTTAGGGCAGGGGTCAGGAACCTATGGCTCGCGAGCCAGATGTGGCTCTTTTGATGGCTGCATCTGGCTCGCAGACAAATCTTTAATAAAAAAGTAAAAATCTAACAAAACCCCCCACCCTCCTGACGCCCCCCAAGACCTCCAAAATTAATTTACTGAAACCCAAAATGGCGTCAACGGCCCTTTGCCCTTACTATGTCACAGGGGCTACCGCCGCCATTGGTCGACCCCAGTGACATAGTGAGGGCAAAGGGCGGTCGGTGCCATTTTGACTACTGGCAGCCGACAGCCCAAGTCCAGGAGATCGCTCCCGGACCGCTCCTGGACCCCCGCTGGACCACCAGGGACTTTTGGCAGGTCTTGGGGGGGGTCAGGAGGGTGGGGGGGTTTTGTTAGATTTTTACTTTTTTATTAAAGATTTGTCTGCGAGCCCTGGACCCCCGCTGGACCACCAGGGACTTTTGGCAGGTCTTGGGGGGGGTCAGGAGGGTGGGGGGGTTTTGTTAGATTTTTACTTTTTTATTAAAGATTTGTCTGCGAGCCCTGGACCCCTGCTGGACCACCAGGGACTTTTAGCAGGTCTTGGGGGGGGGGGGGTGGTCAGGAGGGCGGGGGTTGTAGTTAGTATGGTTCTTTCGGAATTACATTTTAAAATATGTGGCGTTCATGGCTCTCTCAGCCAAAAAGGTTCCCGACCCCTGTTTTAGGGTAAAACAAGCTCTGTGAATTAACTTTGCTCTTAGAGAGCAGCTACGCGCTGTGGATATCCTAAAAGCCAGATCTGCTCGCTGCCCTCGCAGACAACCCACGACCTACAACCCAGCAAGATTTATAACTTCCAAGCTGATACAACGGACACTCACAGTGCAGTTCACTTTCACCTTCATTAGAAAGCTGGAAAGAAAGCCTGTAACCACCCCCCCCCCTCCCCCCATCCAAAAAAATAAAATAAAACATTAACAGTTATCACCGAAGGAGACATCAGGTGACTATGGAACTTTTAAAGTTGGAGTTCAGGAGAGAGACCTTGATCCAGGACTTCATCTTAAACTTTGCTGTCCTTTATTTCTGAAGCAATCACTAACGAAGTTTGGACCGAAGGCTGCTTTAAGCAAATTAGTAAAGATGTGCTGCCGCCGTCCGCCTGCATGGAAAGCCCCCGATGCCGTCGCTTCTCAGGCCTGCGCTTGCACGTGTTCCGGAAGTTCCCGAGGGCGAGCCACGGCTCGCGGGTCTCCGTGCGCCTGCACTGCGCATGCCTCTGGCATGAGCCAAGGCTCGCGGGGCTCCGTGCGCCTGCACTGCGCATGCCTCTGGCACGAGCCACGGCTCGCGGGTCCCTGTGCTGCGCATGCCACTGGCATGAGCCACGGCCAGCGGATCTCCGTGAAGAGCAGTCATGAAGGGAAGCAGGAGCCCCAGTGTGTTTCACGAAGCTCAAGAGTGAATTGAGCACATTTATTAATACATAGGGCTTACATAGTGTGTGTGTGTGTGTGTGTCTGTGTGTGTGTGTGTGTGCGTGTGGCCTGAATTCTGACCCTTGGCAGCCTAGCTATGCTGTCCCCTAAACCTGGGCTGGAAATGAATGCTACGTCCCGGAGAACTGGGCAATAATGCAGAGGCAGAAGCTTGTGCATAATCACTAGGCGTATGAAGGCCATCCAAATTTGGGGTTCAGGGGTTTGCTTTGTTCTCATTAGGCTTCAGAAAACAGCGTACACTATTTCTGAATGGCACACACTAAAATGATAGAAAATAAAACAAAAACGTTTTGTTTTTTTTCTATCCTTTCATTTTAAAAACGACGTGAAATGATACAGAAAATGAACAGACGATGTTGTTTCAAATGAAAGCCCATGCCTAGTAATTGCAATCGTTCGCGACCAAGGACAACTGGACGGGAGAAAGGAGAGCGCAGAGCAGTGGACATTGTACATTGCTAAGACACAGGCATGGGAGCAGGCACCTGACTGACCTGCGATCGAGTGGCAGTGGCAGGCAGGAGGAAGCTGGTGGCATGGTTGGAGCCACATTTTTGCAGTATGTCTCAAAGCGAGTGGTGCTGAGGAGTGTAGGGGGGAAGCAGTCAGTCTAATCCAAATTCTCTCTCTCTCTCTCTCTATATATATATATTTATTTATGTATGTATTTTTATATACCGCGGCACATTCGGAACATCATCTCGGTTTACAAGTAACAAAAAAGCAGCAACAGGCTTTACAAGCAACACATAAGGGAAAATAATATAGCAACAGGCTTTACACAGTGAACACAAATAGTACTAGGAACGGATTAACCTATGGAAATATGTACCAAAAAGGAAATGGCAGTAATAACAGTGTGGAGATAAAGATATCTCTCTCTCTCTCTCTCTCTCTCTCTCTATATATATATATAATCTCAAGTCCCACTATTGGTTACACCAAGAAAATACAACAAAGACAACTACATTGTTCATGGCTGGTGGAGGGAGCAAGTGAAAATGGGAGGAGGAGGAGGCCCTGATGGGAAAGTGGAGAGAAAAGTGCCTTGTTGGGAAAGGGGAGGGAAGGGCTGATGGGTAAGGGGTGAGGGTGCCCTGATTGAAAATGGGGTGGGAGTGGGGGAGAACAGGTGGGGAAAAAAGGGAGAGAAATGTACCCTGATGGGGAAGGGGAGAGGCTTGATGGAAAATGGAGGAAACTGATGGAAAAAGGGAGTGAGGGGTGCTTGATGGGGAAAGAAGAGAAGATTCCCTAATGGGAGGAGGAAGGTGCCCTGATATGCGTGGGGAATGGGGAGAGGAGGAGGCCCTGAGGAGGAAGGGCGGGGTAAGAGGCTCTTTGGGGTTTGTGCAGGCAATGAGGTGGGAGACCAGAGGAAAGAGGCCTGGCTATAGAAAAATTAACACAAAAAAACCCCACCAGACACAGCACGGTTACACAAACAAATGTTCATTTCATGATAAGTGAAATTAATTTGCTACACAATCTCAGTCGCTACAAAACAAAATAATTTTATTCTGTGGATTTCCACATCAGCTGTATGTGTGAGCTTACGTGTGTGTGAGCGAGAGTGAATGTGTGTGTTTGTGTGAGAAAAAAATGTGACACGTGTGTGTGTGTGTGTATGTAAGAGAATTTTTGTGAGTGTATGTGTGTAAAAGAGAAAGTGTGTGAGATTGAGAGTGTACGAGAGCATTGTGTGTGTGTGGGGAGGGGGGGGGGACTGTATGCAAATGTGAGGAACTGTAAGTAAGGGAATAAGGGGCCTGAGTCATTTGATCTTAGACGTGTTCTTTAAGAATCATTATATTGTAATGTGCTACAGTCCCTGCAAATATTTCTAAGAATGTTCAAATACTGTTCTATATAATTTATTGAATAACAAACTATAGCTATTACCTTTGTATAATTTTGCAGAATTCTTATTTCTTTCAGCACATAATTCCCTGCGTGTTTATTTATTTACTTAAAATCTTTTCTATACCGTCGTTCAGTATAATACCGTCACAACGGTTTACATAGAGGCACATATAGTAAATTGTACATGTTTCTGTTCCTAATAGTAGGGTGGTGCCTTATAAGCTCGGTAACATAGTTTCATAATAAAGGCTATATGTTCAGTGTTGTTTAATCTGACCTGTGACTACAATAAAGACTTATTTTATACATTTCAATTAAGGGTGTAGTGAACAAACCATGACGTACATACATATAATGTGCTAGTGCTGTATAAAGATTTTGTGTGTACAGCTTTCAGCGTTTCTCTCTTTCTCGCTCTCCTTGTGAAAAGGCTTCTCTAAAGAGCCATGTTTTTAAGCTCTTTTTGAAAGTCTTGAAGTCTCTCTGTAATCTTACCTCTGTGGGCATGGTGTTCCATAGTATCGGCCCGGCCAATGATAGTGCTCTTTCTCTGACTTGTGTTAGTTTTGCAGTTTTTACTGAGGGGATGGTTAGGAGGGCTTTGTTGGCAGATCTCAGGTTCCTGTGTGGGACATGGACGCGGAGTGCTGTGTTTAGCCATTCAGCTTTCTCGTCATGGATTAGCTTATGTATAGTGCAAAGGGTTTTATATTTTACCCTGTATTCAATTGGCAGCCAGTGTAGTTCAGCCAGTGTTTCAGTGATGTGATCTCCTTTTCTTTTGCCTGTTAAAACTCTTGCGGCTGAGTTTTGTAGAATTTGGAGTGGTCTTATTGTCGTGTATGGTAATCCTAATACCATACACGACACGACGTGTAACTAGTAGGGAACACAAACAAGTTCTGGTCAGGATTACTGGGCCATGTCTCACCAGGGCATAGCTATTAGACGCTCTATTAATCAATAGGGAATAGCCACTATTAGCAGCATGAGATCTAATTACTGTTTAGTTTCTTGGTTTGGCCACTGGATACTGGGCCTGACCCAGTATGACCTCTCTTATGTTCTTATACTTTCGCCATTTGGTCAGTTTTCTAAATGAAGAAAGGTTGTTAATGGAGTACCACAGGGATCGGTAGGTATTGGGACTGTAACTTATTCGTAAATAATCTGGAAAAGGGAATGATGAGCGAGGTGATCAAATATGCAAAGGATATGAAATTATTCAAAGCTGTCAAAACAGTAGCAAATGGGAACTTGGGAGACTGCGAGATGGGGCATCCGAATGGCAGGTGCAATTCAATGTGGAAAAGTGCAAAATGATGCACACAGGGAAAATAAATCCCAATTACAGGTACCCAATGCCAAGTTCTGTGTTGGGAGTCGCCTTCAAGGAAAAGGACCTTGGTGTCCTTGTGGTCAGTGCCTTGAAATCCTCAGCTCAGTGTGCGGCAGCAGCGCTCAAACAAAGCGAAACGAAATGTTACGAAGGATCTGAAAAGGAATGGAGAATATAATGGAAAACGCCGGATTGCCTTATATAGAAATCGATCCATGGTGTGACTGCATCTCGAGTTCCGCATGCAGTTCTGCTCGTCCCACCTCAAAAAAAAACCAGAGGAATCGGAAAAGGTACAGAGAAGAGGAACAAAAATGATGCAGGGGATGGAACAGCTCCCCTATGACGACAGACTGCGTAGGCAAGGGCTCTTCAGCTTGGAGAAGAGACGGCTGAGAGGGGACACGATAGAAGTTTATAAAATCATGAGGTGGGGTGGAATGGGTAAATAACATTTTTTTTATCCTTTCAAATAACCTGCATGGCATATTTTATGTTCTTATGTACACTTAGATATGCAGAAAGACTGTCCAAACCTTCATTACTCTAGAAAGAAAGTTATTTCTCAAACCATGTAATTAAACTATACAAATATACACATATACAGTAGCAAAGTGGTTTATTGGAGTGGTTTACAGGCCTCCAAACCAAAAGGAAGAGCTGGACAGAGATCTGGTTGAAGACATCCATAAGATAGGTAAGAAGGGAGAAGTGGTGATCGTTGGTGACTTTAATATGCCAGATGTACATCACATTTTAAAGACTCTGTGACCTGCACTTGTACTTGTTGTGCAAGGAGATTATCCTTAGATACAGAGTCTATTTTCTTCCCCAGTTCCACTATTTGAAGTGTTTGCTCCTTAATTAGCTTAAACATACCTGCCATCATTCCCCATAGGGAATCCATCGAGACAACTGCTGGTTTATTAAAATCCTCGGTTTCCAAGATGTTTAAAACGCTTTCTCTTATCGGGGCTCTCCTCTCTCCCCCGGAGACAGCCACTCCTCCAACCGCTTCTCCCCCCGTGGGGGGTCGGGACTCCCGACAGAGCAGCAAGATGGAACTCTTCCGGGTCTTCACCGCTACTCCCGGCAAGCAAGGGCCATCGGATGGAATCCTCATCCCTCGCCGTTGCAGAAACGGAGATACTCGGTGAGGAAGCTATCACAGGTTGTCTAAGGTCTGGCGGGCTTAAGGTGATTTCCCTGGGCGAAATCTGGCCTTCTCCTCCAGAAACGCCAATGGGGCTTAAAGCCTGCTGAGTCAGTGCAGGAGCGGTATACTGAGTTATTAAACGCTGCTCCGTTGCAAATTCTGGGTCTGCCGGGAATACCCTGACTTTTGCTTTACGCTTGTGAGGCATTCTTAAAGAAAATCACCGTCTAGATAACCAGTATCTATTCGGAATAAGTTTTTCTAGGTAAAGCATTTTCGGAGCGGGTGCACGTACGTCCGACTAGATCGCCATCTTACAAGATACTTCAGCAGGCTTGGTCCGGGATACTCAAATTACTTCCAGAAGGCTTGAAGCGGTCGAAAATTATCTTAGACATTTGAACATCAGACTCTTAAATTTCCCAAGGATCATGGGCGAAATACCTATTATAACTTTTAAAAGATACCTTCAAGAAGTCTTGAAACTCCCAGCAGAAGAAATACCTGCGGTGAAAAAAATCAGTTTTTTGGTGCAAAGAACTGGAAATATACCTGCAGCTGAAGGGAACAGGCCTGATTTCCTGAACTTAACCCAATACCTTGAAAATTCAGAGTTAGAAGTAATCGAGAGAGCGGTGTTATTTGTAACTTTATATTCGGAACAAGACTTTAGTTTAATTATGAAAGCTTACTTTAAAAACATTAATGTGTTATATCAAGGTCAAAGTGTTCGAATGTACCCTGATTTATCTAGACCGACTCAACAACGTCGTAAAATGTTTCTTTCTATGAGACCTGAGGCACAGGCTTTGGGAGCAAATTTCCAACTTCGCTACCCATGCAGATGTGTGTTGAAATTTTCAAATAATACCTATATTTTTTTCAACCCTGAGCATTTGAGGGAGTTCCTACTTAGCAAAAAACAACCTCCCATAAATGAAGGTCTATTGTAATTTGTAGTGCAGTGAATCGTCAAGTTACATGTTTCTAGTTCACTTTAGTATTCTTCTCAGTGTTAAGTAAATACGCCCCCCGCCCCCCCCCACATATTTCCGTTGTAAATTTCTGAGATATGATATGGATCCAGGATCATGTTAAATGTACTCTGGAATATGTAAAAATCTTTGTTGCCTGAGAATTTTTCTTTTCTTCCTAATATCTCATGGAATGTATTTCATACAAAGTTTATTCTTTGTTAAATTTAAGTAAATTGATAAATAAAAAATTAAAAAAAATAAAATATGCCAGATGTAGACTGGAAAATCCCATCTGCAGAATCTAAAAATAGTAGAGTGATAATGGATGCCCTGCAAGTAGCTTTGTTCAAACAAATGGTAATGGAACCCACAAGGGAGGGAGTTATACTCGACTTAGTGCTCACTAATGGAGATAATGTCTCAGATGTCCAGGTGGGCGCCCACCTCAGCACCAGTGATCATCGAATGGTATGGTTTAATATCACTAAAAGAATAGGGAAAAGAACCACAAAGACCCGAGTTTTACAGTTCAAAAACACGCTTTGAGTGGGATGCCAGTGGTTGGAGTTCCACCTTCACGGAGCGGAAGGATGGAGGGCTGCCATCTCCAAAAAAAACAGGGGTGGGTAAGAGTATGGGGCAGGGGTGTGGCCTGCTTGTTACAGCGGTTGCTACCCCTAATTGAGCTGGATGTTCACTTGGATGCAGATCCAGTGCTGCTCTCTACATTGGTGGTGGGGTGGAGGGGAATTAGGGCTGGAGGGTACTGGAAGCCAATAGAAACAGGTGGGAGAGAGAAAAATATAAAAAAAAAAAAAAGGATAAAGTGCGTAGCTTGCTGGGCAGACTGGATGGGCCGTTTCGTCTTCTTCTGCCGTCATTTCTATGTTTCAAAGGACCCTTAAAGGGATCTCACAAATGGATCCCCCCCGCCAGTCAGCTAGAAACAAAAAACCAGGCAGAATTCCTTTAAGGCTAAGGCGTAATGGATCTTTCTATCTTCAAAGGAGGAGATATTTTTTACTCAGAGAGGGGAAATTATGGAACGTTTTGCCAGCAGAAGACATTGTTCAGTAGCACCAATATATTCCTGATGCCCGGGGAGCAGCTTTGCTTTTTGCTGAAAACATTTGCAGAATGCAATCTTGGATACAATTGTTACTTAAAAAACAAAGCAAAAACCTGCAATAATGATTTTCAGAAATGTATGATTTATTTTTAAATTCTTAAATGTTTTGTTCCAGTGTTTTTGCATTGGTTTCATTGCTTATTTGTGAATATGGCCTTAACCATACTTACTTTTTTTTTTTTAAAGCTAAGAACCAGAAGAAACGGAGCATGCAAAGAAAAAAAAACCGTGCAGTTTACTTTGTCCTTGAATTTGAGATAACCGGGATCTTACAAATGGCTTTTTCCTCCCACACAGCTAGAAACAAAACAAGGCAGAATTGTTCTAAGACTAAGGCCTAATGGATCTCACCGTCTTCAAAAGGAAGAGAAACACAGCCCTTTCGAAAAACTGCTGAAACGGAGAAAAAGGGAACACAACAGAGAACAAAAGCCCCATGGTCCATCCACGGTCACTTGCTCAGCTTTACGGTCTCTTCCCCAGAGATCCCCGTGCACTTGTCCCTTGCTTTCTTGAATTCTGATTCTGTCTTTCCTTAGATTACGCCCGAGTCTGCCCCCTCGCACCTGCGTCCCATGACCCAGCGCCTGTGCATTTATTCCACGGAGGCATTTAAATGTCTCAACGAGTCTTTCAGTTCATCCCATTGACCATTTTACTAACTCCCCTCCAGACCAACTTTATTTGAAGGTGCCCGCTCCAGAATTGTACATCGATACGGCCACACGAGGAAAAAAAAACGCCAATCCAGCCCTTCTGAGCTGATTCCCATATTGAAGGATCAGGAAATAATTTTTAGTTGTGGCAGAGCTAATTTTTTTTCCCCTTCTCCTGCATTACCGTATGGCGTAAGCTGTTAAGCAATCAGGAGGAGGTTGGACTCAGTTAACCTTCTACCTTCCGTCAGTCTAACCACCATTTAATGTACATAACTAGTGATTTGTGCACGAAACTGGATGTTAAAGTTGAGGTTTTCTTTTCCTTCCTATGTCTCGTTCTTACTGTGTTAAAATATTCCAAATTTAGATTCTCTTTACATTATTCAATGTACAGAAAACACATTGTGTTTATTAGCTCTGGAGTGGCACCTGCTGAAACCGTCAGCCTGCTTGCATGCACATCCCCTGCACTGCCTGATAATGGTAGCCTTCACAGGATGGCTCTGAAGGAAAGAACTCACACACTGCACGGCATAAAAGGGGAAAATAACATCGTTATCCTCTGTTCTAGGCCCATCAGACTGCGGGATGATTGCCTGTCCGCTTCCACACCCACAGTTCAAACCTCTGATGCTCATCTCCAAGTGCATTCACTCTGCACCCGCTCCTCCTCTTACCTGCTCCCTGTGACCTCTGTTCAGCGGGCAAGCCTTGCCTATCTGTGACTTTTCGTTGCAGCTTCCTCCTTGCTGCACTGCATGTCTGAAATACTCTGCCTGAGTAGCGCTTCATGGGTCGCCCTGGCCACAATCAACTGCCATCTAACCCCCCCCCCCCCCATCTTTTTTATGGTAAGAGCTTTCCTGATTTTAACCGCCTTTGCAATAATAAATACATTTCCAGAAGCTTCTTGTCTTTTCTCTGTGTCTGGATTAGATTGCAAACCTCCCCTTCTTCCCCGGGGGTGGGGGTCACCTTTGGCAGCTGCAGAGGTGGTGAGTGACCCTTCTGCAGCCCCAGAACAGATTAAAAGCACCAGGGTTCAGTCCGGTGGGGGACCCAGCAAAACTGTGAGGCCCAGGGAGAGACTTGGCGTTTAACGGGAAAACAAAAAACAGGCCCACACCCAACGGTTGTTCCAAAGCAAAGCCAAGTCTATTACAAGCTTCAAAAATACTCAAAGCTCCAGTGAGAAAACACAGCAAAAAGTCAGAAAAGAACAACAAAAAGCAAACTTACAGTCTCTAAAGTTATCTGTAAACCGGCACGATGTGCAAACGGTTGCCGGTATATAAAATAAAATAAAATAAAATAAATAAAGCACCTGCGCTCTTATTCCAAACAGCTCTCCCCCTTTCTCCCTTCCGCTAACCCTAGGGCCTTGTGTTAAAACTCACAAATCTTCAGATATCTCAATGGATCTCCAACTGTGGGCCCCCCCCAGACAGGACAGGCGCCCCCTTCTTTCTTGGAGTCCTGGTCCTTCTGGCTGACTCTCAGTTACTGCTGGCAGGACCCGCTCCTCCGACCCCTCCCCCTCGCCGTCAGCCGCCTCCAGGCCTCGCTCCTTTGCAGGACCGAAGAGCAACCCTCTCAGCATCTTAACGCCTAAACCTCCACCCTGCGACCTCCGTAATCCTTAAGTCAGGGACCGCTGCAAAGCTCTCCTCTTTCTTTCTCCTCCTCTGCCGTGTCCCCTGCCACCCGCTCACTGAACTTTCATGACCTTCCTCTGATGGAATGAGCTGCACCTGAACAATAAAACCTCCTTTCCAGTGAAAACCCCCCCCCCCCCTCCCCGGGCAGGGCACGTAAGCTCCCCTGAGCAGGGGCTCTCTCTCGTGTGGCTAGGACAGCGCGGTGTAACCCAGGTGGTGCTCTAGACAGAAGTAGAGGTGGTCCTCCTCCTCCTGCGTGTTTCCTTCCTGGCTCTCAGGTGCAGGAATGTTCTATGAGGAAGGGGGGGGGGGGGAGCGCAAGAAGCACCGCTGCGCCGCATTTCTCTTATTTCTCCTCTACTGGTGCTTCATTGTCATGAGAAAAATGTACACAATGGGTCGCCAAAGTGTTTAAAAGGAGAATAAAGAAGAAAAATGCACCACACAGTGCTAACAACAGAAATTAAAACGAGAGACTAGTTAACAGTATGGGCAATTACCAGGATCTGCTGCTATCCTATAACGCCCCTGGTACCAAGGCAGAGTCAACCATGGGGGGAGAAGGGGTCCTGGATGGGGGCCCATGGAATCCCCCAGGGACAGCCCTGCCGGTGCCCTAATTCTAATTGGTCAGTGCCCTGCAAGATCCTTTGCTTCCAGCTCGGTCCAGCTCCTCCTCTACCTGGGCAGGAAACTGAACAGATCAGGACGGAAGGGGTGAGAGTGGAAGAGTCAGAACAGAGCAGAGAAGAGCCGCTCTGCTCCCTAGCCCAGCATCCTTCCCCTCCTGTCATTTCCTAAGGGGCTGATGCAGAGTGAAGAAAAGGTACCCACTTCTACGAACCCTTAAGTACCAGCATTAAAAACAGACCCGGTAGTGATGCTATAAAGGTATGATTTCTTTGTTTAACAAAATATTTATAATCTACGGCAGAATGAAGTGGAGCCAGAAGGATAGTGGTCTCAGTTTTCAAGAGTTACAAAGTTCCCAGAAGACTTCATACAGGAAAAAATACTTGAGTATAGAAGATAAATATGAATGTCAAGTATGAAAGAATATTTGCTGCAGCAAGGACATGATTTACTAAGGCTTTATTCCCATTATTGGAAAAGACCTTACTAGATCAGGCCCACTGTGTCTGTGGGTAAAACCGTCTCAGTGTATCAGGCCCCTATGTCAGTCAGGCTAGGACACAGCAAGACACAAGATGTGCTTGAAAGGCACAGGATATGAAACATCGGTTACTTCTCATTCAACGTAAGATTTATTCCTGACCTAAAAGACAGGAGATTCTCCTCACCTTCACTAATATAGCACAGCGGATGCACAGGTCAGTCCCCGTCAGGGTTACATCACCGGTACGTAGGTTCAAACAGGATCGCTTTACAGGTACTCGGGGTCAAGCCAAGGTTAAGGACCTTCCAGACCCAGGATCCATAGCTCAGGGTATAGCCCTCAAGACGCCGGGGAGTGCGAGGATAGCCCCAGGCATCCCTTATGAACCTCTGAGGCCCGGCTGAGTCCTCAGGGTGGGACTGCAGGTCTGGGCCGGAAGCGAGTATGCAGCCTTCATCCGTTACCTGGATAATAAATGTGAAGGTCCACCCCGTCCTGGAGGCTCATAGACCTAGCAGACCAACAAGACCAGGCCTGGCTCTTTTCCTTGCATAACCCTAATTGTTTTACATAGTAATACGGTAGATGACAGCAGAAAAATAACAGCTGGTCCATCCAGTTGTGATAAAGTAGATAAAGTAGTTAAGATAGTTAACATTTCAAATGGATGAACATAGGCACCTGTTGAGAAAGAAGAAGAAGTTTTGCATAACAGGAAAGACGGACATTGCACAAGATTGCTCTCCTGCTTCTGTCAATAAAAGGAATGAATGCCTTTTGTCTACCATTAAAGTACAAAAGATCACTGGGATCAAACTCCTACCCATGCTGGGGAGAACTGTAGGACGCCTAAAGGGAAGGAAAGTACATTTTCAGAGACCATGAAATCGAGTGGAGAATGCAGAACATGCCGACACGCAGAGTCATTTTAAATGGCCCCTAAGACCCCACAATGTCTTCTATTTTCTGTTAAAGCCACTCTCTTCCTTCATATGCTAAATTCTGAAACCACATTTTGGCAACGAAGGGGTTCCCAGCTAGGCTGAAGAGAAAGCAAATTCATGCAGGGCCAGGCAGAAGCTCTGCACGTTTTGGCCCACCAGTCAGTGAGTCTTAAATCCCGTTTCTCTGGGCCCGCAGCGCAATCAGAACCAGGGCTCGTGCCACAAGCCTTCGTTCGCAACTACCAGGGGTTTATCTTCTATTTTATCTCTCTCCCTTCCTCTCCCCCCAATGGTGCTTGGCCGGGGGCCACACCCCAATTCTCCTTCCAAAACCTCTGCAATCCCAGACCCTGAATCCATCCACTAGGTGTCGCCCTTCACCGAGAGCCATGACTCCCTGCCCTTACGGGCTGACAAGGGATGCCTCCTCGGCATCCTCAGTGCCACGTCAGGGTCCAGAAGAGGCGACTCGGGGGACTGAACTGGGGCACCTTTTGTCTGGCATCGCACGGCACCATCTAGCGAGCCACCAAGCCAATTGAAGAGCGTCGCATGTGAACCACCAAGACCACCTCGGGCTCGCCTGACTCCCAGCCACTCTCGCTGGCCCACCTGCAGGGGACGTGGGGAGTACTAGATTGACGCTGTGGCTTCGTGCCGGTTAACCCTGTCTTTTCCCTCACACCCTCTATTGCTCCATGCAGGCTGCTCCACAAATTCCACGCAGGATAGGTTGGGACTGATTGCTTCCTCTTTCATTCTGACTTTTCATATAAGTCTTTCAGCCCCCGCCTTTCTCCCACACCTCTTGCTCTCCCTATTCCTCCAAGGTTTCCTTTTGATTTTCTATAATGCCTCATGCCTTCTCCTTCATTCTGACTCCTCTCCCATATTTTACCTTTGTGCTTCTCCTACAACCCCTCCGTCTGCATTCTCCCCCCCACCCCCTAACCTGACTTCAACTGCCC